>NC_136797.1:40048102-40208102 GCF_951216825.1 Electrona antarctica
GTCGCTTGCCTGAGCTGTAATCAGCTGTCGACTAACGCCAGGGCTCCACCGGACGCGTTGCGTCTCCGTTGCGTGCGTCAAAAAACGCACCGGTTCAATTTTAATGCACGTGTCGCGTCTCCGTCAACGCAACGCAACGCGGGCAGTGGAGCCACCCTTCATTGATTAAAAAGGGAACATTCCCTGACGGTGACGGAGACGCGACGCTGACACGCCCGGTGGAGCCCTGGTGTTATGTATTGCTTAAATGTGTAAACCAAATGTTTTTCGAGTGCATGGCTCTGAAGTAAACTAGATTCATACTATAATCTAATTCAATGTTCTATGGCTTTAACGTTAACATGCATTCAAGTTGTATGCTTCAAGTCTGCTTGACTCAAGTTAATCTCATTAACGGTCTTGATATGCTTGTTCTTGTATACCCATGGGGGGTTTTGATAATGCTCTCTGATTTTAGTTTTTTTTAATTTTTGCTAAAAATCCATTAATTCATCAATAATGTTTATAGAACACGTTTTAGTGAATACCCAAGTAGGCTACCAAATGCCAAGTAGCCTATAGGCTACGCAGTACGCACGTTCTGCATTTACAGCCCTTACATAAATAAATGTTCAGATTTCAAATATAAAGTGCTCACCCCAGGGCACGGATGTTACAGTTCTCGGGCGGGTATAAGCACCCATATATTCCGTATTGTTCAATAAAAAGCATTTAAATCAGTTCTCTGTTTCAACTATCTGCTCCCACCGGTCGGTCTCTGTTTGTGTGAACTCCTGCAGGTTTACATAGAGAAGCAGAAGGGGGAGATGCTGGGAGTGGTGATCGTGGAGTCGGGCTGGGGCTCCATCCTTCCCACAGTCATCATCGCCAGCCTGATGCACGGCGGGCCGGCGGAGAAGTCCGGCCGGCTGAACATCGGAGACCAGATCATGACCGTCAACGGGACCAGCCTGGTCGGCCTGCCCCTCGGCACCTGTCAGAGCATCATCAAGGTACTGTACACTGCAGTGTTGATTTCGTCAGCTCAAACTTTGACGAAAAATGTTCGTCAGCTACTTGTGAGGGGCGTTAGCCCGTCAGCTACTTGTGAGGGGCGTTAGCCCCTCCTATGCCCAGCTTTACGGGTTTGTGTGAACACAAACGTGAAGACGGGAAAGTGAAGACGCGAATTGTGATTGGCCGGCGTGATTGGGTGGGGGATGTGCCATTGGTTTGTGAGCATCACATAACGATTGTGCCACGGGGGGACACATCCGTATATATGAAGACGGAAATGATGATAAGAGCGCCCCTCACTTCACACAGGTGTGATTAGATTTTTTCACTGACGAAAACGAAATAAAAAACTAAGCTATGATGAATAAACTAAGACTAAATATATTGACAATTTCGTCAACAAATAAAAACTAGACTAAAATGTTAGGGCGGGACTAGCGGAGAAGAGATCCAGTAGAACTAAAACACAAGTTATTTTACACGTGCTTGCACTCTGAAAATAGCAGATCTTTAGATCTGCTCTTCTCATATTGCAAAAAAAATGTAATCTTATGATATTTAGTCGACTAAAACTAGACTAAAATATGACAAAAACTATTTGGAGACACTGTGTGCCTCCCCTCAGGGTCTGAAATCCCAGGCCAGGATCAAGCTGAACATCGTGCGCTGCCCTCCGGTCACCATGGTGCTCATACGCAGACCTGACCTCCGGTACCAGCTGGGCTTCAGCGTACAGAACGGCATTGTGAGTATACTGAAATATACTAATATAATGTCAAATAATAATGATGTAGGAATATAATAAACAGAGCGTTGTAACTTTTGTCTATACCAGAACAGAAGTAGTTTATTACAGTGAGTAAGTGTGCCGTTTGTTCCTCCACAGATCTGTAGTCTGATGAGAGGAGGGATAGCGGAGAGGGGCGGGGTCCGAGTGGGTCACCGCATCATAGAGATCAACAGCCAGAGCGTTGTGGCCACGCCCCACGAGAAGATCGTCCACATTCTGTCCAACGCCGTGGGAGAGGTAGGACCGCCCTAGTTATACTATTCATTGATGATTGGTTGAGTTGAGCGCTTTGTCTCGCGGGCAGATTCACAAAATAGCCAAACTACACGCGGTTATGACTAGGGATGTCCGGATCACGTTTGTTTTTTCTCAAGATCTGATTCTGATCTTTTGATTTTGAGTTATCTGCCAATACCGATTTTTCCCGATCTGATTTATATTTTTATAGAACACTTATGCCATATCACAATAGTACAATATCCAAAATCAGACAATATGCAGTCTAATATCATGATATGGATATAATATTGACGTTTTTTTACCCTAGTTATGACGCCAATGTGCGACAAATATAAATCAGGCTTTAAGCCACGGTCACGCCGCGCTTTTATTCTACCTATGAGGGGCCAGGGCGCCGTCTGCCAATGCATTTCAATGGGAATGCAGCGGTTTGCTGCCATTCACGGATTTCTGCCAAAAAAGAAATCCATTGGAATACATTGGCAGAATCCACCCTCGTAGATAGAATAAAAGTGTCGACCATCCCCTTACATTGTTTTTATAATATTGAATTTAGGTCAGTTTGCTCGATAAATTATGGTCATTAAAAGTTTCTGCCAAAGATTGACCATTTGTGTGAAAGGAAAAAAGTATACTATATTCTATTCTTAATGTGTTATGCTCAAGTAAAATGAATACGACATTTGAGTAACAGACTAAAGTTCTCATCTATGTACATTATTTACATAGAAATTGGGTTTGCATTTCATGAGAAAGTAGCCCTATAGTACTACAGTGTTACTTGGATTGGAGATCCATGCCATTGCCAACCCCAAAGCCGGGCTCCATAGAAAACCGCTACCACAGCCACTGGTCCCAATCACATCCCAAACGCTAGCTGCAATTTGCAACAGTAGGTTTTTTATAATGGGTTCAGTCTAGAGTTGCAACACCAGCCGGCATTGACAATCCATTCATCCAAACAGAAAAGTGTGATCTGCTGGTATTAAACAACGTTAAACTCACCAACATTGCAGCTGTAAGGAAAGTTTGAATTATCCTCTTTCAATATGCAAATTCTGTAGTTTATTTAATAAAACTCCACCGTAGACATGTTATGAGTTACTTTCTGCTAAGAAAGTTAGAGCCGTGATAATTTTTTGTGTGTGTTGGAGTTTTTATTAACGGATTGTGCTGCTGCTTCCTGCATTTATGTGCAAATTGGCCAAACACCAACACAGAATTTCTTCATAAACAAATCTAGTGTTGCAAATTGCAGCTAACCCAAACCCCAGAACCACTGTGGCTGTACTCACTCCTATAGCCAACATGTCACATAGGCCTATACTCATTTCCAACCTCTGTCCTTTGAACTGCCATGATGGAAAACATCAATTACTTACACCAATGGTTCTTCTCAACTCCAATGGAGATCCAAGATGGCTGCTGCTTTTCCTTTCTGCTGGTTACACACTTTTTACAGCATATCTGGAACAAATCTTTCTAGTTTAAGACAGACTTGTACTATGTGAGCTAACTATTTTAGCTGAATGATACGAGGCTTGCAGAGCTAGTTCAGACAGACAACTCAAGGCAGTGATGCCAAACCCTGATCAGGTGATCAGTCACATGGACTCTTCACCTGGTAAAATCTCCCCGCCTACCTGATCAACCCTAGCCTTGTCTGTGCTGCTGCTGATGCCCTAAGACGTTTTGCAATCCCACCCCAGCATCCACCTTTGGGCTCCGTTAATATATTCCCCGTTGGGGTCTTCATTTATTCCCTCTGTGATATCCATTTGTCATTTCACTTAATTATACGTGCTTTACAGGGAACACCTCTGTGTGTACAGTACCTTTGCTATACAGTATACAGCAACAAATGTATTTTTCTGAAAACCTAGGTCAGGATTTAGAAGGTGTTTTTTTAGAATGGGCCTCAGGTTTAAATGGGTTAAGGCCCAAACCACGCTAATGGTTCGCCATGCAACTCCTTGCAACCAAACAGAGTTGCATTGGTGTGACATATGTCATATGTCCTACATTTAATTTAGACTGTAGAAGTGTTAAACAACTATAAGGATCCATTTGGTTACCAACTCCATTTAGCTGGGGACCACCTGGAACCCCCTCAAGCACCACTGGTTGAAAACCACTGGCCTAAGGGAAACTACTTCAAGGAGTCAGTTGTCTGTTTACAGTGCCTGGATCATTGTGTCTAGGGATGCCAGAAAGTGACCATCAGCCAAATCGAATAATATATATAGATTTCGGAGACTCCGATGATTAATTGGAAAATCGATTAATCGGCGGCATCCCTAATTGTGTTTCATGACCTTTTCTCCAGATCCACATGAAGACCATGCCTGCAGCCATGTACCGTCTGCTGACAGCACAAGAGCATCCTGTGTACATCTGAGCGGCCTCCCTGTTCACTGTTCACCCACCTACCAGATAGTACAAATGATAGTACATCTGAGCGGCCTCCCTGTTCACTGTTCACCCACCTACCAGATAGTACATCCTGTGTACATCTGAGCGGCCTCCCTGTTCACTGTTCACCCACCTACCAGATAGTACAAATGCTTCCATGTGTCTCAACCCTTTAACCCATTGATACCTGAGGCTGAATCTGGGAACGCCTTCTAGGGCCTGACATAAGGTTTCTGAAAACCTTCAAATTTTGATTCATTATTTTTTTAAATAGTTATGTTTTTTCAAAAATAGCAGACCTACAAGTTCATAGCGCGCCACTCGGTGGCGCGCTATGAGCTTGTAGATCTGCTATTTTTCAATAGCTAAATTATAACAATAGCTGATGAGACACAGAGAGAGCGCCGGCATCAAGGGTAGAACAACGTATAGGTTGCACCAGGCATCAATGGGTTAAGACCTGAGACCACATTCTACAAAATAATGTCTTCTAAATCACGACCGTTTTCTGAAAAACCTATGTTTCTATATCAGTGGTTCTCAAACTATTTCATGTCAAGGACCCACAGAATATCAGTATTTGGCCGCGGACCTCCATCTGAAAATATGTTGTTCCTCCAGGAACCCCCAGAAGCAAATATTTGAGTTAAAAACGTTCCCTGTGAAAGAATATATATTCAAAGATTTGCACACATTTTCACAATATTTCTAAAATAGCAGATCTACAAGCTCATAGCACAGCACTCGGTGCTGCGCTGTGGTTAAAAGCTATAGGGTGACAACGATGCGTCCTCAGGTCTAAATGGGTTAAGACAGCGGTTTGAATCCCGTTTCATTTTATCCATAACAAATGAAAAAGAAACACACAAAATGACCCATTTTCTGCATCTCGTTTGATACGACACGCGTTCAACACGTTGATCTCATCAGCACTGACTTGCCTTAATCTGTACAGTTTGTCATCATGTGAACATGTACGGTAGAGCTACAGTACGATGCAGGTCATTTCACCAGGCGGAGGAGTGTTCACATTCCATCATGCATAACCAAAGACAACAGCGAGTTATATTGTGCATATCATTGCTGTTCAGAAGAAACCACCTAACTTATTTTCATAAATCAGTGCTATAGAGCGTCGCAGTCCCGCCCCTTACCATGGACCAGGAAATGAAACCCAATGCATTATTCTCATAGACATTTCTTAAAGTATTTATTTAAAGACGGTTACGCCGCGGACAAAGCCAACTCGAGTCGTGACAACTCATGACAACACAAACAATATTTTGGACCAAACAAATAATTACAAAGAAGAAAAAAACGCAGGTTACAACACTTTTTTTGTTGTTTTTCTTCTTTGTAATTATTTGTTTGGTCCAAAATATTGTTTGTGTTGTCATGAGTTGTCACGACTCGAGTTGGCTTTGTCCGCGGCGTAACCGTCTTTAAATAAATACTTTAAGAAATGTCTATGGGAATAATGCATTGGGATTCATTTCCTGGTCCATGGTAGGGGGCGGGACTGCGACGCTCTATTGAACACGCGCGCAAAAGTGCTTTGACAAAAACCCTTCTAACTTCTTGATAGTTGAATTTTTTTCCCCCATTTCCTGAAATCTTGGTGGTTTCTTTCGGACAGCAGAGATATTTAGGTGGTGGAGTAAATAATCATTATTTATTTTTTACTTTTTTATTATTTATTTATATGTTATATTAATTGAATGTATCGAACACAAACGGACCTACAAATTGCCTCTTGGGGTGTGTCTGCCGGCTACTTGTACTGTACATAGATTTCCACCTCTCAAATGAACTCTTGGCGACCGATGGATGGCGCTGCATTTTTGTGCATGTGTAAACGTGCCAAACAAACCCTGAAACCTCCCACGGTCCATTTGATTTTCACAATGGCCCCATTACCACCAGGGTGGAACCGGCCCGGTTTATAGTCCATAAGCCAGATCCTCAAAATTGGAACGCTAATTACGAATTGAGTGGGCAAAACCATACCTATATTAAATGTTTATAGGATCAATATAAGTAAATTAATATATGATAACCCTTCCACAGGAGTAGCTTTTTCATATTTATCAGTTCACACATTATTTTCACCTACAGTATACCTGTATACATGAGGTGAATAGGTAAAAATGTAATTCATAGTTATCACCATGAAACTTCCCCAGTTACTTACACGAAGACAATGATTTATTGTATTACAAGTTTTCCAAAATTGTACTTTTTTTTTTTATCACTTAGATTTTTCAAAATTGTACATTTAAATGTGCAAATGAGGCATTATATAGGAAAATATGAACAAGCTACTACTGGACTAAGAACCGGTTCAACCCTGGTGGAAAAGGGGCCAATGTGAACATAAATTGGCCTCAGTACGTATTTCATTAGCTGGTGGTGTTAGGTGTCCTCCCATCAAATCTCAAGAGATGTTTTGCAAAGTGCTGATTTTGGTTCACTCAACGTCCTATTATATTTATACAGTGTTTTAATTTAATCGATATTTGCAAAAATGCATTTCACCACCCAGCCACCGATTCCCTGGCAACCGTTGCAAGTGAAGATACTCAGTGGTGGAAAAAGTACTCATAATCTTTACTTAAGTAAAAGTATCAATACTGCAATAGCACGGTGGCACTGGGGGCGTGTTCCCTCCTCCACGTCATCATTGCCCATACCCTAGGTGGGGTTGGCAAAAGGGCCTTTCTGTGTGGAGTTTGCATGTTCTCCCCGTGTCCCCTATAGGGTAGGTAGGTACCCTCACAAAACCATGCAGTAATCCTGGTCTCTAAACTGCCTCCCCATGGTCAGCTGGGGCGGGTGGGGAAAGGAACTGGTTGGAATAACGTGTTCCTTCCTTCCATGCGCTACGTGGACTCCTCATGCATTGAAGGAAGCATGAGGTCAGTCCGTTGCTCTCCCCAGGTTGGCAGAGGGAGTGCAGAGCCCAGGATCACATTAGATAATTGACACTGGGTGAAAAAATGGGTTACAAAATCACGGGATAAACATTTAGTAAAAAAATTAAAAATTACAAAAAGTAAAATACTCATTATGCTGAATGTCCCATGTTTTTAAAATGTATAAAAATCGTTTGAAAATAGCAGATTGCGTTGTGAGGTTGTAGATCTGCTATTTTCAAATAGCCAAAATATATAGTGCTTTAATAAGTGATTAATGTATGTTTAGTACTAAAAATCTAAAACTTAACTAGTAACTAAAGTTTTGTAGCGGAGTAGAAGTAAAAGCACTGGAAAATTGGAAATACTCAAGTACAAATACTTAAAAATTCTACTTAAGTAAATGTACTTAGTTACTTTACACTACTGACGATATAACATCATGAGCCTGTGGAACTAAACTTCAGAGGCCGTTTGAGAATGACTGACCGACCGACTCATGTCAGCATCCAGGGTTTTTCAGCCACGGATTGAGTTTGAGACCTTTCAGTGTTATTATCCCACTCCCAAGCACCATGCATTGACATGATTTGGCTTTAGAACAGGGGTTCTCAACCCATGGGTCGCGACCCCTCGGGGGGGGTCGCCAAATTATTTTAGGGGGTCCCCAAATTATTTAAAAAAAAAAGAAATAAAAATATATATTTTCACGATTTAAAAAAAATAGCAGACCTACAAGCTCGTAGCGCGCCACTCGGTGGCGCGCTATGAGCTTGTAGATCTGCTATTTTTCAATAGCTAAATTATAACAATGCTTAAAACACCAAAAGGGGTTCCCGCCCAAAATGGTTTAAGGTTATTGTAGCAGTCAATTTATATTGGGGGTCGGGAGGGGGCTGGGCGGGGGTCCCGAGACATTGCCAAAGCATTTCCGGGGGTCCCCGGCCAAAAACGTTGAGAACCCCTGCTTTAGAATATAATCTTAATAATCAACCTCATGTAAATGTAAAAAAAATGAAAACTTTTTTTTTTATTTGAATTTGTTTCAGAGGGACAAGCACTCCCAACAGTCACAAGAATTGCTGCAAGTCAGGGAGATTACACACATCACATACCGTACTAAATACATTTGGAATAAAGCAACTGACATGATTGTCTTGTACCATAATATTTCCCAATTCTACCTTGTACAAAAGAAGAAGAAAAAGACCTGACAGAACGTACCGTGTATACAACATACAAATATATATGCAATACAAATGTGATTGTCTCCTGTTGTGAGCAGCTAATAAAGAGAGGTACAAATACAAAATACTAGACACCTTAATGACTTGAACCTGTTCCACAATCCATCCCTCCTCTGTGACGTCTCTTCGCCGTCATAAAACAGCTTTTATTGCCTTACAATATACAAAATATCAACCCTTATGGGTTCAAATTGATCAATTAGGAGGATTTTACTGTGTGTAGGATCATGGCGCTTTAAGCATGCTACCGTGTTACACAAAGTTTTACATTTTTAATCCTGAAAGGGGAAAGTAACAGTTTTGGCCAAATGAGGTTTCTCCCTGACAAACAACTATTTACTGTATGTGATCAAACCTTTTCAAGTACATCGAGTACAGTGCCTCACATTTAAAGCTACAATCCTGGACTTCTTTTGGTCAAGGTTTTTTTTAACGCAGATGGCGCACTAGATTGTACACTAGATGCGCCACCATCTTTACTGAAGTTCAGACATCGTTCCAATGACATCTGTGTCAGGACTTGGGAGACAACATACATGAAACATAGTGCATTGAATGTTATATACAGTATATTGTTGCTATCGCAAAAACTACTAATCTCCATATTTTAACTTTTTGTGTGTTTTTTGTGTGTAAATTAACGTCCTATTTGATCATAATACAGCGTCACACAAAAGCATAAAAGGTAGCAATCTACAAGCTCGAAATTTGGAGCTTGTCGATCTGCTACTTTTGCCATTTTTTTATTTGAATCCTGTAGTAACAGTGCTGTCCAGGACGCATGCCGTTTCTCTCTCAAAAGTCATGTAAGCAAAAAAGGCACATTAGAAAGTGTGCTGCTTGCCTCGTGACACGGCCAGCAATCGGTGTTGCTTGCGGACAAGAACACATACCCAAGCTAAAATCAGTTGTTGGCAGTAGGGCTGTCACAATTATGACATAATCGTCTAATCGCAATTATTTGAGATAATCAAAATTATTTTTGCATAATCATCAATCGTTTCCATGTTGAAAAATGTCCTTATATTTTTTTTAAATAAAAAAATAGCAGAAATAGCACATCTATAAGATTACAACACGTGTTTAGATCAACTATTTTCGCTATTTTGTCATTTTTGGAAAGAAAAATGCGTGATTACGAAGCCTAAAGGCAAACGGAAATAAAAATTGCAACGTTCCAATGTTCAATTCAAAAAAACAAATCGTCAATCGCAATTATGTGAGACAATGAATCGTCAACTAAGATTTGTAATCGTGACAGCCCTAGCTGGTAGACGACATAATCATGTGAAAGGAGTATAAATTCAGATTTACAGTTGGAGGCCATCGATATTGTCCTTTTCTTTTTGCTGAGGTTTGCGTGATCTGCGCAAAAGGACAGTTAACCCATTTTGGGCGGGAACCCCTTTTGGTGTTTTAAACATTGTTATAATTTAGCTATTGAAAAATAGCAGATCTACAAGCTCATAGCGCGCCACCGAGTGGCGCGCTACGAGCTTGTAGGTCTGCTATTTTTGAAAAATCGTGAAAATATTTATTTCAGAAAACTGGAGGATTTAGAAGGATTTTTTAAAATTTTGAGGTCAGGCCTAAATGGGTCAAATGATAAGGGACAATATCGGTGGCACCCAACTGTATGGACATGGAGAAGCAATGCTCAGCGAGGGCTGGGCGATATGGACAAAAGAAAATATCACCATCATTTGACCAAATATACCCTGATATCTATATTGTGACGGATAATGCTTTATTGTGACCATATAAATATACATTTTTCTAAATAGCTAAAAAGCATTAATAGAGTATAAAATAGGGCTTAAATGATTAAACCCAAGAAAAGACAACACGTTTTGCCATATCACGATATTCAAAACCCGAGACGGATATCTTGTAAGGCAGGGGTTCTCAACGTTTTTGGCCGGGGACCCCCGGAAATGCTTTGGCAATATCTCGGGACCCCCGCCCCGCCCCCCAATATAAATTGACTGCTACAATAACCTTAACGCATTTTGGGCGGGAACCCCTTTTGGTGTTTTAAGCATTATGTTATAATTTAGCTATTGAAAAATAGCAGATCTACAAGCTCATAGCGCGCCACCGAGTGGCGCGCTACGAGCTTGTAGGTCTGCTATTTTTTAAAAACCGTGAAAAAAAAGAAAAAAAATCTTTTTTTTTTGAAAATAATTTGGGGACCCCCTAAAATAATTTGGTGGCCCCCCGAGGGGTCGCGACCCACGGGTTGAGAACCCCTGTTGTAAGGTACAATGACATGGCTATGATATGGATATAATGCCCAGCCCTGGGCTCAGGCATATACATGTACAATAATAAAACAGTTGATTTTGCATGAATGTGATTACTGCACAGAAAGGAAGGACACTAATGTAAAGAAGTACATGTACAGTTGTGTGCCATTGTTTACAGTGTGATCCAACGTGGCACAGTCAGTGCAATGTGTTCAATGCACTATAGAATCATTTTATCTAGGACGGACGGTAGGTGCACACTGACACTAGACACAGAAGCGCTGCCAAGCCTGTGTCAAATCTGACAATATGTCAGAATAAAAGTCCACCAAAAGTGTACGAACAGCCGGAAATGGTTGAAGAATATGTCCGCCGATCCGCTTCACGACGATACGGTTACGTTAGCGTCGATAAACTAGTCTCTCACAGCGACTTTCACTTTGCAGCACTTCCGCCTCTAATTGGGTGAACCCGAACCGTTCAAGTAGATCAATTATAAAAATTAACTGGCGGACTTTACTGTGAACAGTTAAAAGTACAATGATGTTTTAAAAGAGTGAGAGCAGGGAAGTTTCAGAAGTAAAACTTCAAAAGAAATAAAAACAAGATGATTGGAACGGTGCTATATTTGTCATTGGGCCCACAATGGACACAGCATTGCTAGAAGTGTAATGGAAAGCCCTGCGAGCGAGTTTGTATCCTAATAATGTAACAAAAGCCCGATATGAGGAATATATACACCATGAAATATCAAACATACTGTATCAAAAGGGAATTGCAGACACTTACACTCTCTGCCATTAAGGACGGGTATATACGAAAAATTTAAGAAAACTACTTTACAGTCTTGTGATGTTTTTCCAAAACATTTGGAACAACACACACAGGCGCGCGCACACACACACACACACACACACACACACACACACACACACACACACACACACACACACACACACACACACACACACACACACACACACACACACACACACACACACACACACACACACACACACACACACACACACACACATTGTGAACAGGAATAAAAGACGTGTTATCTAATGTGCTTTGCATGTGAAGTAATCCCTTTGAAGAGCTATCCGATTTTTTTTTCTTTTAGATTTAGGAGATGGGAGTATGGAACACAACAGACATTTGAAAGAGTTAATGCCCCCATACTCCACTTTTAGCTGATAACCTACTCACCTTTTAGGTGAAAGGGTCATCTCCTTAAAATGTGATATTTGTTTTAGGTTATCACCTATAAGTGGAATATGCATGGGCCTTAAACATCAAAGTGAAGACACTGTTTAACTTGGCCACCACACTGACATAAGCCATAATATCCCTTTGCCGCCACTAGGTGGGGGAATAGGACAGAATGAAGGAGGGGGTTTCAGCCCACTGCATTTTCAGACAGTGGAAGACTGACAGACAGTGGATCTACAAGCTCAGTGTCTTTGTATTTGTGCTGGCTGTAGTGTAGTGACAGTGGGTCTACAGCTCAGTGTCTTTGTATTTGTGCTGACTGTAGTGTATTGACAGTGGGTCTACAGCTCAGTGTCTTTGTATTTGTGCTGGCTGTAGTGTATTGACAGTGGGTCTACAGCTCAGTGTCTTTGTATTTGTGCTGGCTGTAGTGTATTGACAGTGGGTCTACAGCTCAGTGTCTTTGTATTTGTGCTGGCTGTAGTGTATTGACAGTGGGTCTACAGCTCAGTGTCTTTGTATTTGTGCTGGCTGTAGTGTAGTGCCAGTGGGTCTACAGCTGTAGTGTAGTGACAGTGGGTCTACAGCTGTAGTGTAGTAGTGACAGTGGCTCTACAGCTCCGTGTCCTTGTATTTCTGATGGCTGTAGTGTATTGACAGTGGGTCTACAGCTGTAGTGTATTGACAGTGGGTCTACAGCTGTAGTGTATTGACAGTGGGTCTACAGCTGTAGTGTAGTGACAGTGGGTCTACAGCTGTAGTGTAGTAGTGACAGTGGCTCTACAGCTCCGTGTCCTTGTATTTCTGATGGCTGTAGTGTATTGACAGTGGGTCTACAGCTGTAGTGTATTGACAGTGGGTCTACAGCTGTAGTGTATTGACAGTGGGTCTACAGCTGTAGTGTAGTGACAGTGGGTCTACAGCTGTAGTGTAGTAGTGACAGTGGCTCTACAGCTCAGTGTCTTTGTATTTGTGCTGGCTGTAGTGTATTGACAGTGGGTCTACAGCTCAGTGTCTTTGTATTTGTGCTGGCTGTAGTGTAGTGACAGTGGGTCTACAGCTGTAGTGTAGTAGTGACAGTGGCTCTACAGCTCCGTGTCCTTGTATTTCTGATGGCTGTAGTGTATTGACAGTGGGTCTACAGCTGTAGTGTAGTGACAGTGGGTCTACAGCTGTAGTGTATTGACAGTGGGTCTACAGCTGTAGTGTAGTAGTGACAGTGGCTCTACAGCTGTAGTGTAGTAGTGACAGTGGCTCTACAGCTCCGTGTCCTTGTATTTCTGATGGCTGTAGTAGCCCCTCTTCGTCTGGTCAGCCAGCTGCCTGCGGTACTCATCCTCGTCGTCGTTATCGTCGCGGGCGTAGCCCCTGCTCTCCCCGTACGGCGGCCTGGATGGCGCCACCTGGGGCTCGGGGGGGTTGGAGCTGGAGCTAAAAGACAGCAGGCAGTGGTGGAAAAGGGACTTAAGTTTGGTACTTAAAGTACCAAACTTAGAAAGTACCCATTGGGTTGAATGTCCCATTACACAAGTTCAAAATGTGTAATAATGTATAATATATATATAATAATCAAAATCTACAAAGTAACTAGTGTTCTAATAATTGTAGTGGTGTAAAAAGTACCATATTTCCTCTGAGATGTAGTGGAGTAGAAGTAAAATATAAACAATTGGAAATACTTCAGTTAAGTAAAAGTACCTCAAAATTGTACTTAAGTAAATGTATGTACCGGTAGTTACTTTCCACCACTGTTTAATTAATAAATGGCATGACGTCACATGCTGCTGCTTACCCTATTGGCTGTGGGCGGTTGAGGTTGGGCTTACCCTATTGGCTGTGGGCATTGAGGTTGGGCTTACCATGAATATTAAAAAGAAAATCACACCCGTGAGGGGTGCTCGTCATCGTACATCAATTTATGCTAGCGGACATTTATGCTAGCGGACATTATGCTAGCAGAATTATCAGCTCTTATCATCATACATCATCATGGATCATCTCATGCTGGCCAATCAGAATGCCTGTTGTCTATGATTGGTTAGCTGATTTGCTCGTTATCATATGACATAAAATTTCCCTTCAATGGCAATGGCCATTAATGTTTTGATGTTTAATTTACGTCATATTTAGCGGAATTCTGACATAATTTCTCTGTTCATTGTCAATGGCAAATATTGAGATGTGTGGGGACAAGATTTAGCGGACATTTGACCTGAAAGGCACAATGAAAGGGCCCTTTCATTGTCAATGGCAAATCTTGAGACAAAAAAATAAAAATAAATGCCTCATTGGCAGCTGCAGTTCGTTGGAGCCATGTGTGTGCAAAAGGGGGTGGAAGTGCGCAGGAAGAGTGCTGAAGGCACGCTGCGTCGCTGCCCAAGTGACGTCACTCATGCGACTCCTCCATGTCTCTCGCTGCCACTCAAGTGACTACTGGCCAATCACAGCGCATGTTTTCTGGGACTTACGTTGCGCTCTCGGAAGCTTCGCAAGGAATCTCGGGAAAATGTTGCCCCCTCTCGAGAACACACGCCCCAGAGCCGGAAGAGGCGACTACCTTAATATGTCTATTACCCTATTGGCTGTGGGCAGTATAGGGTGGGTTTACCCTATTGGCTGTGGGCGGTTGATGTTGGGCTTACCCTATTGGCTGTGGGCGGTTGAGGTTGGACTTTGGCAGTTTAATTGGAACAGCGTAGATGTCAGGGTGCTTCTGAGCTATCTCCAGCTGTACACACAGAGAGAGGAAAGGAACGAGAAATGTTTAATCCCACTGTATGACTTTGGGGAGCATGTAGTTGTATGCAGTAGTATTGTGGTAGTAATAGTAGTATCATGAAGACAAGATAAAACAAAAGTATAAATTATGCTGTCACGATTACAAATTTAAGTTGACAATTAATTGCCACACAAATAATTGCGATTAACGATTATTTTATGTACTATTTCGAGTACCAACCCGAGCATTCTCTGCCTCTTGTAGCTCCAACATCCTCTGGGCTCTGGCCAGATGGTCCATCTGCTCGAAGGCTTTCACCTTACAAGTAAAATACTTAAAAGTGAATTAACCATACATATTTAGCTTATTAATAAAAACATATGGTGCCGTTCACACTAAAGCCATACACAGATGTCGTGAAAATAACTAGACAAATGATTGGGTTTTAAATAATGAAACAAAAAAACAATGTACGATTAAACAAAAACACGGCATGGTGACGGATGACCACATGAAGTCATTATGATGGGGGGAACAAAATTACAATCACATCAATGTATTTTTATTATGTACATGAATATGTACTCCATTACCTGTCCACCATGCTTCAATTTTGTTTTATGGTAAAGCAAGCAAGTGAAAAAAAGAAGAATGTTGAAATAAAGAATATGTATCAACAAGGGGCGGGAAGTCAGATGAAAGCTCTTTTCCTGAATGCATTATGGGCAATAAACTTATTTAGGAGTAGAAATTAGTTCCCATACATGTTTACAAAGTAATTTCCAAACCTTTTCCTGAATATTGAACCCAATTTCCAGGTTTATATAACAATCATTCAGCGCAATAATGAGTCTCTTACTTCTGGAATATAATTCCATTCCAAATTTCGGGCCAAATCTTTGCTTATCATACGACTAATAGTGTTTCTCAAACCTTTTTATTTCACGGACCCCCAGTTTGGTATGCAGAATTAATTTGTGTTTGACCGGGGAGCGCCAGAGAAGGCAATAAGAAACAAGTGCTTCATAATAATAACCTTGCCCATGAAGGAGCGATTTGCCGGGTCGTCCTCCTCCTTGGCCACCGGGGGGCCCTGGTGGTCCTCTACGGACTGGCTGTGGGTGCGGGAGGTGAACGAGGGCTTGCTGGCCACGGGGGGCGGAGGAGGCCGGCCCCCGCCGCCGGTGGTGGTGTCACTGCTGATGGTGCTGCTGGAGGGAGAGTCGTAGCCTCGGGACGAGTCGTTGCGAGTTTGAACCCCTCGCACCTGTCAGATGAACGGGACGATTTAATGCCGTCATGTTATCAAGACAAGTCACTTGCATACAGTGGGCCCGATTCCAAAGTCCGCCCTCAAGCCCTGCACCCTCACTGACTTACGTCAGCTGGTAAGTGCTTGAGGGTGAGAGCCTGCAAGGGCTCCAAATGGTATGAAATTCATGGGACAGCACATTAGGCATAAACCTCCTTGCAACTGCCATTGGGGATAATGGTTTCATTTCATGCAACTGCTCGCAACAGTTTGGTTCCAAGGAGTTGCATGGCGAATCATTGGTGTGGTTTGGGCCTTAGATGAGTCCTTCATTCACTTTACACTACGGTTAGAAACTCTTGTACCGTCATTATTTACAGCCATTGCTTTGATTGTTGGCTGTGATTGTTGATTATTATTATATTTACGATATTCTGTTCGTTTTAAATTTGAGTTTAGATTAGGGGTTTATTCGTTTTAAAGGAGCATTCAGTGATTTGAGTGATTTGGAATACCACCCAGTCCGCCCCGGTAACAAAATGTGCACATGCACGCTCTACAGTGGGGGGAAGTGCAACAGGCCAACAGCATGTGCACCAAGGCCCGCCCCCACTCGATCATGATTGGAGGAAGGCCTCTCTCATCCTGATTGGATGAAGGCTTTGCCACCCGCCACCAAAACTGAAACTAGGGTTTTTTTACCCCAGGGGCTCACTGGGGACCCCAGGGGCTCACTGGGGACAGGGAGGAACTCCTTATATGGTCAGCACACTCTATAGTAGGGAGGATTATCCAGAAAAAAAGAAAAAATAAGTGATATTTAGATTAAGTCAAATCACTGAATATACCTTTAAATTTGTCTATTGCGACCCCCTTTGAGAACAGTGGGAAAGCACTATACCCGTTGACTTGCCCATTTTAAATGGAAACATTACAACCTGACCGATGTGCAAGTTTAGCTGATGTATTATAATTAAATTAATAGTAATAGCATTTAATTAATAATGGTTTATTTTTGGCAAAAACAGATACCATATTTAATGTTAATGACACACACACACACACACCACCCCCCCCCTTCTCAATCCCCACCCTTGCTTATCAGTCAAGTTGCAGTGTCACTAGCCTCGGAAACCCAGACGATTAACAGTGTCACAGACACAAGTTGCAACCACCACGCAGCAAACGGCACATCATGAACACACATGGATCATTTCAGAGCCGTGGCGAGAACTCTAAACAAGAAGGCCAACGTGGGCCTGGTGACGGCTTTGGTGGCGCTGTCGACCGCGGGCGGCGAGCAGATCTTCTCCCTGGTGCTGTTCAGCTGTCCCTGCAACGACAGGAACCGCCTGTACGGCGCCGTGTCTTTCTTTGTGCCCGCGCTTGTGCTGCTAGCGCTCGGCTACATCTTGAACAGGGACACGTGGAAACTCGTCACGGGACTGGCTCTTCGCAAAACGAACCTAAAAGACACACTTAACACCGTCGCCATGTACCTGATCGTTAGCAACACGGCGTGGATCGCGCCTCTGTGTTGGATCGCCGTGGCGCTACTCGGCGGTAACTACTACGTGTGCGCTCTCGCCGGTGAGAAGGTGCCGCGGCACTATCAAGATCACCTTCTTTGTGGCAATATGTCGCGGTCAAGGTGCCAGGAGGAGCGCTACAAGTTTCCCTGCCGTGGAAAAAGCACGGCCGTGCCGCAGGCGGAGATAGACGACATACTCGCGACTCTTCGCGCTGAATCGCAGGTGAGAAAGAACCCGTGGAGGTTGCTCCGTCTTCTTATGCCAGTGGTTTTCAACCCTTTTCATCCTACTGAGCAACAGTCGTCTATTACAGGGGTTCTCAACCCGTGGGTCGCGACCCCTTGGGGGTCGCCAAATTAGTTTAGGGGGTCCCCAAATTATTAAAAAAAAAAAAAAAGTTCTCTTTTTTTTTTTTACGGTTTTTCAAAAATAGCAGACCTACAAGCTCGTAGCGCGCCACGCGGTGGCGCGCTATGAGCTTGTAGATCTGCTATTTTTCAATAGCTAAATTATAACAATGCTTAAAACACCAAAAGGGGTTCCCGCCCAAAATGGGTTAAGGTTATTGTAGCAGTCAATTTATATTGGGGGTCGGGAGGGGGCGGGGCGGGGGTCCCGAGATATTGCCAAAGCATTTCCGGGGGTCCCCGGCCAAAAACGTTGAGAACCCCTGGTCTATTAGACGTACGTCTAAACGTTTTTTTAGCGGTCCAAGCTTAGCCTAGACGTTGCTGATTAGTAGTTTTTTAAACGTCTATATAGACGTTGATACAACGTTGTCTCAACGTCTAATCTAAGCCTAGACCTCTAAAAACTTTCATTTTTAGACGTCCATTTAGACATCTATTAAACAAAAAATGCTCAGTGGGTATCAAGGTCCATTATTTATTATTCTGCATTTGAGCCACGGAACACCATTTGATGATCTTTGCAGTAGCCTCTGCAATTATTTAACTCTGGAGAGAGTAAAATGAATCCAAATCAATCTGTAAGGGTCCATTTGGTTTCCTTTTACACTCTCAAGAGTTAAAGGTCTATGAGGGTCCATTTGAAGACATTTGAAAACGTGTGATTCTGCCTAATGGGTACATTCTACTTTTGATACTTTAAGTACATTTTGATACCAATACTTTAGTACTTTTACTGAAGTAAATATGTATTGATTTGACTTGTAACGGTGTGGTTCTACATTGCCGTATTGATACTTTTACTTAAGTAAAAAATGTGAGTACTTTTTTCCCACCACTGGCCGATTACCAGATCCTGGGCTGGCTTTACATCGCCATCATCATACTGTTCCACCTGCTGATGACGTGCGCGGCGCGATGCTGCTCGCGGATCAGCGACCAGCAGCTCCGGTTCCGGCGGCTCTACGCCGAGCAGGAGAGCGGCCTGCTGGAGCGCTACGCCGCCGAGCACGCCAAGAAGCTGGCCAAACGGAACCTGGACAGTTTCTTCTTCGCGCAGACGCCGGAACCCGCCTTCACCACCCCGTCCAGCCGTGACTGGGAGGAGATCTCCGGATTCAACCACTTCGACTACGAGCTAGCGATGCCGCTAACGGCTACCGTCGTCGACGGCGACCAGGACTACTACAGCGTCATACACCAGTATGTGGAGAGAGGCTCCGCGGGTACAGCTACTTCGGAATCGGCTCTTTAAAGTCGGGACTGTCGGTCCATTTTATTAGTTTCAGTCTGAAACGGAAGCCTGTACGTTTCTGAACCAAGCGTTGCATCCCTTCAAGGCTATGGGACATTGGTAGCTGCGCTAGACTGTATCAGGTACCGTCGCCCATAATCCATCTCGTCCTCGTTTTTTTGGGACAAGGGTGCAGTCTGTTTGTTTACAAGTTTTAAATTGTTTTTTTACGGACTTTTTATATAAAAATACACAAAATTGAAATATTCCCATTTAAGCAAACAGATGTTTGGAATGGGATACCATTTTCATCAAGGGAGAGAACTCATACAGGACGAACAAGTGAAATTGGACAAAATTGGAACTGGAACAAAAGTCAGAATAAATGATCTTTGTGGGTTTGTCTCTCCTGATTGGATACAATGATCGGAGTAGTTAATATGTAAACGTTTTTTATTTTATAATTGAGTACCACAGACGAAAAACAGTCTAAGTCCAAATTTCATTCTGACCCCTCCACGAAAAGGCCTCGTTGTCCTGAACCCTTATCTATCATTTATACATTATGGATCAATAGTGTGGACTTAGACTGTTATTCGTCTGTGGTACTCAATTATTATTTATATACTGTATTGTAAGAGTTCAAATGGATACGAGTATATTTTTACACTATCAAAGTAAAAACCACCCTCCGGATTTTGCTTTCTAGCTGTTGCAGTCTGGCTGATATCAGCACTAAGGCGGACGTAGAATACGCACATCGACAGGCTGGGTGCTGGGCTAAAGAAACTTCAGTAGATATTGGATGGACATGACCTGATGAAGATCAAATAGATCAAAACGTTGTCAGAATTTTCAATAAAGAACGTCTTTCTTGTACCTGTGGTGTGCGGGCTCCATCCAATATCTACTGATATCAGCACTAACCCAGTCCAAGTGGCCCAATTTTAAACCCTGTCAATCTGAAGTCCCGAATTACGGGTGAAAATGGTCAAAGGTTTGTGAGCTTGTAAATCTGGTTGTATTTATATATACTTGTTTGTTTGCCAGTTTTTTTTAATAATACATTTTATATACAATACATGCATAGCAGAAGAGAACTTTACAACAGCTCCAGTTTCCTGACCCATAAAAGCCACAGGGATTAGAATTGTCAAAGAAAAAAGCAAAAGAAGAAATAATGTCTGTGAGATAAATATTTTAAAGTCACATTTAAGTCAAAAGTCTCTTTGAATGGTGAATTTAAGGCAGTGGTTTTCAACCCTTTTCATAAATACATTATTTATTCGGCATTTGAGCCACGTACCACCATTTGATGGCATTTAGCCTCTCAGACCCAAGACTTTGAATATTGTGTTGTCGTTGGATAATATTTTTCCCACAATTCCATGCTGTATTGATGTGGTACCATTAGGAGAGATCAATATAACAATTATTCTACATTCTCTAATTGTGTAGACTTCTTGTAAATTAAGTAATGCTGATGGCTTTAACAACAATGCTGAGGACCACCTGGACCACTGGTTGAAAACCACTGATTTGGAGAATTGTGACGCCCCTATGAGGCAGTGTTAATGTTAGTGGTGGGGGTAAGGTGGGTGAAGGATGGAGACAGGACAGTGTTAATGTTAGTGGTGGGGGTAAGGTGGGTGAAGGATGGAGACAGGACAGTGTTAATGTTAGTGGTGGGGGTAAGGTGGGTGAAGGATGGAGACAGGACAGTGTTAATGTTAGTGGTGGGGGTAAGGTGGGTGAAGGTTGGAGACAGGACAGTGTTAATGTTAGTGGTGGGGGTAAGGTGGTGGGTGTTGGTGGGTGAAGGATGGAGACAGGACAGGGGGGGGCTGGGGTCTATGTGGCAGTGTTAATGTTAGTGGTGGGGGTAAGGTGGTGGGTGTTGGTGGGTGAAGGATGGAGACAGGACAGTGTTAATGTTAGTGGTGGGGGTAAGGTGGTGGGTGTTGGTGGGTGAAGGATGGAGACAGGACAGTGTTAATGTTAGTGGTGGGGGTAAGGTGGTAGGTGTTGGTGGGTGAAGGATGGAGACAGGACAGGGGGGGGGCTGGGATCTCACCTTTGGGGGTTCAGGGATGAAGGACGGGGGAGGGCTGGGGTCTCTGGTGAGCACCTCTCTGCTCCCTGACCTCCTCATACGAGCCCGCGGCTCAGGGTGGGCTTTCTACACATGAGAGGTGGGTGTTGGAGGTAGAGATGGGGGGGGTTGGTAAACACATGAATGATACGTTATATAATTTCATAACAAGTAACACCCACATACGTCATCAGGGGTTCCTGAATACTTTCAGCTCGATACCCCCAAAAAAAGACAAATTTGGTGCCTCCCAGATACCCAAACGTCATACACTAAAATTGAGTAAAGTAAAAGTAAAAATAACTGATCTCCAAGCTCAGAACCTGTCGCATCGCCACACATTGTGAGCGTGTAGATCTGATATTTTCTGAGAAAATATAGTTTTACTTTTTTTTTTCTTGGAAATAATAAATAATAAAAACCCTGATATTTAATCACAAGCCATGAAAACTGGTCCACGGCGCCACGGCCGAATCAGGTCCCTATTGGTTGGAAAAACAACGGCAACACACGATGGAAATGATCGACGTGATGCAATGATGAGATGGTCGTGAGAAAAAGGTGTTTTTTTTGCAGTGCCTAACTGCCTCAAGACTGGCCACGTGTGTCTGTCTGTCTGTCTGTTTGGAGTACCAACAGCTGCATCGCTCAGTTCACACGGGTGCGATTCTTTCTTTTTACCTCGTCCGGGAGCACGGGCTCTGACGAGCGGCTGATGGCCGACACAGCGGGTTGGTGGTGGTGGCGGGGCTCCTCGTCCATTGGCTCGTCCAGCTCGTTGTCAGTGTAGGCTCCGCCCTCGTCCGCTGTGTCCTCGTAGTCGCTGGTCATCCGGCTGTCCATGCTCAGGTAGTCGGCGCCGCTCATGGCCGACAGGTAGGACATGCGGTCATCATGGATGTCCAGGTCCTCCTCGGTACCGTCCAACTGTGAGAGACAATTACACATTTAAGTCATTGAGATCAACTATTAGTTTTTTGCATTGAACAATGGAACATTACAATTATTATTTCTGTTTGCCCCTTTAGGCTTCGTAATCCCAAATTGCACAGAGCACATAATAATGACAAATAAGCGTAAATATACGTCACTGACGCATGTAATAATTTCTAATAGTGGACAATAGTTGACCGCTTAACCTCATTTAGACCTAAGGCCGACTTTTAAAAACGCCTTCTAAATCCAAACCTAAGTATTCAGAAAATCTTTAAAAAAGTTATTCAAAAGATTAAAGAAAATTCTAAA
This sequence comes from Electrona antarctica, assembly GCF_951216825.1. Taxonomy (NCBI): domain Eukaryota; kingdom Metazoa; phylum Chordata; class Actinopteri; order Myctophiformes; family Myctophidae; genus Electrona; species Electrona antarctica. The sequence continues at coordinate 40,070,642 of NC_136797.1, forward strand.
ATGACAACATCTAAACGTACCTTGCCCTCACACACCCAGACAGCTCTCTCCTGCTGTTCTCGAATGGAGTCCTTAATGCTTCCATACCACGCATCGTTGGCCGAGTTCAAGTCGACGGTCGCTAGAAGCACATCAAGAAAATTGCATTAACCACATGAATTCTATCCGCGCCATAAAAGGTGAACATTCGGCGCAAATAGTAGATCCATTAGCTCACAATGACTCGACAGCAGGTCATGTTGCGACATTATGAGCTCGTAGATCGGCTATTTTTTTATTTAATTTTTTATTATTTTTGTGTTGAACCCACAGGTGAAAAGGTGCGAGCAGGTCTTCTTCAGCTTGAGGGCCTGCTCGTAGAGCTTGCGCGCGCTGCGGTTGGAGCCGGGCACCAGGCGGCTCCTCATGGCCTTCACGCCCTGCTTGCTGTCGGGGTTGAGGAACACCACGATGGGATACCACTGGGTGTAGTTCAGGGTGTCCACCGCCTTGGGCGTCACGTCCAGCAGGGCATGGAGGTCCTGTGGAGAGTCAGGGCAATGTATGTATTAGCCTGGAAACCAGACCAATCTGCCACAGGAAAAGAAGACATTTCCCTGGACAGATTGGGTCTGGCACTGATGAATTACATTTCGCTCACCCCAGAGTTGTGGGTGAACAATCAGAACCCACTGTTGAAAGTGAGATACTTTTTCTGTGATGTTGGAATCTGTTTATAACCACCCCTTTGAAATACATTTTCCACACCGAAGTTCCAGTGATATTAGTCTATTAATATATGATATTAATACTCAGATCGGTGAACAAATAGGATCAGGCTGATTTCGCCGGCACCCATCCCCCCCCCCCCCCCCCTCTCTAGACCAGAAATCACACAGGCTTGGGCTGGCTACACGCTTAGCACTTTCAATATCAAATTACACCGATCATGCTCTCTATCGCTTCTTCAACCTCATGCCATCTGGGTCCTCTTTAGGGTGAGTTTTGTCCCCTCAGCCATCACGGCATTAAACCAACTGCCCCATCGATTATTGTATTGTCTTGGTAATGTGTTTTCTGTGCTATTTTGTTGGTGTTGAACTAACAGACCTGGGAAGACAAATATCTGCGTCCTATATCTATCTTCTCGCGACCTGCGAGAAGAGACCTGGGCGAGGTCGCTTCTCGCCCTCAGGCGTCTTACTGGTAATGACACCTATAATGATGTGAAAAGGGTGAGGGGCTGGGGCCACCAGGTTTGAAGTGGTTAAATCATCCCCAAAAAAACGCAGGAATCGAACCATAGTCGCAGCCACACGTCAATCGTCATACGGTAATTTAGGAATAGGTGTGCAGGAGGTAACCGAGAAGCCAGTTTATTAAAAATGTTTCAACCTACAGTACTTTACGTACTTGTGTGTGGCTTTGGTGCCAAGCGACACAAATATATATCATCAATTTCTGCCTGCACCTACTCTCTCAGAATGAAAATCTACCATTTAATTTTAATTCGTAACTATTCTGCTTTGAGGCAGATGATGACAAACACGGTGAAGTAGTAAATGCTGCCCGGGCGGTGGCGTAACCGTCTGGGCACCCGACTGGTAATCCAGTCGCAGTGTGCCGCGGGTTCGACTCCCGAGCCCGACACGGCCTTTACTGCATGTCTTCCCCCATCTCTCTCCCGTTTCCTGTCAGCCTACTGTCTGTCCCTTCAAAAACCAATAAAAGGCGTAAGCCGCAAAAAAAATATCTTTAAAAAAAGAAGTAGTAAATGCTGCCAGTTGTTTCCAATACCTGTTCAATGATCTGTCGAATGGTGTTCAGCCTCACCACGCCCGAGGACTGCTCACTGCCTGCATCCTTGGGCTCAGTTTCTAAAAGAAAAAAAAAACAATAAAAAAAAAGGTATTTACAATGTGCCAACATCGTCACAAATGCAAGATTCGACATAGTAACAGAACATAATCTGCACACAGTACAGGGTTTGTAACAAAGCCTTACATACAGTTCCAGACATGTAGGCAAGACACTAGACCAGTGGTTCTCAACTTGGGAATCGGGGACCCACAAAGACACTACAGGCTTAATACACATTTTAGTACAAATGCCAGTACAAAGCAAATACTTACTGGCAAGGACAAACTCATTGGGAAGATCGGCGGCCAGTTTTTCACTGACTGCATCAGCGATTGGACCAAATATGACTACAGGCCTCCTGAATCCAGCTAGAACAAATGCAATGACAACACACGACAATGTGAGCTATAGGTAGGACAGAAAAACATGTAATAAAACAACTAAGTAGAGCAGAGACTACTGTGTACTTTATTTGAACCACCACATTCCACAACCTATCTGTATCTGCGTGGACAGCCACTAGGTGGTGGTAGAGTGCAGTTGTGTCTAATAGTGCTGAATGGCTGTCAGGCCGTAAAAGGAGTGTCACTCAGCCCTATTTCTGTTCTCTCTCTTGGTGGTTCTCAAAGTGGGGTCCAGGGAGTGGTTGCACCACTACAAAAAAACACATGATGGTCGACAGGAACTTTTTGTCTTAAGTCAAGGTTACTTTCACTTAAGACCACCCTCTCACCCCGGTTACTTTCACTTAAAGGGGAAAACCACCCATTTTCAACATTTTACTATGTCATTAATATACAGTACCTTAGAGCTGTTGTGTGGAAATAATAAAAAAGTCCCCCCATTAAGACCACCCTCTCATGTTGGGCTCACCCTCTCGTAACACCACCCTCTCGTAGGCGGGGAAGCGCGTGGACACTGGCGTGGCGGTCAGGTCCTCTCGACTCTTGCGCATGTCCTTCTTCTTCCGCTGGCCTCGGAGCCTCCAGAAGTCTCCTCGGTCGGTGCCGGCCGCTGCTCGCTGGGCGCTCTGGACGTTGGACATCTGCTCTGCCCTGTCGTACACAACATGGAATAAGTACAAATATCAACACTGCAATATGGAAATACTCCGTTACAAGTAAAAGTCTGGAATTCAAAAAAGTATCGGTATAAAAATGTACTTAAAAGTACCAAAAGTAGAAAGTATTCATTGTGTAGAATGTCCCATTTCAAGTTTTCAAATCTTTTGAAAATATCAGATCTACAAGCTCACAATGTAACGCACTGTGAGCTTGTAGATGGCCGGAATGTATATAGGTCTGAAGTGGTTAATGTATGTTTTGTAATAATAATCAAAATCTACAAAGTAACTAAAGTTTTAAAATAAATGTAGTGGAGTAAAAGTACAATATTTGGATCTGAGATGTAGTGGAGTAGAAGTAAAATGATTAAATACTGAAACTTACACCATGGGTAACCTACTAATGTAGACATGGCTAACAAGCTATCCGGCATTACCACAGTTGCGCGCACACGCGCACACACACACACACACACACACACACACAAACGCACGCACGCACCTGCTCTTATTGGGGATGATTCCCTTCTCCAGCAGGGTGTTGTCCCTGTCCGTGCGGATGGCCAGCCAGTTGCCCAGCTTGCCGTCGTAGAGGGTGTCCGTGACCTTGAAGATCTGCCCCCGGCCGAACGGGAGGCTCTGCGGGGCCTCCTTCTCGTACTCGAAGTGTGTCCGAATGAAGAAGGAGTCCCCTCTGCCCGAGGCCAGGATGTCCTTGTACACTAGGATTAGGATGCAGAGACACACACACACACACACACACTCTGCCTGTTAGTATGCGTCTCACTTATAATGCCTTAAGACAGGGGTTCTCAACCCGTGGGTCGCGACCCCTCGGGGGGTCGCCAAATTATTTTAGGGGGGCCCCAAATTATTTTCCAAAAAAAAATATATTTTCACGATTTTTCAAAAATAGCAGACCTACAAGTTCATAGCGCGCCACTCGGTGGCGCGCTATGAGCTTGTAGATCTGCTATTTTTCAATAGCTAAATTATAACAATGCTTAAAACACCAAAAGGGGTTCCCGCCCAAAATGGTTTAAGGTTATTGTAGCAGTCAATTTATATTGGGGGTCCCCAGACATTGCCAAAGCATTTCCGGGGGTCCCCGGACAAAAACGTTGAGAACCCCTGCCTTAAGACCTGGACCGCATCTGTGTCACCTTATAGCTTTTAACCACTTTAGCCATTATTTTAAACTTTAGCTGTTGAAAAATAGCAGATCTACAAGGTCGTAGCGCGGCACTCGGTTTTCAGAAGACATTCATTTTGTAGAACCTGGTCTCAATGGGTTAAATTACAGTTAAGGACCTTAACTGTAATTTAACCCATTCAAATATAATGTCTATGTATTTGCCAGATAATCACTGTGTTTACTTAAACAAGGCCAACTAATTATAATAAGCAGACATGGCAACACTGCTGGTTGACTAATGGAGGAATGAAGGGAAAACAGTGCCCCCTAAAGTCACAGATCACTGAACTAAAGCTTTGAAGGCCATTTTCTCTGCTTGGTCTTTTTTCCACTACTCCTGCAAGACATTTCTCTATAAGCCATATCTCCAAAACTGGTGGGTCAAACTGAACAACCAATATGTCAATTTGAAGCTATCCAATGGCAGATCAAATCTAGTCACATTTATATCCATATTAATACATTTTCCCTTAAAAAACCTGCACTATCCACATGTTTCACACAGATTTAATTTCTTTGCTAAATAGTTACTGTATCGATTTTAAATCATTGCATCGTATCGCCATAATGAGCCAATACAGTCCATGTATCGTATTGTATCATACCATGTATCCTGACACGTATCGTATCGCTGTTAAAATGTATCGATTCGCTACACCCCTATGTAATATGTACCATATTATTATGATTTTTACGATCACGGGGTTAAACTACCGTCAGGTTTGCTCTGAGTGAGGATGCTGACGTCTTCTCCCTTGGGAATCTCCAACAGGTACAGAACAGCATCCTCACGCACCATCCCTCTGAAGTCCATGTTGTTCACCTGCCACACACACACACATTTTAATCATTTATTTATGTCCACATAACAGATACAATACAAGGACACAAATATGTACACGGTGCTGTACAGAGTGCAATAAGCAAATCCCGGAAAAATACCCACACACCCTTCAGGGGTACAAGTAACAGCGTCTTCGCCATATTTGGCAGCTACCGATAGTGGAAGAGATTGCACAGAATTTCGCTAGCCGTTTGGCTGCTTTTTTTGGCATCCCAAGTTGTTGGAAGCCTCTTACAACCAAACTGTGTACGTGTCCTAGGCTGCTGAATATAAACACAAGTAGATTGCACCTATAGCCTAGTTCAATGATGGTCTGGAGGTGCGGCTGGTACTTAATGACTTTGGTCATAAAGGCTTCCTCTAAGCTAGAATCAAAGGTGCGGTGCAGGCCGCACGCACACACACACACACACACTTGAGAATTGTCATAACAACTGAATTGTAAGGTAAAGTTTACCTTCATGATCTGGACTCCACTGTTAAAGGTTTACCTTCATGATCTGGTCCCCTGTGCGGAGACCTTCTTGTTCGGCAGCACTGTCCTCCTGAACTCCTGCCACGAAGATGCCCACGTCGTTGCCTCCCGCCAGCCTCAGACCCACGCTATCACCCTTCTGGAAACGCACCATCACCGTGTTTGCTCTAAACCACACGTCCAACAACGGAAAGAAACGCACCATCAATGTGTTGGTTCTGAACCACACGTTCAATAATAGCAAGAAATACTGTGAGAAAAAGCCCTCGGCCCAGAGTTGAAAACATGTAAGTGTCGTGTGGAATCATGTAAGCATACGTGTCGGGCGTTGACACTAAGGGTTGCCCACATGCCCCTGGCAGGTAAATAAAACTTTAAAAAAAGTAGGTGGAGTTTTCTTTCAGGTTGCCCAACCGGGCAAGTGCTTGTTTGAGGCCGGACAGAACCGCCTAACACCAGATATCTGTCTAAACACCTGAATGTGGCCAGAGCGCTCTGTCTTCTGAGGAATGTAAAATAAGAGCACTGTTTGTTTACCTATAATGTGCTGTTTTCACTGTGTCTACACTTAAAAAATATAAAATAACAAGTGTGATGTGAACCCATAGTCGTATTCATAGCCATGTACTGTAGGTATCTGGCATACAAATTGAGGTATGACATTCTTTATCACACAGAAAGATAAAAAGGTAATTCAAATATTACCTATCATTTTTAGGGCTGACCTTCGATCACGCTTTTGATGATCGACGCTTCAAAACGAATCACGATCGATCGTCGACGCTTCGTCATCCGACGGACGGGACGGGGGGGGGGGGGGCTGCGAGGCGAGCAGTGACGCACAATGAATTACGCCAGGGCTCCACCGGATGCGTTGCGTTGCGTCTCCGTCGCGTGCGTCAAAAAACGCACCGGTTCAATTTTAATGCACGCGTTAATGTTTAATGCAGTGGAGCCATCCTTCATTGATTAAAAAGGGAACATTCCCTGACGGTGACGGAGACGCGACGCGGACGCGCCCGGTGGAGCCCCGGTGTTAGGCTTAAAATAAATAAAACAACGATATAGCAGAGAGAAACGCATGCTTGGATTGGTCTCAATTATTTTATTTAACAATAAGCAACAATTGTTGCTTTCACCCAATCCGCCCAATTGTAGCAGCCTTCATGAAAGCAGTGACGCACAAATAATTAGGCTTACAATAAAACATCCGACCGTAACAAGTCAACAGCAACGGAATTTTGCATTTATAACTGAAATAAACTCAGAGGCTTCGTGGAAACAGCACACGCAAGTGTAAAGGAAAGGCATTTTCCTTATCTTGCCGTAAAATTAACTGAAATAAAGCGTCATTTAATCAAGGCTTTATGACAGCAGCGAGACGAGTGCTTGCTGCGAGGCACACGCAATCAGAGCTGCCTGGGAGAAATGCGAGGCCCTGTGCTTTAATAATTAATTCATTAATATCCAAAACTATACAAAAATGATCACATTTCTATCTATAAGGACAAACCTTATTAGAAAAAATATTAATAGCATATGAAAGCCTTTTGAAATGTGTAGGCCTGTAGGTTACTGAAATGCAGGTGCTGCCAAATAAGTATAATTACTAGGCTACCAAATGCCAGTCAGTTGCGCAAATATAGGTCAGATCAATTAGCAGAACGGAGCAGCTCTGACCAGCTCTTCTTAAAGTTTACATAGCCTACTTTAATAATATGACATAGTGTTGGATCTCCATCCTCCAGACAAACAAACCTTGGATTATCATTGGATTATGCCTATAATTCTTCTTTCTTCAAACCAGCACGAGCCACAAGGTAAGATTCACTGTTCGCACAGCACCCAGGCAGGTGTTCTTAATAATCGCGTCGCATTCCCATCAAAGTAGCACACTAACTTTGTGATCAACCTTAATAGGCCTATCTCACAGCCCGTTTTTCACGCCCACTTCCGGTAAATAGTGGTGACTTTAACATGGGCATTTACACGTTTTTTTCTCTGGAGAATCTAAGTACATTTTCTAATGTAAAAATGTGACAGACCAATATTATTATGAAGCAAACAAGATGGTAAATCAGGTCGAGCAGATAGAACAAACCTTACCTTGAGAAAACAAAAGTTGTAGACTTCTTAAATAACCTCTTTTAACATGTAGCGTCTATGGAGTGACGTCACGCTATCACCACTAACCCCGAAAGGGGGCGTATTTAGGGGGGCGGGGAAATTCTGTGAGATAGGCTTATTTGCTTATTTTATTTGTAAAAAGCAACACTGTATTAAGACATGGGCATGGCAGTATAATATTGATGCAAAATGGAAATATGAGATTGAGAGAGAGAGAATTGCTTTGAGAGAGAGAGAGAGAGAGAGAGAGAGAGAGAGAGAGAGAGAGAGAGAGAGAGAGAGAGAGAGAGAGAGAGAGAATTGCTTTGAGAGAGAGAGAGAGAGAGAGAGAGAGACACGTAAAGCCGTTCCATTTCAACGAATAAAAAAAATGCCGTCTCGCAGGCGCCACACCGTTCGCACAACCAAAAAAGCGTCTCTGTCTCTGAGAGTGCAATATTATAGTTAGTTACCGTACTTATATTAGTGCAGAAAAGAGACAATAAATCCCGCTTTGGAGAAGATGCGTTCCGAATCCGAAGGGGTTGTAGTGGCAGGGAATCAGGGACCAGACAGTGGCCTTGTGGAGTGTCTGCCCTGAAACTGGGAGGTCGTCGTTCGATCCCCGGCCGGGTCATACCAAAGACTATACAAATGGGACCCAATGCCTCCCTGCTTGACACTCAGCATCAATGGGTTGGATTGGGGGTCAAATCAACTAATGATTCCCGAGCGCGGCGCACGCTGCAAGAGATGGGTCAAATGCGGAGAACAAATTTCACTGCGGTAACGTCTGTGACTAATCGTACGACTTTGACTTTGACTTTGGATTCTACACTTTATTTCTTTTGGGCGGCATGAATGCAGGCTGCAGCTGTTCTTGTTGACTTCCTTGTTGTTACCACGAGTGAGGGGGGAGAGGGGAGGCGGCGTTGCGAGGTCTGCGAGGCGCCAGCATGCAGCATGGCTCGCGGACCAAATGGGGCCGGCTCGCGGACCAAAAGCGGCCGCTTTTTAAAAAAAATGACTATTCGATTCTTTATTTCAAGATCGATTCCCGTGCATATCGATCGATCGTCGATTAATCGATTTTTTTGGGTCAGCCCTAATCATTTTATAATGTACAATTATATGTTTTACTAAGTATAGAGGGTGTAAGTGTATTCTGAGGCACCTAGTCTGGACTTGCATCAAGGCACCCACTTTGAGAAGCCCCGGTGTACAGTAAGTAACTATACAAACCCATAGATTTCCTGGTCTTCTGTGCTCGGTTTCAGAGGAACCCTGGGGGGAGCGTGAACTCTGGGAGCCACGGTCACTGCTGGAAAGGAATAAGGCAGACGGTATATCTATTATCAGTGTTACATTTTGAGAGAATTCCACACCCACAATGCAAATAAGCACAATGCAAATAAGCCTATCTCACAGAATTTCCCCGCCCCCTTAATACGCCCCCTTTCGGGGTTAGTGGTGATAGCGTGACGTCACTCCATAGACGCTACATGTTAACAGAGGTAATTTAAGAAGTCTACAACTTTTGTTTTCTCAAGGTAAGGTTTGTTCTATCTGTTCGAGCTGATTTACCATCTTGTTTGCTTCATAATAATATTGGTCTGTCACATTTTTACATTAGAAAATGTACTTAGATTCTCCAGAGAAAAAAACGTGTAAATGCTAATGTTAAATGACACCACTATTTACCGGAAGTGGGCGTGGAAAGCGGGCTGTGAGATAGGCCTATTGTATCGCGGAGCTTTGTGTGCAGTTCTGGTCGCCAAGTCACGTATGCGGAGCATGCAGAAGTGCCGTTTACACCTGTGCTTTCTGATGGGGATACGTCACCTGTGTCTTCAACCCAGCTGGGTGGGTGTGCGACTACTGGGCAATCACAGCAGGGTTTTCCTACAAGCAGTATTCTGTCACGCTGTTGAAAGTGAAACTAAAAGAGCCCTTTTCTGTATCGCATCGAACAAGGGAAAGCAACAACACCACGGACGCACTTGGATTATCTCTGTCTCTCTCTCTTATTCCATTGAGACCTGGAACGCATCCATGTCACGTTAGCGTTTAACCACATTAACCATTAACCCATTTTGGGCGGGAACCCCTTTTGGTGTTTTAAACATTATGTTATAATTTAGCTATTGAAAAATAGCAGATCTACAAGCTCATAGCGCGCCACCGAGTGGCGCGCTATGAACTTGTAGGTCTGCTATTTTTGAAAAATCGTTAAAATGTGCCTCAAATCGTTCCGAAAATTGTCATGATTTTTAATTTCGACGTCAGGCCTGAATGGGTTATTCACGGAGAAAAAACACCACCAGGGAAACTACACTTTGGTCAGCGGCCAAAGTCTCATCACTGTCTGGCTTCATACAAAATGTACGCTTCGTGTGCGTGTCTCACTCGGACACACGATATTCACAGAGAAACAACACCGACTGCACCTTTTGTGGTTTGAAAACCAATGTACACAATAAGCCTATCTCACAGAATTTCCCCGCCCCCTTAATACGCCCCCTTTCGGAGCTAGTGGTGATAGCGTGACGTCACTCCATAGACGAAAAAAACGTGTAAATGCTAATGTTAAATGACACCACTATTTACCGGAAGTGGGCGTGGAAAGCGGGCTGTGAGATAGGCCTATAGGAGTAGTCAAGATCTCAAGGCACACCTGTATTCATAGAAAAATAGCGGCTGTATTTATATCACCCAAATGTCACGCTGTGAGCTTATTGATCTGCCGATTTGTCAATTTGTCTGGAAAAATATCTAATATTTGTGCCTATAATAACAGCAGGTTGAAAGTGGTTCAAATATATAGTATTTGTCCAGGGTATAGAATTTGCATCTGTAATGGGAAATGATTGCACACAAAGTACTAGTATAGCCAATTAGGAGATCATTCGTTTACTTAATCCCACGGTTTTGCAATCCATTTTTTCGCCCAGTGTCAATGATCTAATGTAATCCTGGGCGCTACACTCCCTCTGCCAACCTAGGGAGAGAAATGGACACCGGGATTACTGCATGTTTTTGTGAGGGTACCTATACCTACCCTAGGGGACACGGGGAGAACATGCAAACTCCACACAGAAAGGCCCTTTCGCTAACCCCACCTAGAGTATGGGTGCTGATGACGTGGAGGAGAGAACACGCCCCCATCGCCTACATCGTCTCCAAAATTCCAAGGCACACCTGGCCTTGTTTCATGGTATACTAGTGTTTAAGCCACTTTGTCACCTGTTGGTACCTTAAACAGACAAGGTACCCTAAAGTTTAAACAGACATACATGCATACATACATAGTGAGGGTACACACATTGATGGTCCTCGGAGTAGCTACACCACTCAAAAAAACAAAACACGTCAACTCAATTTCATTATAACAAAGATATTCGATAAAAAAAAAAACATATTTTTTAATGACAGCTGTAGCCAGTGCGACTGAAAATGTCCCATGAAAACGCCTAGCCTAGCCACACAAACAGCTCTGCTCTGGGAGAGCAACTGGGAGAGCACAGCTACTTTTTATGTTTTGATTAGGCGTTCCATCATGCTCGTTTAAGCACGGCTAGATGTCTATTTCAACCAATCAGATTGCTTCCTCGAAACGACCTGTTGTATCAGATATATTTTTGGAATGAACTCCTCAAAAAGTACAAACAACCTTAAGGATATCATAAATATCCTTATAGTTATGGAAACATTTTGCCACGTTATTGCTGTGCTTTCATTCACATACCTGGGGGCGTTTCTGGACGAGGCTCCTCCCTATCTGCCACAACGGGGGGCGGGTCTTCGACAGCTCTTTCTGGAATTCGGAATGGCGTTGGCATGGCGCCCATTTTAGCCAGCCTGCTGGGTGGGTCGTCCCTGTTAACATTACAACAGCACTAGAATGAGTAGTGCTCATAATGGTTAATGGTCATTTGTCCTACCTAATAACATTATTTAAGTAGGTTCCATTATAGTGGGGCCAATTAAATACTATAGTGCAACATTATTGCATTGCTTTAGAAAACGTTCTTGAAACAGAATAGTGTTATAGCTAATTAAACGAACTGACAGATTCAAACCTTTTTTATTTGGTAGATCACCATCTGCAAAGATGCTACATGATCCAAAAGTCAGATTTGACTTTGAACTGACTTTATGTATCTTCTTGTGTTGTTTGTCTTACTTGAGATAAATATACCTCACAGATACACATTTAGGAAGAAATAGCCTAGTAGTACAGCTCTGTTATTGGCTGGCTCAAGCGTTGAGTGTGAATGTCTTGTAATGTCTGATGTCTGTGTATTTATCACAGGCTGTCTGGCACATTTGTCCACCAGAGGGTGCTAGGGCTCAACTATGCACACTTTTCTGTTGTCTATAGACTAAATGTGTCCTCTCCTGAAAGTACAAAACATTTGAATGACAAGACACCCAAATTAATATTTATTTGGCCACAGACCCCCATATGAAAATTATTGTGCCAGGAATGATTTGTGGAAAAAAAAAAAGATTTGTGTGAATGTTTTTTTTTCTTCTTTTTGAGCAGTGCCTAACCGCTCCAATGACTGGCCGCGTGTATCTGTCTGGCTGTCTGGAGTACGAACAGCTGGCACCGCTAGCAGTCAACCGCTCAGTTCACACAGGTGTGATTTATTTAATAGTAGCCAATTATGTCCTCTTTTTCCTCGCCAATTTAGTCGTTATACAAATTGATTTTTCAAAGCCGGTTGCACCAAGGTGTATTCGAACCCAGTCCCTGCCCACCACCACCGAGGCCACCCGAGTGCCTACGAATTTTGAAGCTGCAGTATTTAACCCTTTGCAACTACAACTAACTTCATAACCTGAAGAAGGCGATTTGTTTGCCGAAACGTTGGTAACTCAATAAACAGTATTTTTGGCATCGTGACTACGAGCTGTGCGACCTCTCCTTCTATTTTCAACTACAACTAACTAACAACAACTGTACTAGTTGCTGTTTATCCTACAGTATGTATTTTGTTGTGGACAGTTTGGGGGTGCCCTAACCCCACTGTGAAACCCCTCAAGGACAGTTTGGGGGTGCACTAACCCCACTGTGAAACCCCTCAAGGACAGTTTGGGGGTGCCCTAACCCCACTTTGAGAAAGTGTAACGATAATAGTAACATAAAAAACATTTAAAAAAAGAATCGTATATCAGCATAAATAAAAAGGGGTATAATTACTTTTCCATATCATATTGCTACACTTAAATAAATGTGTGTATTCTCTGTGTTCATGTCAAGGTACTGTAGTGTACAGGTTTGTCCATATGTGTTCAAATGTAATGTCTGTAATGTATTTGCCAGAGAATCACTGTTTACACATGTTACTGTATTGACTTTAAATCATTGAATCATATCGTCATAATGAACCAATATTGTCCATGTATCGTATTGTTCAACAATTTACAATTTACAATTTAGGCATTTAGCAGACGCTCTTAATCCAGAGCGATTTACATTAAGCAATAACAAAAAGCATGGCATACATCACATGTATAAAAAGTAGTTATCATGAATCATGCGTAAACTAAGAACGTAACAGTGGAGTATCTATGTAAACTATACATACTATACTATATAATATATTATACATGTGTACTATAAAGTGCTATGACTACATAAAGTGCAATTCTAGAGCTGTCTACATAACAAGCTATAAGTCTGTTTAAAATACTATCTAAGTCTACATAATGTGCTATCTAAGGGGCTAGGCTAGGGCAAGTGCTACGGGCCATGGTGGAGTCTGAAGAGGTGGGTTTTCAGACTACGGCGGAAGATTGGGAGTGAGGCTGCAGTTCTGACTGCAATGGGAAGTGCATTCCATAGTTTTGGAGCCAGAAGGGAGAAGAGTTTGGGACGTGTGGAGCGTTGTCCCGGCGTTTTTAGTGAAGGTACCTCCAGCTTCCCTGCGTTGGCTGATCTGAGTGCGCGGGAGGGTTTGTAGGGTACGATCATACTTGTGAGATATGGGGGGGCCATGCCTTTGGTTGCTTTGAATGCCAGCATCAGAGTTTTGTATTCTGTGCGGGCAGCGACCGGGAGCCAATGGAGCGAGCGGAGAAGGGGGGAGACGTGTGAGAATTTTGGCTGGTTGAAGACCAAGCGTGCTGCGGCATTTTGGACGCCATGTATGGTGATTAGGGATGTCCCGATACACTTTTTTCGTTTCCGATCCGATCCCGATACCACAATTTCTGTGTTAGCCGATACCGAATATACCAGAGAATAACATGTTTAGCTCCGCGGCTAAACATGTATATCATACCAGAGAATAACATTTATAATAATACAAAAATAAATTATAATACTGTTACAGTACATTATAGCACCTTTTGTCATATTAATGGCACATAAAGGTTTACATATGTACAGTACGTCTTGTTGTGACTTGGTGTACTGTAGGCTTTAAAAGAACGAACCAGTTTACCTAAGGTCCGTTTTGCTAAGCAGTGTTTTAAACTGAAGTGACACTGATGAATTCCAAATATGATCACGGTATTTCTGCGTCACGGCACCCACTGTGAGAAGCCCTAGCTTGCTGTAGTGTAGATCATCAATTCTCAAAGTCCGGGAACCCCACTTGTAGCAGATCTACAAGCTCAGAGTGCGTCACCACGCTATGAGCTTGTAGATCTGCCATTTATTCTAAAATCTTGATATCTTTTTTTACTCTAATCGTTGTTTCTGGGGGGTCTCTGGAACAACACATTTTCTGATGGGGCTCCGCGGCCAAACATGTATATCAATTTTGGGTGGCTGTAAGGTGGTGCTACGGCTTACCTGGGCTTGTCTCTGAGCCTCTCGTTGGAGGAATGGGAAGACAGGTCAGAATGATGAGCCCGCCGTTCGTCCCCCGGCGAGTAGGAGCGGTACGACTCGATCTCTGAGATATCTAGAAAACACATCATCGTTAACACGTTAGGACAAATTAAAGGAGAGTTCCAACTCGTTTCATGTAATGTAATATGATGACAATAATCCATTGATCACTGGAAATTTGCAAAAAAATAAATAAATAAATAAATCCATTTTGAGCATTTCTCAGTGTTTTACCCGCATGGCCGGTCAAATGCTAGATCTCTTCTTCAATCGCACAAAAACATTATCTGTTGTTTACATCCATTGTTGATGTTGTGGGATAGAACTCCACAAAGTGTTGTGACTCTGTCGCTTCCTGCTTATAAGCTCCATGGCGTTTGACCGTTTTGAGCCCGCCTACCTAAAGCCGCAGCTTTTAGGTATCACCAGTAACTTTTCAGGAATAGAAAGCCTGCCAGACCTTGGCTGGTAATCCAGTCTGGCAGTGTGCTGCGGGTTCGACTCCCGATCCCGACGGCCTTTACTGCATGTCTTCCCCCCCATTTCCTGTCAGCCTACTGTCTGTCCCTCCATAAAAAATATAAAATAAAAGGCGAAAACCACAAAAAACATTTAAAAGAAATGTGGGTACACAGCTAACAAAACAAGTGGAGTCTACTGACAAATGACTGACATGCTCCCATAAGTGTTTTTGAGTGGTGCTAGCCACTCCTATTATGTGACTTTGTGTGTATGTGAGCACGGAAGTACCACGCCAATACCGCTGGATGGCACTGTTCTGCAGCAGTAGCAGCCGCACGCACACACCAGGGAGGAGGTACAGTACAGTACAGTACAGTACAGTACAGTACAGTACAGTACAGTACAGCACCACTCACTTCAGACGGATCTGATTTTTAGGTTTCCACCCATATACACTCTTCTTCAGAATGAAGGCCCACATGGGGTCTAGGTTTAATAAAAAACTGATTGGAGTGAGTCATTTTGAATGTGCGATCAAACTCCATTCGTTTTGAGCTGTCTTTGATACGCATGTCCTGCAACCGGTGTCAATTTATTCATTTTAAATGAAACGTTAAATAATTGAAACCAAACAAAACACAAAGAAATTCCATAAATAAAGAAATAAATAATAATTAAGAAGTGGTGAAAATAGCCGATCGATAAGCTCGCAATGCGGCGCTGCGTTGTTCGCTTGTAGACCTGTTATTTTCACTGGTTGGGTCCCGGGCAACAATCTAATCTCTCTTTTGGGTCTCGACCTGAAAAGTTTGGGAACCCCTGTGCTTCTGGAGACCAAGGGTCATGATGATACTCACTCAATACAAACATAGAAACATAGTTGTATTATATAGAAATTTCACGAAATACCTTTCGTTTATGGGTAGGTTTCCTTCAAAACCTAGCTGCAGAACATTATTTTATGTACTCCCAGGACAGAAAATTCTAGAATTTTCGCTGTCCTGGGCTCTAAGGGTGACGTAGGAAGCCACGCCTATCCCGTATAGATACCTGCGTGGCTACGTCAGCCCTCATTTCAACTTTTCTTCTGCTAAGCTGCGAGAACGAACTTTAACATTCCAGTGTGTGCAGGGTAATATATCTCGCAAACTCGGCCGAGAGATTAATTCTTTAGGACCGTGAGATCTCTGGCACACTCTCGAAGCAAACAGAAGGATACTTCTCGAGAAAAAAAGCCGAACTTCGACACAAGTGAGTTCTAGGCAACTTGTTGCTACGCTAGCTTGTCGAAAAAACAGCTCGCGCCTCTTTTTCTCTCTCGCTAAAGCTAGCGTTTGTTAGCTTAAAGCTATCCATAGTTAGCTTAGCGCTACTAGGCAGATACGCCTGTGGTCTACTATTACACGCCACGAGGAAGATAAACCTGTGGCTGTTAAGCACTCGGACTCCTCTCTCTACAAGCAACCATGTCGCTGACGAGGGAGACCCAGCCCGGGGAAAGACGCCATCGAGGACAGCCGGTGCCCGCCGACTGTCAAGAAGGCCCCAAACAAAAGACGTGCTCCACCTGGGGATGCGGGAACACGATGTCGGGCAAAGACGGGCATGACGAGTGCATGTATTGTCTCGGCCTCACCCACACCCGTGAGTCCATGGAGGAAATCGGTCCCGTTTGCCTCCATTGTGAGAAAATGGACGACGACGTCCTAAACAACAGGCTCGGACGTGTCCAAAGGTATTATGACAACTTTGCCGCCCACGGACTCCGAGAGAGGAGCCCCACTCCTCCCCCGCGACGAGCTCGCATACAAGTCCCGCCAAAGGGGCTTTGGCCCCGCGTCACCGGAGAGGGACAACGAGCTACCCCGAGACCGAGGCTCGACTACTCGGGCAACAGAGCCCCAACCGGAGCCTCTTCTTCAAGAGCAGCACCTGCCGGCGCTAGCCGAGACAGGTACGCTACTTCAGCCTCTGCAACCAGGGCTCACGAGGCCACTGATTACGAGGCTCATGGCGCGAGGCCAAGGGATACCTTCGCACCGCGCCGCTCTTCCCCAGCTCCACGTGCTCGACAACACGTCGTGCAGGCCACCATTGAGTGCCCACCCAGACATACAGCTAGACGCAGACAGCCTGCCGTTGCACCCAGCTATATGGTGGACCGCCTGGACCCTTCCCCAGACCGCGCAATGTCTCCCGGTGGGGAGCATTGGACTACCAGGGAGGAAGGGGAGCTTCGTGATGACGAGCTCCCTTCCTTCCAGGAGCAACTCCAGGACTACCACGTCCTGGACGAGGCCTACGCGGACGAGCGAGATGGCCATGATGACCTCTCCCCCGGGGACTACGTCAGCACCACTCGTCGCCCCTTCGACGACCTGGATGCCATGGACATACAGGAGCACCAGCAAGCCAGGGCTCCTGTCCCCCCGCCTCCTGTACCCCCCATGGATGACTCCAATATTTACGAGATATACAGGAAGGCTAGTGCACGTTGTAACCACACATGGCCTAAGTCAACTGTCAAGGTACTACCATGGGAAGGCAGGACTGATGAGTCCGCCCCCCCCCCTGCACCTAGAAGACAGAAGCTCCCTATGGCACAGGGCTTCGAGGAGGCCATGATGCACGCCTGGGACGAACCCCTCCTGAAGGTGGATTTTCCCAAGGCCAGCGCCAAGGGGCCCAACGACATACCAGATAAACAAACCCTCGCCATAGACTTCATGCCAGCTATGGACAAGGCTATAGCGGCCTACCTGGCCAACCCTGCAGCTCCTAGAGTGGATCACCACGTAAAGGAACCGCAGCTCCTGTCCAGCAGCGTGAGGGAAGCCTCAAAACTGAACAAGTGGCAGTATGCACACATGTCATTCGTGGCGAAGGCCCTCAATGCAGGAGCACTTCTCCTGGGTTCCATGAAGAGCCTCCTCATTGAGATGGGACAGAAGTCCATTAAAGTCCAGCTAGCGGAACTGCCAGAAGACCTGGCCGAGTTACGCCGCCTGAATCACGAGATGGCCACCCTCCAGAGGGACTCCACTCTCCACAACGCCAAGGCAATGGCATGTTCCATCCTCCAGGAGAGATGGCGTTGGGTCGATCAGACCAGCGCCATCTCCCTGGAGACAAAGAAAGAGTTTGTGGCTGGAAATATCCACCCAGACAGTATGTTTAAGGACGCTCTGGCCAAGATGTCAGAGACCATCCAACAGCTCGAGTCCTCCACCAAGACGATGAAGGCGCTCGAACCGCTGGCCAACCAGGCCGCCCCGGTAGGCCGCCCCAAGGCTAAGAAGGCACCCTGGAAGGCCAAGACCGATGACAAACCCAGGTCCCAGGACCGGAGCGGAGATAGACAGCGACAGCCTGCAGGCCGAGGCAGAGCAGACCGCCGCACCTCTCCGCCGCCCTACAAGGCCAGGAGCGCTCCCAGAGGCCGAGGCCAGGGGAAGCGCAAATGACCTGCCCGGGCCGGGTCATCTTCCCCACCACACTCAGAGTTCAAGGCCAGAGGTGGGGATCACAGATCTCACCTCAGAGCCTGCGCTGAAGCGCTTAAGGGGGCCTGTACACAGTGCTGTGAGCACCGTTGTACAGACCCCGAAAATTGTTATGTGCAATTCACATGTGTATGTTTTTCCACGTTGTTCAATAAAGAAAACAAAAAAACAAAAAACACAAAAAACAATAAAACCAACTCTGAAGGGCATAGGCCCAGTGGGAAAGATAACCCACACTGTGACAGCTTTTTCACACAAAGTAAGTCTTCCCCTAGGCAGGCCATGCACCACGCTGACAAGCACAGGGAACCCTTTGTCACGTCATCTGTCACAATGGCGGATATCCGGGGCTTCCCCGTGGATAATCCGTACAATTCAGACAGGATACAGGCTACAGTTCGCCTCCAAACCGCCCACTTCCAGGAAAATTATTTTCTCAGAAGCGAGCGGGCAAAAGGCCGCCATTCTGCAAGAGGAAATCAATTCATTAATGCAGAAAGGCGCCATCACAGAGGTGGCCCTCGACCAATCAATGAACGGTTTTTACTCCCGCTATTTCTTGGTAAAGAAAAAGGGGGGCGGACTCCGTCCCATTCTAGACCTGAGGGCATTGAATCGTCACTTAAAAAAGCTGCGATTCAAAATGCTTACTCCACCAGTCCTCCTACGCCTAATTCGCGAAGGGGACTGGTTTACGTCGATAGACCTGCAAGACGCATATTTCCACATTCCGATTTACCCGCCGCACAGAAAATTTCTGCGCTTCGGGTTCAGAGGAAAAGTGTACGAGTACACAGTCCTTCCCTTCGGAATGTCACTGAGTCCCAGAGTCTTCATAAAGTGCACCGCGGCAGCTATCGCTCCGCTCCGACAGCAAGGGATCCGTCTCGCTACATACGTAGACGACTGGATCCTACTTGCAGACTCTCCACGAGAAGCACTGTCGCACACACATCGTGTGCTCAGCCACCTCGACTCGCTTGGGTTTATAATAAACCACGAGAAGAGCATGCTTATGCCAACACAGTCAATAGACTTTATAGGCATAACACTGAACTCAATCTCTTACACGGCCCGCCTGAGCCAAGAGAGAATAGACGCAACACTGCAGTGCGTGGCGTCATTCAAAAGGGGACGCTCGATTCCTTTTCATGCATGCCTCCGGATGGCGGGGTTAATGGCCTCTGCGGTCTATTTAATCCGCCTAGCAAGGCTACATATGAGACCTTTCCAACGATGGATAGGCTCTCTACATGTACCAATGCACCGTCGGCACCAGAAGGTAACAGTAACATCACAATGCATACTAGCCCTTCAATGGTGGTCAGACAGGAAAACCCTCTCAGAGGGCGTCCCCATGGGAAAGCCTCTGATCAGGAAAGTCATCACTACAGACGCCAGCATGACAGGCTGGGGAGCCACGATGGAAGGACTCACAGCCAGAGGTTTATGGTTGGGGCCACTACGTGCCCTTCACATAAATTACTTAGAGCTCATGGCAGTCTTCCTCGCCCTGAAATACTTCGAGCAGCGCATCCTGGGTTGCCATGTCCTAGTCAGGACAGACAACACCACGGCCATGTGCTACATCAACAGACAAGGTGGACTCAGGTCCCCTCGTCTTCATCAACTGGCTCAGAAACTGATCCTGTGGTGCAACACACGCGTCCTCTCAATAGTAGCGTGTCACGTCCCAGGTCTTCTGAACACAGGGGCAGACCTGCTGTCCAGAGGACCTCTCCGCTACTCAGACTGGTCACTACACCCTCATGCAGTGGCCCAGGTCTGGAGCAGGTTTGGGAAATCCAAGGTGGATCTCTTTGCCACAGAGGAGAACACGAAGTGTCCCCTCTTCTTCGCAATCAGGGGACCATCAACGTTGGGGCTAGACGCTCTGTCACACCAATGGCCCAAAACCCTTCTCTACGCCTTTCCCCCGCTATCCCTCATCAGCCCCACTCTGGACAGAGTGAGGACTCAGGGTCTGAAGGTGCTCCTAATAGCCCCGTCGTGGGGGGTCTGGAGGTCGGAAATAACCCCTCTCCTCTACGACCAGCCGTGGAGAATTCCCCTTCGAGCGGATCTCCTCTCTCAAGCGAGGGGGGAGATCTTCCACCCTCACCCCCAGGACCTAGACCTATGGGTCTGGCCCGTCAAAGGGTGATGTTGACTGCCGTGGGTCTACCTCCGAACGTAATCGAAACGATTCAGAAAGGCAGAGCCCAGTCAACAAGGGACCGTTACGACACAGCCTGGCGCGTCTTCGAGCATTGGTGCTCACGAAGACCAGACCAAACAGTCCCCTACCAGGCCTCAGTGATCGACGTCCTGTCATTCCTGCAGGAGCTCCTAGACAACGGTCTAGGCCTCTCCTCAGTCAAGGTCCATTTGGCGGCAATCTCTGCCTGCCACCCAGGCTTTGATAACCAGACGGTGTGGAAGCACCCGCTGGTAAAACAATTCATGAAGGGTGTACGCAGGGAACATAGGACATGCAGATCCCTCGTTCCCTCGTGGGATTTGTCCCTGGTTCTAAAGGCGCTGGCTACAGCACCCTTTGAACCACTACAAACCGTGAGCCTCAAGCTCCTAACCCTGAAGGTGGCTCTCCTGATCGCACTCACGACAGCAAAAAGGGTCAGCGACCTACATGCGCTCTCGATCTCTCCAGACTGCATGAGGTTCGATGAGGGGTCGACCAAGGTCACCCTAAAGGCAAACCCCGCCTTCATTCCCAAAAATGCTCTCTCAGTGTGTGTGCCAGTGAACCTACAGGCTTTCCATCCCCCGCCGTTCTCCTCTGACGAAGACAGCAGGCTTAATTGCCTCTGCCCAGTCAGAGCTTTACGCATATACGCGGATAGACTGGCTCCCTTCAGACAAGGAAGCCAACTCTTTGTGTCCTGGGGTGCCAGGACCAAAGGAAAGCCCGTCACGAAGGTCACTATCTCTAACTGGATAGTGGAAGCCATCCGTCTGGCCTACACTAGCCAAGGCGTGGATTCCCCTCAAGCCCTGAGGGCCCACTCCACAAGAGGTGTGGCAGCTTCCTGGGCACTCTACAAGGGTGTCTCCATTCAGGAAGTCTGCACAGCAGCAAGCTGGTCTACACCCTCGACTTTCGCCACATACTATAACCTAGATGTGGCAGCGCCTTCGCTAGCGCACGCGGTCTTGGGGGCCGCTGCTCAGTAAGGCATCAGGGCAGCATAGCGCTGCCTCCTGCCCTCCACAAGGACTAGGTTCTGGACCCAAAAGGGTCCGAGCCCCTCCCAAAAGGTTTACCTGGGACCCACTGGAAGTTCAGGTCACGGGAGTTCATAAAGTCCCATAAACGAAAGGTATTTCGTGAAATTTCTATATAATACAACGTTAAAGGTTACTTTAGTAACCACGGTTGTATATATAAATTGAACGAAATACCTTTCGTGGAACGCCCTTCTGTTCTCTAAAGCAGAAGAAAAGTTCCGAATGAGGGCTGACGTAGCCACGCAGGTATCTATACGGGATAGGCGTGGCTTCCTACGTCACCCTTAGAGCCCAGGACAGCGAAAATTCTAGAATTTTCTGTCCTGGGAGTACATAAAATAATGTTCTGCAGCTAGGTTTTGAAGGAAACCTACCCATAAACGAAAGGTATTTCGTTCAATTTATATATACAACCGTGGTTACTAAAGTAACCTTTAACGTTCTGTAGCAATGCAATTATGACATTTTCAGGACAGGACACCAATTTCATTCAATCACGAGAGAGAGAGAGAAGACACAGGATAAACAAGTGGATTTGAATGTGATGAAACGACAAAAAACAAAACAGGAGGAGACAAAACTGGAACTGGAACACTATAAAATAAGCTCTATGCACACAGAATAACTTCCTTCTTCCGGGCCGCTTCCCTACTTCCTCCACAGGTATTACCGATTATACTAATTAAGTCTCTGTTCCAATTAGTGTACAGTGGTTTTCAAAGGACCCCCATAACTCTGAGTGTACAAATGGAAGCAAGGCACATTTGGTTGTATTTGTACACTCTCAGTTACAGGAACATTTGGAACCCACTGGTGTTTCCAGTGAGCGAGCAGCACCCTGACTCTGACCAGAATGGAACAGAGCCTTCATTAGTATCATCGGTAACACCTGTGAAAATGGCATGTGTGCACAGAGCCCAAGGAACCCGATAAATAGGGTTCTTGACTGGATGAAATTGGCAACCCACCTGAAAACGTAATATCCCGTTTACCAAAAAGCTGGAGAGACGATATGGAAGAGATCACTTTCAAAGCGATTCGCCAATCAAAAACTCCATCCAAATTCCCAGCACATCGTGTTCAACACGTCACTCATTTCGACATAGTCATTGTGCGACAGGTTTAGGCATGCAAGTGCAAGGCATGCACACGAAAGTGAAGCGGACGTTTTAGACATTTTGAATAGAGGGAAAAATGCTATCGCAATTGACGTGAACTACATTAGGGGCACCAGGCATTTTTGCCAAGATGTGTGGACCATAAAATAATTAAATATCCAACGGCTGGATTATGAGTGTGGATTATTATTCAAGGCCAGCAAGCAGAGACCCTGACGCACACACACACACACACACACACACACACACACACACACACACACACACACACACACACACACACACACACACACACAGTCCCTAAACCACATGAAGTGGGTCACACGTACGCCTGCAGAGCATACGGCACCGGTTCCCAAACTCTGGGTCGGGACCCATTTGTGGGTCGCGGACACATTGTTATGGGTCGCCTTATTTTTGGGTTTCCTAAATTTGGTTTTTAATTATTATTTTTTATTTTATAGCCAGGTGGCAGCAGAGTGTAGGAAATCTTTGGCAGGCTTATTTCCCTATTTTGGCCATTTTCATTTCCGCGTTACCAGCCTGGAGACCCCCATCGGCTATCATTAGCATTAGCTCACGCCGTTTACCTTTCCCCAGAAACATTTACATGTCGGGAGAGATGCGAGACAAAATCACAAATGATATCCGAACCTCGGATAAATCAGGATTACATGGACAGCGAACGTAGATGCAGAGTTATGAGGCTTTGAAAATCCTCTTTTGATTTGAGGTAAATGGGGGCCGTGTGCATAAATCCTGGTGCCTGGGGTGACGGGGGCGTTGCCTAGCAAAAGCTGATTTTCAGCTCAACCGCTTCATATTATGGTGTAAACGGAGGGGTATGAACATATTCGTACTTAGCAGAGAAAAAATGTAAAAAAAACATTTCCAAAAAAAGCAAAACTTAACGAAATTGTTTTTCAGTAACTTCATGAAGAAATAAAAGAAAAATCTACTAAATTCCATAAATTAGAAGAAAAATAAGTAGTGAAAATAGCCGATCTACAAGCTCACAACGCTGTGTGAAGCGACGCGTTGCGAGCTTGTAGATCTGCTATTTTCACTAGTTTGAGTCTTGCGAGAATGCCTAATTTGTTTTGGGTCACGGGCTAAAACGTTTGGGAACCACTGGCATACGGTGTCACCTCCCTGCAGAAGCTATGCCCCTCCCATCTAGTCTGGCCCAGAATTAATTTAGGGTTGAACAACGGTTGATTTAACAGTAAATAAATAGCTTGTCAGATCTCTATTTGAAGAGTTCTTATTGTGGGGCATGTCACAATAAATAACATTCTGTGAAAATAGGCGAGCTCACAGCGCATCGCTGGGCGACGCAGTGCGAGCTCACAGCGCATCGCTGGGCGACGCAGTGCGAGCTTGTAGAGGTATTTAGAGGTATAAATAACATTGTGAAAATAGGCGAGCTGACGGCGCATCGCTGGGCGACGCAGTGCGAGCTTGTAGAGGTATTTAGAGGTATAAATAACATTGTGAAAATAGGCGAGCTGACAGCGCATCGCTGGGCCGACGCAGTGCGAGCTTGTAGAGGTATTTTCGATGAAGAGATTTGGTTTAGAGGGAAACAAAGGAGGGGACCAAGTACGGACCCCTGTGGGACCGCAGTCTATGAAGTTATGAAGTGGTTAAATGGCTCCGTTGCTCACATAGATTGGATATTCTACTGTTAGACTGATGATAGGTTATTGGTTTATTTATGATCCTAGATGACTATTTCTATGCATTTGATGTACCTTGTGCTGTTACTGTAAATCGCTCTGGATTAAGAGCGTCTGCTAAATGCCTAAATTGTAAATAGATTGTGTGAAGTATAAAAGAACGGTGAATAGCATAATGTACACAGTTTTTATTTTCCCATGAACAAACAAGGTTTTGGTGACAAAGTGTACAAATACATAACAATGCTTCAGAATCATCCAACAGAAACATACATGCTCATTTTCACAATTCATTGCTTTGGCGTGACAGTGTCCTTCAACGGTAGCTAGGGTTTTACACAACACGATGGCCACTGACGGGCCACGGTCATTCCCTTCAAAGTGGATAGGGGGCGCTGCTGCCTTTAACCCATTAAGACCTGAGGACCTGATTCTAAATGTCTTCTAAATCCTAACAGTTTTCTGAAAAACCTATGTTTCTATATCAGTGGTTCTCAGACTATTTCATGACAAGGACCCCAAAGATTATATGTAATTGGCCACCGACCCCCCATCTGAAAATATGTTGTTCCAGGGACCCCTCCCAGAAGATTTGAGTTAAAAAAAGAAATGCTTTGAAAGAATATTTATTCAATGATTTGCACAAGGTTTTCACAATTTTTCAACAATAGCAGATCTACAAGCTCTACAAGCTTGTATCAGTTTCAAATAATCAAAAGTGGTCAAAAAGCTATAAGGTGACACACAGATGCATTCCAGGTCTTAATGGGTCAAGCCTCACCATCGAGCTCAGAGTCGCTGTCGGCCATGGGCGGGATTCGGATCAGCACCTGCCTCCGGTCGCGCTGCACCACCAGCTGCAGCTTGCCCCTGGACTTCTCGATGAGCTTCCCTGCGTCGCCCAGGGAGAGGTTCTCTGTGACCGTACCGTTGATCTGCACAGGAGAGGTGAAGAGCGGAGTATTAGAGAGAAGCTGAAACAATGTAGCCTGGTTAATAAACCAGACCGAATCAGCCGTTGGCAAAAACAATGTTGCCTGCCAGCGGATTAGGGTCTGGCGAGGCTCAGTAGCACGCCTCTTTCCTACAACCGAGAACAGGTCGGGCCAATCGGGACACGGTATGCAATATGGGCGGGCTTTGGTACAGTGACGTTCAATGCTTGAGACCTTTGACTGACAGTAGCTCTGACCAATTGCGTCGAAGAGAAAATGTTTGAACCCGCCCCCCGGGAAATGAAATCCAAGTGGAGCCAGCCCAGACTAATATACCGCGACAGTGTTGTGTGATATTAGTCTGGCTTATTAGCCAGGCTAGAAACAATGATCAACGAGGCTTTTGCCTAGATTGCACTTACAGTATTGATGCCTGTGTGTTTTTAAACTTTTTCATAGCCGTGTATTAGACTAAGTGTTCAAAACCTTTCTATTACCACGGACCGGCTGACGGTTCATAAAATGTTCGCGGACCGGCATGGCTGGGGGGGACGATGGTACGTCGCGGTCGCACATCATCGTACCAAAATACGGAAGACAGTTGACTGGCCTCAAGTAGCCTACCTGCTGCTATATTATTAGTTGTATTACCATATATCACATTGTCATTGACCATATCATTGATCCTGGTGATGCACGGTTATAGATTCACGCTCAGGAAAACTTGGGATTCCCTTCTTGCGTACCAGTGGGACATGTCCCACGTGGTTGGGAACCTCTGTATTAGACCACTGATCTGAATTTTATTAATTTCATTTTTTTTAAATAACTTTCTCTTTCAATGTACAGTAGCACTTTGAGATTTGTTTCAAATATAAAGTGCGTAATGAATATTAATAAAATTATTAAATTAAATTAAAATTGGGAACCTCTGTATTAGACCACTGATCTGAATTTTATTAATTTCATTTTTTTAAATAACTTTCTCTTTCAATGTACAGTAGCACTTTGAGATTTGTTTCAAATATAAAGTGCGTAATGAATATTATTAAAATGATGTTGCGAGTTTCTTTTTGCCAAGCATAAATCAGAGTCTAAATTACACATACCACCTCATCTACACCATGGGTTCCCAAACGTTTCAGCCCGCGACGCCAAAATAATGCTGCGGTTGACTCGTGACCCCAACCTAACCCCAGAGGTAATTTTATGCACATAAACGTGCACGTTCGGTGCTCATTTGTCCGCACATGTTTGACCAGATGAAGAGCCTTGGCTCGAAACGTCGTCAATAAATGTATCCTTTGGAGCATATGAGTGTGCGGCTTCCCTTCTCTTTTCCTATGTTACTTTTTGAACCCAGCACCTCCATGAAGTGATGTGCGTATTTTACTATAGTTTCCGCACATGTAATGCCTATTTATTTTCGTCCCTTTTGATCCTAGACGTGCATGGAACACAGCTCATCTACAAGCCTGCATGTTGCATCAGCGACGCGTTGTGGGCTTGTGAGACTTAATTGATTGCTCGCATCACTGGCAGTTTGGATGGGGTGTTCAGGACACCGAAACGTACCTTCAGAATAATGTCACCTTCCTGCAGGTTTCCGTCTCTACTGGCGAGGCCTGTGCTGGTCATCTCCTTGATGAAGAGTTGACTGCCCAGACGAAGGCCATACTCTACCAAACAAGAGAAGCATAAACATTCATTAGTACATTGTAAATGCAGGCACAGAATGCACCAGTGGAATCCAATACCATTAAAGAAAGCATGAATGAAAGGAAACTAGAAAAAGTGCCCTTCTGGGCACAGGTCTCCACCAGGAGGATAGGAGTACTATGTGTGATGTTTGACAAAATGTTTAGGAGTAATATAATCATGTTTTGTGTGCGTGTGTGTGTGTGTGTGTGTGAGACGCGACTTGGCCTGTTGTCGCGCCACCATGAGGCTGATTTGAAAACTGTCAAGTGGCATTTCTTCCTCAGCCTAGTGGAAATATGCATGCACAGTTTCACCGCAATCGGACACTGCGTTGAGTAGTTGTGGCAATTTGTACAAAAAGGGTACAAAGCGGGCTACTCCTGAAAGCTTTAGAAGCCAATCGTAGGCAATGAAGGTGGATTATGAGAAATCAAACAAACGCGTCTTGATCACATGACTATGGAGAGCATGTGTACCGATTTGCGTGAAATTTGGATAAAATCTGAAGGAGTAATATTAGAAAATGTCGGCCTCCTGGTGGCGCTATAAAGAGCAGATGTGAAAAATTCCAGGCAAAGCTTTTTCCTTGGCATCTAGGGAGTTGGCTGTGTAGACTGTGTACCAATTTGCGTGATGTTTGGACAAAATCTGTAGGTGTACTGTCCAAAAACTTGTTTTGCACAAAGCGGCCTCCTGGTGGCGCTATAACAGGCCCTTCTGGAAATTCTGGGGCAGAGGTTCATCGTTGGCATCCAGGGAGTGTGTGTGCAAATAATTTATATGTCTACATACAGTAGTACTTTGTAGCCACTATTTAAGTGCCATATAATGTTCAGTCACGTATACACTCGGCAACCGAGGCACGTGACAGAGAGCACAGTTACACCAAAGCCTGTGAATAAAAACGCCTTGAGGATCAGCTGATTGGACTGTTCTCTGACCTTCGTTGGGCCTGTTCTTCAGCAGCAGCACGCTCAGCGGCTTCTCCAGCGGCTCCAGGTCTCGAGGGGGGCGGGGCAGAGGGATGGGCATGGGAGCGGGCGAGGGCGACCTGTCGTCCAGGCGTTCCCGGCTCCCGCTCCGCCTCAGGGGCTCGTCGTATTTCCTGTGGTCCGGGACGACGCGCTCGCGGTTCCTGTCAAAGCTGGGGTCGCGTGCCGGCGGGCTGCGGCCGCGCCCGTGGCCCCCGCGCAGGTCGGGGCTGCGGGGGGCTCCTCCCCGGTGGTCCAGGGCTCGCTCGCTGCGGTAGCGCCGGTCGGGGCTGCTGTTGTTGTCGCGGAGCCTCCTGTCCGGGCTGCGCTCTCGATCCAGCACGTGCTCGCTGCGGTAGCGGCGGTCCGGGCTCTGCTCCCTGTCCAAAGTCCGCCCCCGGCTGCCGTCCCTCCTGTGCGGCGGCCTGCCGTCCGGGCTCAGTTCTCTGTCGGCGCTCCGTCCGCGCGCACGCCTGTCATCGTCGCGTTCACGTGTCTGGTAGCCGGAATCCATGTAGCCTCCAACGCGCTCCCGCTCCGCACTGTGGTCACGCCCGCCGCTGCGGCCGCTGTACACGCTGCGGCGGTCCTGCTCGTAGCTGTAGTCCTCGTTGAAGTCGTTGTTGAAGACGCGGTCGTCGGGAGATGGCGGGCGGTTCATCAGGTTGACCGGAACCTTCCTGCCTCTCTTAACCGTCTGTCGAATAGAAATACAAGAACAACAGATAACATGATGGAATATACATATAATTAAGCAATATTACACAAGAGGGTGTGCTTTACCATCATTAAGGGCACGCCTGTGTTGCTGCAGGAACGAGCCGATAGGCGAGTTCCGTAGGCATAGCTTAGTTTGATTGGCTTGCCAAGCGGATTTGAACCGGAAAACATGGCATGATGCAAGTTTCTGGTTAAAATCTGCTCCAAGCCAATCTATCTGAGCAAACCTACTGCCGTTCTCTAGAAGAGAGAACCCTAGAGGTTTATGTCACAATGGAAGCTAAATGAATTTTAACTCAAAAACCTTGTGTCAAATAATTCATTTAGTTTCTTAAGTAGCTGTGTCATAAGCAGGATCACTACAATGAAATGGAAACCGGACCAATAACCACTTCGATATCAGAATGGCTTATGAGCCCCAAGTGGTCAGTTATTTGTCAGGACTTTGGTACACGATAAGAAACAACACGATAACGCGATCAACTCTGTCAAAAGAAAATCTGTTTCCACACATTTTGCTCGGCGTTTACCGTGTAGAAATTATGATTCACTTATTAAACCGCAAGCCTTTACTTACAATTTTTGCTACTTTGCCACATTTCCTGAGGGTTTGGACGGCGAAGGAGTGGGCGGCTCCATCCATGGCGATGGCGTTGACCTGCACCACGCGGTCATTCTCACTGGACAGACACAACCAGCAGTCAGTGACACATACAAACACAACCACCAGTCAGTGATACATACAAACACAACCAGCAGTCAGTGACACATACAAACACAACCAGCAGTCAGTGATACATACAAACACAACCAGCAGTCAGTGACACATACAAACACAACCACCAGTCAGTGACACATACAAACACAACCACCAGTCAGTGATACATACAAACACAACCACCAGTCAGTGATACATACAAACACAACCACCAGTCAGTGATACATACAAACACAACCAGCAGTCAGTGACACATACAAACACAACCAGCAGTCAGTGACACATACAAACACAACCAGCAGTCAGTGACACATACAAACACAACCACCAGTCAGTGATACATACAAACACAACCAGCAGTCAGTGACACATACAAACACAACCAGCAGTCAGTGACACATACAAACACAACCAGCAGTCAGTGACACATACAAACACAACCAGCAGTCAGTGATACATACAAACACAACCACCAGTCAGTGATACATACAAACACAACCACCAGTCAGTGATACATACAAACACAACCACCAGTCAGTGATACATACAAACACAACCACCAGTCAGTGATACATACAAACACAACCACCAGTCAGTGATACATACAAACACAACCACCAGTCAGTGATACATACAAACACAACCACCAGTCAGTGATACATACAAACACAACCACCAGTCAGTGATACATACAAACACAACCACCAGTCAGTGATACATACAAACACAACCACCAGTCAGTGATACATACAAACACAACCACCAGTCAGTGATACATACAAACACAACCACCAGTCAGTGATACATACAAACACAACCACCAGTCAGTGATACATACAAACACAACCACCAGTCAGTGATACATACAAACACAACCACCAGTCAGTGATACATACAAACACAACCACCAGTCAGTGATACATACAAACACAACCACCAGTCAGTGACACATACAAACACAACCACCAGTCAGTGACACATACAACATGTGGTCCTTCTCACTAGACAAACACAACCACCAGTCAGTGACAGATAATTGTAACATCCAACGAATAGCATTGAGGGATCATTCATTAAAAAAGGTAGATTAAGTGATATCTTTTTGGTTAAAAAGAATGTTGAGGTTAAATAACTATATTCTGATTGTAATCATTGCTAGAGGTTTTGTTCAGTAACAGGGGTGTTAAAATGTAGTTTGTGTTCTGTATTGTATTTCTTGTATTGCTTTTAGAATCTTCCTGCCCATATAGCCAGCTATATACTGTAGCCAACCTAACCATTCCATTGTGTATGGGCCCAAAGTAAATACAAAATAATAACGCAAAGCTATTAAAATGACACATATGTAAAACAAGGCTCAACATGACCTATTTTCCTTTGTAAACAGAGGTCTCCTCTTCATTTGGCATCATCATTTCTAATGGCAGGCTAAGAAGATTATTTATGAATAATAAAGAATAATTGAGATTATGTAAAGTCTAATTCAAGAATAATTTCTATTTTCTTTGTGACAGTCACTCACAACAGCAGGCCATCAGCGGGGCCTCCTTGCAAGACATCAGACACCACGATGGAGGTCTCTCCACTGTCCTCGTTGGGGTTATCTCTCCCCCCTGACACCGCAATGCCGAAACCCATCTTTGGATCCTGTCCGAGAGAGGAACATGAACTTTAGTAAACAGTTTAGAGACCCATCTTTGGATCCTGTCAGAGAGAGGAACATGAACTTTAGTAAACAGTTTAGAGACCCATCTTTGGATCCTGTCAGAGAGAGGAACATGAACTTTAGTAAACAGTTTAGAGACCCATCTTTGGATCCTGTCCGAGAGAGGAACATGAACTTTAGTAAACAGTTTAGAGACCCATCTTTGGATCCTGTCAGAGAGAGGAACATGAACTTTAGTAAACAGTTTAGAGACCCATCTTTGGATCCTGTCCGAGAGAGGAACATGAACTTTAGTAAACAGTTTAGAGACCCATCTTTGGATCCTGTCAGAGAGAGGAACATGAACTTTAGTAAACAGTTTAGAGACCCATCTTTGGATCCTGTCAGAGAGAGGAACATGAACTTTAGTAAACAGTTTAGAGACCCATCTTTGGATCCTGTCAGAGAGAGGAACATGAACTTTAGTAAACAGTTTAGAGACCCATCTTTGGATCCTGTCCGAGAGAGGAACATGAACTTTAGTAAACAGTTTAGAGACCCATCTTTGGATCCTGTCAGAGAGAGGAACATGTACTTTAGTAAAACAGTTTAGAGACCCATCTTTGGATCCTGTCCGGGAGAGGAACATGAACTTTAGTAAACAGTTTAGAGACCCATCTTTGGATCCTGTCCGAGAGAGAAACATGAACTTTAGTAAACAGTTTAGAGACCCATCTTTGGATCCTGTCAGAGAGAGGAACATGAACTTTAGTAAACAGTTTAGAGACCCATCTTTGGATCCTGTCAGAGAGAGGAACATGAACTTTAGTAAACAGTTTAGAGACCCATCTTTGGATCCTGTCCGAGAGAGGAACATGAACTTTAGTAAACAGTTTAGAGACCCATCTTTGGATCCTGTCCGAGAGAGAAACATGAACTTTAGTAAACAGTTTAGAGACCCATCTTTGGATCCTGTCAGAGAGAGGAACATGAACTTTAGTAAACAGTTTAGAGACCCATCTTTGGATCCTGTCCGAGAGAGGAACATGAACTTTAGTAAACAGTTTAGAGACCCATCTTTGGATCCTGTCCGAGAGAGGAACATGAACTTTAGTAAACAGTTTAGAGACCCATCTTTGGATCCTGTCAGAGAGAGGAACATGAACTTTAGTAAACAGTTTAGAGACCCATCTTTGGATCCTGTCCGAGAGAGGAACATGAACTTTAGTAAACAGTTTAGAGACCCATCTTTGGATCCTGTCCGAGAGAGAAACATGTACTTTAGCGCTAGCATCTGTGTCACTTTAGCTTTTAAAAGCATTCCGGTACCTTCGCTTCCTCTCCTATTCTGTGTCTCTCTCTCCCTCTCTCCTGCTCTTCCATCTCTCTCCTCTGGAAATCATCTAGCTTGCTCAATTCATTGATGTATCAGCCTGGTATCTATTGTTTCAGGCAGGCAGTGGTTCCCAAACTTTTTAGCATGAGACCCAAAAGAGAAATTAAAGGACCTATAACATAAAATTCAACATTTTTCTTTTGTGTTTTTGGGGCTCCCATATGTGTTTTCTATCCCCACAAATAACCAATTTTGAACAATCAGGCTTTCATATCATATGGGTGCTTTAATGGAAATTGCTCTCAGGAACAGCTCGACTGATTTTGGCCTCATCGTGATGTCATCAATGTCACCCTACTTTGTATAATTCCACCTCTTCTTCAGTCTTCAGTTCCAAATTTGCATTTCCACTTTGTTTACAATGTCCGCCATTGTTGATTTTCTAAGCTGGCATGGAATGGAAACAAGCCTGGTTTTATCTAGCATCAGTATTATAATGACTCAAATATTAAATAATCTGCATATCAGCACCCCCACCACCTCAGGACATTGTGGTACTGCATCTAAAACTGCTTTCAAAGTCCAGAAAGAAAAGATTGGTTATATCAGAGTGGTGATTGAGGCTCAAACATTAGAATTAAGTTTGAGGGACATAGACAATATGATATTAAATATTAAAAACAGTTTTAAAATGCATGTTATTTGCACAAGACTTGCCTGGGAACCAAGCTAGTGAAAACAGCAGATCTATAAGCAAGCTCACAACGCGACGCTCCGTGCCGTGTTGTGAGCTTGTAGATCTTCTTAAACATTAATTTTCTAATTTATGGAATGTCTTTGATTTTTTTTTACCGTTTTGATGTAGGCAACAAAAAAAACGGGACCCATAAAAATGTGTCTGCGACCCACACAAATGTGTTTGGGAAGCAGTGGTTTAAAGGTACAGCTGACACATCTTATCTTTGTGTACATCAGGGGTTCTCAACGTTTTTGGCCGGGGACCCCCGGAAATGCTTTGGCAATGTCTCGGGACCCCCGCCCCGCCCCCTCCCGACCCCCAATATAAATTGACTGCTACAATAACCTTAACCCATTTTGGGCGGGAACCCCTTTTGGTGTTTTAAGCATTGTTATAATTTAGCTATTTTTGAAAAAAAGTGAAAATAAAATTTAAAAATAAATCTTTTTTTTTTTTTTTTTTGAAAATAATTTGGGGACCCCCTAAAATAATTTGGGTCGCGATCCACGGGTTGAGAACCCCTGGTGTACATAACCGAACCAAGGACCTCTCCCCGAGAACTACTGTACCACCACCCTAAATGCACTTACTCCCATGAGCTAAACGTCAATCTTATACTGCGAAGTGTCTCAGACTGAAGCTCTTCGACTCAAGTATCACCAATTGGCCTATCTCACAGCCCGCTTTCCACGCCCACTTCCGGTAAATAGTGGTGTCTTTAACATGAGCATTTACACGTTTTTTCTCTGGAGAATCTAAGTACATTTTCTAATGTAAAAATGTGACAGACCAATATTATTATGAAGCAAACAAGATGGTAAATCAGGTCGAACAGATAGAACAAACCTTACCTTGAGAAAACAAAAGTTGTAGACTTCTTAAATTACCTCTGTTAACATGTAGCGTCTATGGAGTGACGTCACGCTATCACCACTAACCCCGAAAGGGGGCGTATTTAGGGGGGCGGGGAAATTCTGTGAGATAGGCTTATTGACACAGAACTCCATGACACGTGTCAATGCCTACGATTGTTACGATGTAAACTGCCCGTGGGGGAAATCCTGTTTCATTCATTTGCATTAATGAAAAAAAAATAAGACAATCTACAAGCTCTTCGCCGCCATGCTCTTCACCTTGTGAGCTTGTAGATCTACCATTTTGACTGAATGTTTGCCTATTTTCACTGGATGTCCTCCTATTATGCAATGCCAGTGCCCAGAACAGGGGCACTAGGGTTTAACCCATTTTGGGCGGGAACCCCTTTTGGTGTTTTAAACATTGTTATAATTTAGCTATTGAAAAATAGCAGATCTACAAGCTCATAGCGCGCCACCGAGTGGCGCGCTATGAACTTGTAGGTCTGCTATTTTTGAAAAATCGTTAAAATGTGCCTCAAATCTTTCCGAAAATTGTCATGATTTAGAACACTTTTTTTTTTTAATTTCGACGTCAGGCCTGAATGGGTTAAGTTAAATTAACACTGGGGATTTTAGTGTGTGCCACTACCCTGTGCCACTACCCCGCTTCCCCCTGGCGAGATTAGACAAGACATTCAACGACCCCACCACCCCCCACCCCATCTCGCTGTGTCTCTACCAGATGGTCAAAGAGACAGGGATGTGTGTGTGTGTGTGTGCGCGCTGGCGCGTGCAAGTGTGTTTTTGGAGGGGGAGAGAGAGAGAAACAGACAGACAGAGGGGCAAGTGTAATCCAACCCACATATTCTGCGATTTTAAGATTAATTTAGTATTTTGGGAATCTACATTGCACTGCAATAAGAGGATGTGTGCTGAATGATGTCGTGTGCGGGAGCATTAGTTTAATTTTCACTAAACCTTTATCCAGGGGACATATTCTGGGCACAGACACTGTTCTATTTCACAGTCATAAGGTCACACAAACAACTAGACAGACATAGGAGCTGACCAGTAACACCAGTCCTCTGCCCTCTATGCGAGTAGCTTCCCTCTTCCCTGGAGCAACAGGTCAGATGCCTTGCTCAAGGGCATCTCTCAGAGAGAGAGAGAGAGAGAGAGAGAGAGAGAGAGAGAGAGAGAGAGAGAGAGAGAGAGAGAGAGAGAGAGAGAGAGAGAGAGAGAGAGAGAGAGAGAGAGAGAGAGATAGCTTCCTACACAGAGAGCCTTTATGTCAGAAGAGGACAGAACAACAAGCTTGTCCTTTGAATTGTTTTCGATTTACAGTGACACACAAAACAACGCAATGTCACCAAGACTCACCATGTTGTAAACGGAGCACAAGGCATCAGCCTCGACCCTGATTTATACTTAATCGCATGACGGTGTCACATGCTGAATAAAGCTAATCGACAAGCTAACAAGCGTGCTCATGGATTGGATATTTAGATTGGGTATTTTACGCTTATGCAACAGTGTCATGAGAAAGCAGGTTTAAGCGAGATCACAGGTCTGGATCTGCACTAACATGACGCTGTCGGATACCGTAAAATATCCAATCTAAATATTCAATCTACAAGCAAGCTTGTTCGCTTGTGAAATCATACAGACAACATTGATCACAGAAAGTCACTTAAGTTCTTGTCACATTGGTTTGGGTCAGGGCGAGCTTCCACTTTCTAAAGCAGGGTTTCTCAAAGTGGGTGACATGACGCAAGTCCAGGGGTGCCGCAGAATACTTTGATAATATTTGGATTTGGAATACATCAATATCAGTTTAATCATGCACTTAGACCCTCCATACTTAGTAAATAGTAAAATGGACCCGAGTAATCTGTACAATCTGTTTCAAATCTGTGATGAAGATGAGAGGTGAGAGGTGTTTTTGGTGTACTTGCACCAAGTACAAGCTCTACAAGCTCACAACGTGGCATTGTAGATCTGTGTTTTTTTTGGTGAATGTTCCCCCCAGAATAGGGACGCTGGGGTTCAAGGATAAAGTTAATTTCAATCTGTCCTATAATGGAAACGGATATTGTTCTCAAAGGCCCTTGTAGGCAAGCGTCCGCCCCTTGCCAAGATCAAAAAGGTAATGGATTCAATGACCACTCAGAAGATAATGGATAGTTTCAGCAGGCCTACTCAGGAGGATGTGACTGTAATAATGGATAGTTTCAGCAGCCCTACTCAGGAGGATGTGACTGTAATGGATTCAATGACCAATCAGAAAATAATGGATAGTTTCAGCAGGCCTACTCAGGAGGATGTGACTGTAATAATGGATAGTTTCAGCAGCCCTACTCAGGACGATGTGACTGTAATGGATTCAATGACCAATCAGAAGATAATGGATAGTTTCAGCAGCCCTACTCAGGAGGATGTGACTGTAATGAAGATAATGGATAGTTTCAGCAGCCCTACTCAGGAGGATGTGACTAATGAAGATAATGGATAGTTTCAGCAGCCCTACTCAGGAGGATGTGACTGTAATAATGGATAGTTTCAGCAGCCCTACTCAGGAGGATGTGACTGTAATAATGGATAGTTTCAGCAGCCCTACTCAGGAGGATGTGACTGTAATAATGGATAGTTTCAGCAGCCCTACTCAGGAGGATGTGAAGATAATGGATAGTTTCAGCAGCCCTACTCAGGAGGATGTGACTGTAATGGAGATAATGGATAGCTTCAGCAGCCCTACTCAGGAGGATGTGACTGTAATAATGGATAGTTTCAGCCGCCCTACTCAGGAGGATGTGACTGTAATAATGGATAGTTTCAGCCGCCCTACTCAGGAGGATGTGACTGTAATAATGGATAGTTTCAGCAGCCCTACTCAGGAGGATGTGACTGTAATAATGGATAGTTTCAGCAGCCCTACTCAGGAGGATGTGACTGTAATAATGGATAGTTTCAGCAGCCCTACTCAGGAGGATGTGACTGTAATGTAGGACTCACCCTGTGCAAGGTTACAGTGTAGGCCTCCCACACGGTCTCCTCCATGACTGGGTTCTGTGGAGAGAAACCAGAAGAAGATTACAATCGTTGATCAGATTTCACACAACAGATTAATCATGTATTATGTACACGATGTGGCAACACACAGCTTGCACAGTAATAAAGGTGTTGGTGTTCATTTAACTCTTTGAGTGTAACCAAATGGACCTGTACTGCGAATCTTCATTTGGTTGCACTTGGTAGTTAGCACATTCTGAATCAATACAGAGGGTTAACCGTGTTCATTACACAACACAACTATGAGTTGAAGATGAATTGACTCACAAATAATTGTGATTAACAATTAAATTGTGTTGTTGGCATTGAACATCGGAACATATGAATAAATACAAAAAATGCACAGGGCACATGACAAATAACTGAAATATAGAAAATTATTAGCGACATATTCAACATTTTTATTTTTAAAGGTTCAAATAATTGCATAAATAGCTGATCTACAAGCTTATATATAGCTTATTGTAAGCCCGTAGATCAGCTATTTCAGCTTTGTTTTAATGTATGAACATTTTTCAACATGGAAACAATTAGGACAAAATAATTGCAATTATGTCAAATAAGTGTGATTAGACAATTATGTAATAATTGTGACAGGCATAACTATGAGCTTTCAATTCAGTGCGTTTGTTTGTTTAGACAGTTTAGCGTAGAGACGAGAAACCAAGGGGGCAGCGAGATGGAACACTGGTCAGTAACCGTCCGGGATCGAAGTATCGAACCAATGACGATGACGTGGTTCACCTGCTGAACTGGTACAGAGACCCGAGATGTTTGAATTAATGCCCATGAGAAAACCAGCAAACACAGGAGAATCTGCAATTTCTCATTCAAAGTCCACAACGTGGTACACACTGTTGCGATCAAAATAAACACATGTCGAAGCTCAAGCTACACACCCCTATGATGTCACATGATACATGTGCAACGACTTCAGCAAAATGTAAACAGCAACCAGCCAGCAATAAACGCAACTGAAGTCAATACCAATGGTTTTCGAAAATAAACATTCCATTAAATTTAAAACACATTGTTAACCAAGTTCTAACACAAATGTACCTGTAGATCCATTTTGAAAACAGATAAGAAAACATATCTTAAGCTCACCATTTTGTCAAAGAACTTAAGCAACCACATCCTTAAGCATCC
Source organism: Electrona antarctica (assembly GCF_951216825.1). NCBI lineage: Eukaryota > Metazoa > Chordata > Actinopteri > Myctophiformes > Myctophidae > Electrona > Electrona antarctica. Next base: position 40,108,859 of record NC_136797.1, read on the forward strand.
ACACTACTACTGATAATATTATAATACGGCTTTGTCACTTGTCCTCCTTCCAAACAGTGGACAACATGTGCACATCTCATTTTGGGATGGAAGCTCTTCGACTTGACCCTTTCCAAAAAAAAGTCAAATAATATGTATCCGACAGCGTCCATGTCAGCCTTGGCATGCCACCGAAAATCGGAGTGGCATGCATCCGAGACAAGTGGAATCATCGTCACACTCACAAGTTCCTGGAGGATGCTGATGGTCCTGACCGCGTGGGACCACTTCTTGTGCAGGCTAAGGACGGCCTTCATCCCTACCGTAGTAGTGGGTTCCTGCCTACCCTGTTAGTGTCTCTTCTCCCGGGCTTTGCCACCAGCGGGGGTCTGGTGGTGAACAGCTTGCTCCATGCTCACAGCACCCACTACCAACTCAAGCCTGCGTCTATCCGCCTGCCTGCCCGGCTGCCTTTGACGTAAGAGGGATTCTTTCTGCTGGCCTATATTCAGTGCAAATCCCACCGTCAGTCCGCTGCATAAATACGCACACACACACAAACACACACGCACGCGCACTGACTAATACACGCATGCACAAGCACACAAACTCTCTGTGGAGCGGACCACATGCACTCAGGCGTTGATTAAATACCCAAATGCACATGCAGCAGCATCCATGTATTAAACAAAATGTGACATAGTGACTAATCAACTGATGTATGTTTGAGAATTACTACAGTATGTAAATGACCCTTTTCCCCCAGGTTATAGAGAATACATACATACTGTACATACACACAGTAAAATTGTGTTGTTGATTTAACCCAGAGTGTAAAAAAAACCCTTAAGAGTCCATTTTGACACCGATTTGTCTGTGTGTAATGTGTATAATATATAATTCTCTGTGAAGAACCACCACACAAACAGCAAGTTGGAGAGTGGCGGATATTCTTTTCAAAATGTTTTTTGGAAACTGGAGAGGAAAGTGAAATCCCTGTTTACAACTAATATCACAAGGCCCGGCTTACTGAAATGGGGGCGTGACTCTAGTTGGCAGCAGACCCGTCAAAACCCACGTATTTTTGGACTTTTAGACCTTGAGGACAACAAAAGGACCAGTGGCACTGTAGGGCAGCCAGGAAGAATTAGTCATAGACAGCAACATGCATGCTCACAAAAACATCACTTCCATGCCAAGTGAAAACAGTGGAAAAAGGTATCCAATACACGGGAGGATTATGTTTACATCAGACCATGCTAGTTTAATCAATCTAACATGCAATCGCATTGTATGGATTATAGGCTTTATAGGTTTAGGGCTTTAGATTTAGTTGAACCAGTGCAGGAACGTACCCCGCGTGCCGGTTTCTCTCTGTGTGTGTGTGTGTGTGTGTGTGTGTGTGTGTGTGTGTGTGTGTGTAAATGTCCAACATGCTGCATGTGGCTTCAGACTTGTGCAGTTGTGTTGGTGCATTTAATAAATAAATAGTGCATTTATATAGCGTCTTTATCCAAGGCACTTTACATAGATTGTTCATTACATTCACCCATTCACGCACACATTCATACAACGATGCCGGAGTAAACCATGCAAGGCACCAAGCTGCACATCGGGAGCAATAAGGGGTTCAGCGTCTTGCTCAAGGACACTTCGACACCAACTCTGGGGGAGCCTGGGATCGAAATGGGAACCTTCCGGTTCAAAAGTGGCCACTCTACCCCTGAGCCACTGCCGCCCTCGAATGCCCTTGGTGTGTTGACGCAGTGCAGTAGCTGCGTGCGTTCCGCCATCATTCGCATCATTTGGGGTCATTCGCAGGGGACGCCTACCTTCACATGTTGACTTTGCATATAATTGTGGTGCCGGTTTTGGAGAAGCGCTGATAACTTCACACTTGGCACTGCACTTGCATGAGCGCCACCGCTTTGCGACATCAGCAAGACACATGCCACCGAATGAAGGCCATTGTTTGGATTGGTTCTCGCGAAGGCCAATCATAAAACACTTTTTGGAATTTGTAGAGATAAGGTAGTGCAATAGATAGAGCAGCGATTCTCAAACGTCTTCATGTCAAGGACACCCAATTGATACGTATTTGACCATAAACCGTTAAAAAAAAATGTGCCGAGATAAGTGAACAGGAGAAGGTTTGTGTGGGTTTTGGTTTGGGGGAGGGTGGGATAGGGGATTTTTATTTTTTATTTTTATATTTTATTATGTCTGTTTAATACTTGCCCCTGGGCTTCTGTTACAAAAAACTTGAATAAAAGGATTTTGAAAAGAAAAGAAAGAAATATTCAAAATACACTATTGTCAAAGACAAAATAGCAGATCTATAACCGCCAGTATTTTCTGGGGACCCCATGATGGAACCCAAGCCCCCAGAACCACGGTAAAACAGTGAAATATGGATGTCACCTCGTGGTCAAATCCAGTGATGCGGATGTGGATTTTTTAACTAGCGGGCTATGTCGCACGCACACGCTCGCGAGAAATCACTAATTGAAATAACCTCTTTAATGTAGTAGGCCTATTTAGTAAACCACAACATTCTGTATATTAAATTGTATTCTATTTACTTGCATAATGGGGAAACTTTCGTGTTGTCATAATTATGTATTTACCTTGCAAACGTCACCTCTGGAATTAGATTTGTTCATGAATCCATCAGCCACCGCTGTGTTATCCAACTGTTTAGTTTAGACTACTTCAGACACCTAGAGTAGGCTACTTTAGCAGATCGACACAATGGACCGTCACCATTGATGTGCATATGCCTCGAAGGTCCATTTCTGTTATTTCAAGCTGTGCTTGTCGATCGGCAGGTTTCGTTAGCGAGGTTAGTGAGGTGCGAAAACTGAATGGCTGTGTGGGCTTGCGTGCATCTTCAAAACTACAGGGCTGAGGCCTTGATAGCCCTACCGTGAGCTTACCCCTGGTCAAATCTGAGAATGCATTACTTAACACATTTAAAACGCTGCTGCGCAAGCACATGCTTCTATAACCTGAAACGCTAGCTATTAGCCATCTGTTGGCCTCAATATTGAGGCAGACTCCTTATTTGGGGTAGTTCCTTCCGGAAGACTTTCGGATGCTTCAAACGCCACCGAGTAACTTTCATTGACATGAAAGCTGGGGGCGGGGCAGTCCAGCCTCTAGTTAAAGCTGCTATGGATAAAAAAATCTAAAACACATCTAGGGGGCCGCAATCTGCATTCAAAGATTTTCCTAGAAGCTTTGTCATTGGTCAATTTGCCTGTCTACTTCCTGATTGGTTAGTCATTTCGACCGGGTTTTTTTCGACCAATGACAAGCTTCTAGGAAAATCTTTGAATGCAGATTGCGGCCCCTAGATGTGTCACAGAGACTACGTTTTTTGGGAGCGTTTTACCCATTGCTGGCTGTCTGAATACCAAAAAAATAAATAAAAAAAAAAGGTTATTAAAATGTTTAAATATTATTGCTTATAGCAGCTTTAATATACAACTATGATGGAAACCCCTCAAGGAGCCTTTTTTGGGGGGGGAAACACTGAGTCTGTTTCAGCCTGACAGCTTCATGCAGCGTCATATTACATTTTTATCAAGTACTGACTACAGGCATAACAACAGCTAGTCACAAGGTCTTATTTCACATGCGATTGCCACCAGGCAAGCCTGCTGGCAAGGCCATGGCCTCAGGAGGAGAGTATACGGTTATGTAACACCAGTGTCAGATTGATGTGGTCAGATCAGCAGCGGGGGCAGTGTCTTGAGTGTACAGGGTTTGTTGAGGGCCCAGGTAGGGCCTGGCCTTAATTTTCGGGCCTGTTGAGAACTCTAGTTTTCACCGGCTGCCGGGCACGGCTACACTAATAACTTTGGAGCAGGCCCGTCTAGAGTTTAAATGGACAGGTATCAGTCAAAAGGGAGACGAGGAAGAATGGATGGGGAAGGATCAACATATGGAATGTCAGATTGGTCAGCTCCATATATGGAGATCTAAGGGTTTGAGGTCAGGTGTACAGTTGCTGGCCAATATTGATGACATCAGGGATCCCATATATGGGCTTAATATTGGGATCTCCAGCCATGATGTCCTGTGATGTCACGAAGCATTACCATATATGGTCATGCCGCAGCCTGGGGTGACCAACCAACCAAGCAACTGACTGACTGACTGACTGACTGACGGGAAATGCACGATTTCATAGTAAATGCGACCTGCAGTCGCAATAAACCTGTCAGTGATTACGAAGCCTAAACAGAAATAGAAATGGTAACGTTCCAATGTTTGAAGCAAAAAAAACACAATCACAAATCACAATTATTTGTGTGACAAATAATCATCAACTTAAATGTGTAATCATGACAGCCCTACTACCAGTTTATCATGGAGAGAGAGTGTGTGAGTGAGTGAGCTAGCGAGCGTCTGATTTCAATATGTCGGAAATTATGTTAGATAACAATTTCACCTCAACATTATATTATACAAAGTGTACTGTACACACACACACACACACACACACACACACACACACATTCAGAAATTGTAACCAACAGCCATTTAAGCCCTATACTCGCATGACATAGCAAAATTATAGCAGATCTACAAGCTCATAATGCGTTGCATAAATAATAGCTCATGATAGCTTGTAGATCTGCAATGTTTTTTCTATTTTTTTAAGTATTAACAGTGATGGTGCGCTCCACAACGATGTCACTTGTGGGAGTTAGCTATGGTTTAATGCGACAGGTTTAAAAAGTCACGCTGTCCACTGCCGAAAGACTTTGAACATCCTGTTCCCACTTTCACTCACTCCTCTCTGCCTTCTCCCTCTCACTAACCACTGCTTAAACCTCTTTCTAACCCAAGGAAGCTCTTCTCCACTTTCTCCTCCCTCCTTAAGCCCCCTCCCCCCACTCAACCTGCATCCCTCACTGCTGATGTTTTTGTCAACTACTTCGAGAAGAAGGTTGATATCAGGGAGCTCCTTTCCCCCCCTCCCTCAAAGTGGCATCTGGCTCAACCAACACTAACCCCAACATACCATGCATGTCCTCCTTCTCTCCTCTTTCCCTAGACGAGGTCCTACAACTAGTAACATCCACTAGACCTACCACCTGTCCATCTAGACCCTGTCCCGTCTCCAATCTTCCAGACCATCGCACTTGATCTGCTCCCCTTCATCACCTCCATCATCAACACCTCAGTAACCTCAGGCCGCGTCCGATCTGCCCTCAAGTCTGCCAGAGTAACACCACTCCTCAAGAAACCAACCCTTGACCCCTCAGATGTCAAGAACTACAGACCGGTATCACTCCTTTCATTTCTTTCTAAAAGCATTGAACGTGTTGTCTCCAACCAGCTCTCTCTCCATCTCTCACAGAACAACCTGCTGGATCCCAACCAGTCCGGATTAAAAACAAAACACTCTACAGAAACTGCCCTGCTGGCAGTCACAGAAGCACTACATGCTGCCCAGGCTGCTTCCCACTCTGCAGTACTGATTCTCCTCGACCTATCAGCAGCATTTGACACAGTGAACCACCAGCTGCTCCTAGACACCCTAGCTAGCGGATCTAGGCACCGGTGGTTCTCCTCCTACCTCACAGACCGGACCTACCAGGTTTACAGGAATCTGTACTCGGTCCCCTCCTTTTCTCACTGTACACTAAACCCTTGGCACTATCATCTCTGCTCACAATATATCCTATCACTGCTATGCCGATGACAGACAACTGTTTCCATCCTTCCCCCCCCCCTCTGCCACTCAGGTGGAAGAGCGCATCACTGCATGCCTGGCTGACATCTCACAGTGGATGTCCTCCAACCACCTCAAGCTGAACCCAGACAAGACTGAGCTTCTCTTCTTCCCAGCTAAGTCCTGCCCTATGCGGGAGCTAACTATTTCCGTAGACAACGCCCTGGTAACGTCTGTCCCAACAGCCAGGAACCTTGGAGTTGTCCTGGACAGTCAGCTCTCGTTCAAAACAGCTGTCACTCGATCCTGTAGGTTCACACTCTATAACATACAACAACGAATTAGACCATTCCTCACCCAGGAATCATCCCAGCTCCTAATCCAGACAACAGTCTTGTCAAAACTCGACTATTGTAACTCCCTCCTTACTGGCCTACCGGCATGTGCACTTAAGCCTCTCCAACTGATCCAAAATGCTGCAGCTCGCTTGGTCTTCAACCAGCCAAAATTCTCAGCACGTCATAGTACATAATGTATAGCATAGTAGTATATATGTATAGTTTCATTATATAGATATTCCACTGTTACGTTCTTAGCTTACGCATGTTTCATGATAAATGCTTTTTATATATGTGATGTATTCCCATGCTTTTTTGTTCTTGCTTAATGTAAATCGCTCTGGATTAAGAGCGTCTGCTAAATGCCTAAATTGTAGTGTCCACTGTCCAAAGACTTTGAACATCCTATCACTAGTGTCCACTGTCCAAAGACTTTGAACATCCTGTCACTAGTGTCCACTGTCCAAAGTAATAGGGCTGTCACCATTACACATTTAAGTTGATGATTAATTGTCACAAGTAATTGCGATTGACAATTTAATTGTGTTTTTTTTTTGTTGCATTGAACATTGAAATGTTACAATTTGTGTTTCCGTTTTCCTTTTAGGCTTCGTAATCACAAATTGCACAGTGCAGATAGATATGACAAATAACTTAAATATACAAAGAAAACACCGACACATTTTATAATTTTGTCTTTCCAAAAGCATTCACAAAATAGCCGAAATAGTTTATCTAGTAAGCTCACAACACGCCACAAAGTGAAGCTTGCCTTGTAGATCTGCTACCTGCTTTTTATTTACAGATCAGATATTTATTTATATTTTTCAAACGATTGACGATTATCATGCAAAAATAATCTCAAATAATTGCGATTAGACGGTTATGTAATAATTGTGACAGGCCTACTCAGTAGCACTCTGTGACCTCAAGTAGCTCTGTGTTTATGTCCTGTTTGTCACCAACGAACAAAATGTCTGCCAGCTTGCGTCCAGGCCAGGGGCACTGCCCACCCTGTGCCCATGACCTTGTGTCCAGGCCAGGGGCACTGCCCACCCTGTGCCTATGACCTTGTGTCCAGGCCAGGGGCACTGCCCGCCCTGTGCCCATGACCTTACATAACCGTCTAATAGCAATTATTTGAGATAATTGCAATTATTTTTGCATAATCGTCAAAATTTAAACACGTAGAAATAGCAGATCTACAAGCTTACAACATTGCTTTTTTTTGGTATTCAGATGGCAAAAGGGGTAAAACGCTAACAAAAAAATGTAGTCTCTGTGACACACCTAGGGTAGCCTCGGTCCCAGGCTTACTCATCTGCAAAGAGAAAAGCCTGGTCACAACCCAAGGCAGAGACGGTATTGGCGGAAGTGTCGGGCCGGAACATCCGTCAGATGTATTTCCCCCGGATACGATATTTCTTCGACCAATCACAACACTTGTTTCATTCACAGAGATGTAAACAGATTTGTAAAGCGTTGACGTCATTTCCTTGAGCGGTATTTCCGCCCAAATCCCGCCCCCAGCGTGCATCTACGGGCCACAGTTTGCTTTCAAATATTTTCCTAGAAGCTTTGTCATTGGTTAAAAAAAAAAACCTGCAGAAATGACTAACCAGTCAGAAGTAGACAGGCAAATCAACCAATGACAAAGCTTCTAGGAAAATCTTTGAATGCAGAGTGTTTTACCCATTGCTGGCTGTCTGAATACCAACGACAAAAAGGAATTAAAATGTTGAGATATTATTGCTTATAGCTAGCCTACTTTAAAATCGTTAATCACAATTATTTGTGTGATAATTAATTAGCAACTTAGATTTGGAATCGTGACAGCCCTATGGAGGAGCACAAGCCAAATATAGAACTCCCAAAACACTTTGTGGGCCTATCTGACATGTTGTATTGAAGTGTTTTGGAATGATTGGAACTTGCCCAGTCACCCATCCTTCCTGTCCCCACAGAAATAGAAATAGCCTAATAGTCAGTCTTGCACGGCACCGCGCACGCACGCACGCACGCGCACACGCACACACACACACACACACACACACACACACACACACACACACACACACAGCAAAAAAGAAGAAAAAGAGGGGGACAATGAATTTGCTCAGCTCAGCATCTGAATCTGTCTTGACAGATTAATATACCACTTAAATGTGGTACATTGTACTAGTCTGCCCTCTTTTGGTAGAACAGCTACATTGCATGGGAAGGCCCATGACAATAGAATGCACGCACACTAAAGAAAATGAGACTCCAATCAAGTCACACACACACGCATAATGGTATTAAATTAAAATGAATACTACTAGCCGCTACTACTCTGTGGGTTAAAGTTATAAACCATGGCTGCCACATGAGAGGACAAACAGTTTTTGACATAAACAAACATACGTTTCTTTGAATAAACCCAAGGTGACGTACAAGAATGGAGCTTTTGGCTACAGGCCAACAACAATAGATGGCCAAGTTAGCTTGCGGAGATCAGATATCCGACACAACAACAAGTATGAGAATACGGCGATCATTCTACAAGAGCAAGTTAGCGCTACATAAAATGAGTCTGTCATATTAATTCACATTAATAACAGGCTAGTGCAAAGTTTTGGCATCCAAGCAAGCAGCAGGTGCATGTAACGGTCGTTACTGTTGTTAAGGAACGATTTATTAACATGTATACCACGTTTAACAAGCCTACAGTGAAGTCAAATAACATTGTGCAACAACTTTCTTTTACGTGTAGGCCTACACCACGTTCTAGTAAATTAACGTTTCTTTTTTACTTACATTGAAATATTGAGTAGCATATCTGCTCAACGAGAACAGACCCCCTCCGTTCACTGGCATGGTACGTACGTGGTGCACTTTTATTATAGTTCCAACTGGACGTGTACAAGTCTAATATACCAAAACTATAAAATGCTCTCGATCTCTGCAGTCGGTATGAATTAATCAGCTCAATATGTATAGGCTACATATCTGAACCGCATCGCTTAGCCTACTTTTCGACAGTTAACCGAAAACATGAAGATTACCAACAGAAAAACTTAGCGCCGACTCTCCCCTGGGGGCTTAGAATATACCAACACAAAGGACGGGGGTGGAACTGCGATACATTGTACAATACCCCACTTCCCCCACAAAAAAAGAAAAGAAAAAAAGCGGTAATATATATTGGGAAATTAGACAGTTAAAATAGACAATATTAAGCACAGATACAAATACAAACTCAACAGAACTACTACGTGGTTTCTAAAGAAGGCTAGATCAGATGGATCGCTCCAAAAATTCCCATCGATTTTTCGGGACCCCGCTGTGACCCCGATGCCAGACAGGAGGACACTCACACTACAAAACACACGCGCGCGTGTGCGTGTGTGTGTGTGTGTGTGTTTTTCAAATGGCCGAAATTGGCTGAAGTGGTTCATGCAGCCTATGTTTTTTATCAAAATCTACAAAGTAACTAGTAGCCTATAACTAAAGTTTTTAAATAATTGTAGTGGAGTAAAAGTACAATATTTGGAACCGAGATATAGAGTAGAAGAAGTATATAGATAGAAGTATCTGAAATTGGAAATACTCAAGTAAAGTAGGACTACAAATACCTCAAAAATGTACTTAAGTAAATATACTTCGTTACTTTCGACCACTGGTATAGCAGTATAGTATAGTAGCCATCTAACAGAAGAGTTACGATATTGAGGGGGCAGAAACCGAGCGCTCGAGCGCTCTTCATGCAGCCTGAAAGGGGGACAAGCTGGAGTTTGAAATACATTGTTTTCAACAAGGGCGGCGCAAATAAGAGCAATTTTAGGCATGTGTCATGATGTGTGCAACATGCCAACTGTTTTAAAGTATTGTACAGTAACAACTAAAGTCTCTGTAATGTTTATGTTGTACTACAAAACAATCTAAAATAAAGGGATTTAAGATCATTACAGCTGGGCTGCCTACTTCCGGTCCAGGACTTGTCCCCATTCTCAATAGAAGTCTATGTAGAAGAGCCACCTGCCATTGGACTGGCCCCATGAAGTGAACAGAGTTTTCGTAACTCTGCCTAACTCTGAAACAACACCAATACAAAACTTCTGCGCCTATGTCATGTTTTCTAAGCCCTTACATCTAGTTGAGTCATTGAAGAATCCCAGGACAACAAGTGCCCATCAATGAGAACCACATTGTAATGCAAAGCAGACTTCCTGTCCTGAATCATTTGTGTCAGTAAATGAAACTTCCATTGACAAGAAATATCTTTCTGGTTAATCATCTGCTCAATGTGTGTCACTGTGTGACGGTGGGGGGGGGGGGGTATGTGTGTGTGTGCGAGGAGGGGCATTGTCCCATTCAAATAGAACAATAGCCTTGAACATGTCTAGAAACTGTAGACAGGCTAGCACTGTCTGGCCATGCAACAAAGAAACTATAGGCAAAATGTATACTTTCATCCGACATTTACATGCATTGTATGCACATTTGCATCTTATAGACGGGCAATGACCCCTTTTCCTCTGTTTATCTCCTTTTTAATGGACATGGTATGTTGTCAACATACCATGTAATGGATAAATGCACACTGATCATTTTTACAGCACCGTTTCCCAAACAGTGGGTAATAATTATTTCGAAACATTTAAAAGAAATCATTTCCATGCGTTTTCATGAATTAAAAACAAATTAAATGTTTTTTTTTCTCTCAGTAATTTCAAGAAGATATAAAATAAAAATAAAATAAATTACATGAATTAGAAAACAAATGTACAGAAAATAGCCAATCTACAAGCTCAGGAAGAAACACGTTGTGAGCTTGTAGATCTGCTATTTTCACTAGCTTGGGTCCCCGGGAAAGTTTTACAGCGCAGAGCAGTGGTTCCCAAACGTTTTAGCTCGAGGGCCAAAGGAGGAATTTAATGTCTACTCTAGTGTCTACCTCTTATTTTAGGTATGAAATTTTGGATTTTGTTTGATTTAGTACGTTTTGAAATAATAGTATATTGGAAAAAGTCTCCAGATCTCCACTAGGCCTAATAGCCATTGTTTATGTTACAACCTATCTTGTTATGGTTCAGTTTGTCCTTGAAGCAGCCACAGTATAACTATGTTTCTCTGTCCTGTGCTCCTGGCAGAACTACCGTACCGCTGACCTGAGTGTTATTGTACTTCTACCCATGATATCGTACATAAAGCATAAACATCCCCACCTGTGAATATAGAGGGTATGCAGTATGCACAAAGTGAGTGGCAAATCGAGTGCACAGTTATTGGCAAAGTGAGTTTAACGTAGTTTAATGCAATCAAATGGGACTTTTCAGTTTGTATGTATGAGCTGTCAAAGCCAGAAAGTTGTTTTTTGCCACTCAGTAGGCGTTCCCACATAACGTCCAGGTATGATGATGACGTCACGTGCATATACTCTATTCTCTCGAATCCTATATTGCCTCGATTGATTGATTGATCCAGGATTCTCTTCCACCACAGGAAACACTGGTGTAAAGGTCCAAATAAACCAATAACACACAGACATACAACGTTTTGACAACAGTAACATTAATATAGCGGAGTAGCTGTGTGTAGACTAGCCTCGGAAACCCAGACGGTTTCTTTTCAGGGAGAAAAAAAAAGTCTGGGTCCGAGTCCACTTCAATTCGGCATAGAGTAGCGCAAACATCTCACTCTCTGCTGATTTCTGATCGTCTGCACCTTTGTTAAATTGACACACGCACACATGTACACACACACACACACACACACACACACACACTCCTCTCTCTCTCTGTCGCTCTAAGTAATTAGTCTCATGTCGCGCAGCTGCGCATAGTTTCTCCCGGCGGATCCTGCCGGGAGCTGCCTATGCCATAAAAAGCATAGGTGAGTTCCAGGCTATGTGTAGACAGACAAATACCACATAGTAGTGATATATTATTGTTATTGGACAGTACCGTCAATGTAGCCGAATAGCTGTGTGTAGAATAGACAGACAAATACCACAAAGGAGTCAACTATATTATTATTATTATTATTGTACAGTACCATCAATATAGCAGATATAGCAGAGTAGCTGCGTGTAGACAGGCGGCGGAGGCACAGGTAGTGGGCGTCTCTCGTACTTTTCCAACAGAACTCCCAGTGACGGTCCCTGTAAGACGGAAAGACACGTAGTTTATTTGGTTATTTTCTTTATTTGTTGTTAGGACCCCCCTTTGGATGCCACCCGAAGCACAGCTAGGCCTGACTCACACCTTCGCATCTAGCATACAACATTGTTGGATGCTAGATGCATGGGACTTGTTTACTGATGCAAGCTCGCAATGCATTTCAAATGGAAGTCACATGGTTTGACACAACATTTGTGTTGTACGGCTTTCGGCTGTGTTTCGATTGCCCCCCACAAATGTTGTGTCAAACCATGTGACTCCCATTGGAAATGCATTGTGAGCTTGCATCTATCAGTCAATAAGTCTCATGCATCAGCTATACATCAATCTGTTGCGAAGGTGTGAGTCAGGCCGTAGTCTTCCTGGGGTCCACATAATAAACAAACAATAAAAACACAGTTGAAAAACAAAACAAAGAAAAAAAAGACACATTTACATCATGAAATGTTATAGTAGAGAAATTATAAAAGAGGCAAGAAAAACCATGCAAATACATAACATAAATTAAACTACTAAACTACAAATAAATGGCAAACCTGAGACTGCTAATGACGAAATGATGACTGACTACATAAAAAGTACTATAAACTCATAATATATTGTAGTACTACTTCACGGTACAACACAGTGATTTGCAGACAGCACAGCAAGCAGAGCCCAATAAACAGCTCAAAATAAACACTAAATATGACAGATAATGAAAAATAAACTAATGAACAACAGACAGCAATGAGCAATCCATAGGTGTTTACTGTTAGGTACAACTTGCCTATAGGGTGCAATAAACAGTTTTATCAGGACAATAAGGTTGTAATCATGCATGTCTAAAGACAGCTCTCACCTCAAGTAAACAGAAGTGAGAGCCGTTTTATAGTAAAAGTCCTAGAAATGTTAAATAATGAATTGGATTGCAATGTAAAAAAATAGTCACAGGGATATTCACCATTGGAAACAGTATGATTTTAATCAATTGATTATGTATTGATTTTACTTTTTTTTTTATTATATATATATATATATATATATATGTTTTTAGAAACAAGACCCATTTTTAGTAACAGATTTCTCCTCCTTTGCTTGCCTTGAACGTTGAAAACTCTCAAAGTTCATTCAAACTGTGTTTGTGGTTCAATGGTTCAGCGTGTACAAGAAAACACAAAGCAATGGCAGTTTGACCAGGTGATTAACCCATCAAATGCCAAGATAAACACACACACACACACACACACACACACACACACACACACACACACACACACACACACACACACACACACACACACACACACACACACACACACACACACACACACACACACACACACACACACACACACACACACACACACACACACACACACACACACACACACACACACACAGTCGCATGCATGCATGCACTGTATGCACATGCAAGCAAACTTACAAGGGTCTGTGTTCCAAAATGCAGCGGTTTGGATAATAAAACATAACGTAAGTTTGTCCTTTATTATTTCAAAGTCATTAAACCAGCTAAACCCACCTAAAACATTGTCAGTGTACATTTGAACAAGTTACTATTTTCTAAACATCAGTTCAGAGTGTGATATTATGGCAGGCTATAAATTAGTATAATCTTTGCAGTACTGTAATATGTTGTTTTTTTCCCTTCTCTTCTCCCATTTTGAAAAAATGGGAGAAGAGAGTGTACAATCTCAAATCAAGTGTACAATCTCAAATCAATGTTAAAGGAACATTGAGGATTTTACAGAGTATATATTGTATTATGGAAATACAATTTAGGCATTTAGCAGATGGTCCAAAGCTACTTACAGTAGGCAAGGACAACACATCATGGTAATACATCAAATACATAGAAATAGTCATCAAGGATCATAAGCAAGCTAAGAACTAAAATCTAACGTCAGCTAAGAGCTAAACATCCATCTAACTTTAGAATATCTGTACAATGAAACTATAAGTATACACTACAGTGACTAGACTGCTATGTCTACACAATATGCTATAAATCGAGGCTAGGGCAAGTGCTACGGGCTAATTTGGAGTCTGAAGGCGAGTTTCAGACTATGGTGGAAGATTAAGCCGTTCAACAGAAAAGCTCTAAGTGAGTGTCTAATTGTAAGTAGACAGTGAAGCTTTAGTTTGGATGCTTTTACCCAGCATCAACCTGGTTCCATACACAATGATGGTTAAATGGTACATTATTATTAATCCATTAAGACTATAGAGACCAGATTCTACAAAATGTCTTCCAAGTTTACTGAAAAACGTATCAGTGGTGCTCAAACTTTTTCATGTCAAGGACCCCCAGAATTATCTGTATTTGGCCGCGGAAAATATGTTGTTCCAGGGACCTCCAGAAGCAAATTCAAAGACTTGCACAGATTTTCACAATTTTTCAAAAGTAGCAGATCTACAAGTTCATAGGGCACTCAGTGCCGCACTATGAGCTTGTATATCTGCTAATTTTCAACAGCTAAAGTTTAAAATAATGGTTAAAGTGGTGAAAAGCAAAGGTGCCTATTTTGAGTACATCAATGAAAACCTTTGATTCTGTGAGATTCTTTTTTTAAATAATTCATTATATGATATACTACATTTAATAAATATCCTTTGAATAGCGGTTTTCATTTTTCTTTCTTCACAGAATCAAAGGTGTCATGAATGATTCACCGGGATCCTGGATTCTAGGCTTAAAATAATCTATATAAATATTTTAGTAAATCTCTCTGGGAAAAAACATGCCCACTGCTATGCTCTACATACAGTAGGTGAAAAGTAAAAAGAAAGAAAGAAAGAAAAATCAAGAAAAAAATAACGTTAAAAAAACAGATTCAGAACAGCCATCTACACTATTCGTTGTACGATGGATGAAGTATGTCACAGTACAATTGGAAAACCAGTACGATTGAAAAAGGTGTACTCGGAATCGCCGACCGAGGCGCGCCGTCTGAAGGTGACGTGAGCCGCGAGAGGCACCGCCGCGCAGAGTAAGCTCAGGCGAGCAAGTCGCCGTGCCGGGCGTTGTGACGTCGCCTTCAGACGACTCAGCGCCGTCCAAGGTTATGTACCGACAGGGACAGAATCACCCCGCCGTGGGGGAGCACGGGAGGTGAACTCGTAGAAAACGAGCACTCCTTTTTCAATCTGACTGTTTTTTTTTCTTTCAATCATACTGTAAAATACACAGTAGGGCTTAAGTGATTAAGTGTTGACCTTGCCATGGTCTCTTGACTTCTTAAACTAACCATCTTGTTCTCGGGACTTAAGCAGTGTCTGGATGTAAACAGCTGGCTGCCACCCACCACCCACATGCTGAACTACAATGTACGATAAATGCTGAAGCCGTGTATGGCGTACATTATACTGTATATTCCTCTGGGTGTGAAGCTGACATTTAAAGGACCTGGTGATCCATCTCAAATCTCAACCACCAAAACATATCATTTATCTTCTCCACTTCAAGATGCAACATCAGAAAATAAGGTGGGGTTCGTTTTTTTTATCTTTTGAAAGAAATAGTAAATGAAAACAATAGATATTTATATACTCTTCCAAAATTGTGTTGGAAGAGGAGAGGTGTGTATAATACTGTAGTCTTGCTCTCTGACCCCAATCACCAACATGCTGGAACACGTGGTGTACGCTGCTAAGCTCAAACATGGTTTTGCTCAATAAAGAAATGGCAGTGGTTCAGAAATTAGGTTTTAATGCATTCAATGAAACGTCTGGCTGGACACGCATGCAAAACAGGAACCTAACTGTAGAAAGAAAGAAGTTCTCAAGTCCTCAAACTTCCAGAAAGTAGCCTATCCAAGATTAAACGTGCTGGCCTTTGTATGCTCTAAATATTGCTTTGACGCTTCAACCATGATTTAAAGTCAGACGTTCTTTCAAAAATGCTTTTAAAGAAAATTGTAGTACTGAAAACTCTGTAGCCCGTAAGCCCGTTAGGTTTGTATTGTTACTATAAAGGAATATGCATTACGTGCTATTTTGCTGTTAAAATAAGTGTACAAAGGTCTACTGTCTGTGATCATTGCTATATAGGATAGACTTATTAGACTAGTCCAAAGAGTTTGTTCAGCAACAGGGGTCTTCCAGTCTCTCCAGCTCTTTAGTAAACAGAAAACACAACATTTTATCCAAATCAGGAAAGAGAACTCTTACAGTGCAATAAAGTGAACAAAAATATTTTCTGTTTATGGAGAAAGGGAGAGACCCCCGTTACTGAAAAAACACTCCATTTACTATCTGAATATAGAGCTGTAACTTTTTCACAAAACAGATATAAACAATACAGCCACAGGTACTGAACTGCAACCTACAGTTCATTAAGTGTGCAGTTACGTCCTAAAAACACTGTATACAAATGGATGTTACACACACACACACACACACGCACGACGCACGTCACTCACCGTGGGGGTCTCACTCTCCACATTTTCCTGCCAGGGGGTATCATGTCCGGCTTGTTAAGAGGGACGACCCCCATGGCCGCCTGCATTAAGGTAATGAACTTCTTGAACTTCATCTTCACCACGTTCAGCCACAGCTGTGTGTGTGTGTGTGTGTGTGTGTGTGTGTGTGTGTGTGTGTGTGTGTGTGTGTGTGTGTGTGTGTGTGTTCCCACCAGCTCTACACCGTCCGAAAGTAGTCCACCACGCTTGTCAGTGCTGCACACACCCTCACCGTCATCAATGACATCCCATCTTCTTCAAGTGTACCGTCGCCGGCATTATAGCCACAAGAACCCTGGTGCCCCTATTCTGGGCATAGCATTATAGGCGACATTCGTCAAAAACGGGCGGATATTTGGTCAAAATAGCAGAATTACGAGCCCAATCAGTAAAATATCAAAAAAATCTCCCTCAACACAGAGCTCCAGATTCCATGCATCGTCTTCTAACACACGAGCTTACAGCCTCACCAAGACTATATCCAGCCCTTCAAACCCCTCTGCCAAGCTCCTTCCCGAGTCTGGAAGAAAGGAAAAAAAAAACCTCTCTGGAAGTCGTGCTCTCTGGCACATCACTCCCATGCGAGAAGTCACGACGCCCAGTGCCTGCCAGCGACAGCAGGGGGGCTTCCCCCAATTCCTCCTGACCGGTCGTTATAGCGCCCAACTCTCTCTGACAAGAAAGACGCCCTCTTTTGGATTTCCGACGGAGGGGGGGAAAAGAAAAACAATGGCCACGTTACAGCCGTGGAATGAACGGTGCTCAGGGGATGACAGCACGTCACGGACGCTTACATAATTCCTGCAAGTTCTCCCGACTGCTGCTGGGGACATTTGGACTAATGAAAACACTGCTGCCTCTGCCACCATCATAATCATCATCAGCGCACGTTAGAAATCCTGAGTGTCGATTTCACTACCGAGTGTTCGAATGGACCCGCAGAGGGTCCCCACGTGAAATCAACCTGCATTACAATAACACTCTTGATTTGAGTGAGTGCGGCCGGCTGCAGCCGTTCGTTGGGATAATTGTGGTACTAACTAAGCCCTGACAGATCATCATAGTATGCTCTCTCCATCCATCCCCTTCTTCTATAATCTCCTATCCGGGCTTATGCTTAATTTATACTCTGTCGCACGGCCGTGTCGCTCGCGTGCCGAAAATAGCAGCTCTACAGGCTGACAACGCGTTGCGCCCATCGCGACGCATTGTCAGCAGCACGTGACGCCATCAGGCGAAGAAGCATACATCAGGCTTTAGTCTACATACAGACTGACCCTTTTTTTTCTTCGCTCGGACACACACACACACACACACACACACACACACACACACACACACACACACACACACACACACACACACACACACACACACACAC
Organism: Electrona antarctica; assembly: GCF_951216825.1. Lineage (NCBI taxonomy): Eukaryota > Metazoa > Chordata > Actinopteri > Myctophiformes > Myctophidae > Electrona > Electrona antarctica. Next base: position 40,126,864 of record NC_136797.1, read on the forward strand.
ACACACACACACACACACACACACACACACACACACACACACACACACACACACACACACACACACACACACACACACACACACACACACACACACACACACACGTTCCAACTGGCACCAGCTGACGGCACGCTGTCGTGTCCCGTGAGGAGGAGAGATAAATAAATAAATCATCATCATCTCCCCTCCCTGTGGTGCCCTGGTGATGAGCTGCCAGACTCTGGGACAGGTCCCCGGAGGAATTATACTCCACTACCAGCAGCATGGCTGAATGTCTGGATTATGGCTCTGATGGGTTGCCAGTGGTGTGTAAAGTACATTTACTTAAAGGTATTTTTACTTGAGTATTTCCAATTTCCAATAGTTTTACTCCACTACATCTCAGAGGCAAATTAAATATTGTACTTTTACATCACTACATTTATTTGAAAACATACTAGTTACTTTGTTTACTTTACAAAACATGCATTAACCACATCCTATATACATTTAGGCCAATTGAAAATAGCCAATCTACAAGCTCACAATGCGTCGTTTCGCTGTGGCCACACTGACACATTTAATATTTTTGTATAATTCTTATTTGCAAAAAAAAGTACAATGTAGCGGAAATAGTTGATCTGCTATTTCTGTTATTTTTGAAAAATTATTATGCAGAAATAATCAGGATTATCTCAAATAATTGCGATTAGGCGATTATGTAATTATGACAGGCCTACTCCTGGGGATGCAAATACAACTCAGCAGCGTGCTGCGAAATCTTGAGTGTCATACTGCAGTTCACAAAAACGGACACATATGGGTCCGTTTTGAGATAATCTGAGTTCGATAAACACTCTGGGTTTTACTGTGTGCAGTTAGAGATGACAACTCATTACTTATCAAAACATTACTTAAACCGTAGCTGTGGCTCAGTGGCCGAGTTGAACTGAGGAGAACAGAGTTTGTGTTCAGTTTACTATTCATTAAGGATGTGTAAAAGTGTCCAAAATGATAATGGATTACTATAATTCAATATTAGCGATTCATCGATTAACAGGAGGCAGAATCCATCCACATAAATGTTGCTTCAATCAGGCTAATGATAACAGATACCATTACCATCAATACCAATATCGCAGGCACACTTTGGTAGGCCTGTAGGCAGCCCTGTACACAATATTGCACCATATAGCATTCAAGTCACCTGCAGTAGGCCTAAACTAACAAAATAAATGGTATCATCTAAAATGTAGTTACTATGGGCAGGGTTTGGATGACAATAGCCTTTGCAACAGATTATCTGTTCATAAAAAAATATATATTTAGGCTATACATATATGCTTGTTTTTTTAATAATCAATTTTGATTCGATTAATGACTAATCGATTAAATAATGTGTAAATAATGCAATCATTAAAAGCAATTCACAATTTACATGTACACTACAGTACACACACACACCCCTTTATGATTCAAATGACAGCATTGATAATTCATGCCTTAACAGGCTTAAACAAGCCCATTATGAATGTCAAAAGTTACCAATGTGCTCTCACTCAGGCAGCCTCCAAACCCCCTCCCCCCTCTCTCTCTTTCCCCCTCCAACCGGTCAAGGCAGATGGTCGCCCACCTAGAGCCAGCTTCTATTTGAGGTTTCTACTAGCCGTTAAAAGGTGAGGGCCAGTGCCACCCTGGTGTCTCATGTGTAAGCGTGCACTGCATACCACAACAATTATATAGTGCTTCCTGCCTGCAGCTGGCACAGGCTCGATTCTGACCCGAGGCTAATTCGCTGCATGTCATCATCCCCCTCTACCCCACCTTCATGCCTCTCTCACTGTCACTATCAAGAATAAAGCAGAAATTTGGGGGAAATATGAAAGAAAGTATATAAAAAAGGAGAGGTTTTTCCTTCCCACTGTTAGCCTGGTACCCAGCCTTACTCATTCATCCGCGAAGAGAAAAGCCTGGTCACAACCTACCGGCTACCTATGGCAGAAAATGTTATGCCGAAGTGTCGGGCCGGGACATCCGTCGGACATATTTTCCCTCGGATATGCAATTTTTCGACCAATCACAACACAGATTTGTAAAGCGCCAACATCATATCCTATTATCCTTGGGCGGTATTTTGCTATTTCCACCAAAATCCCACTACTTCTGTTAAACCATTCAACCGGCTAGGTCAGGGCCCAAAAGGTAGATCGCGATCTATCAGTCGATCACAAAGCTGTATAATACATTTATATAAACAACTACCAATTCCATTTTCCCTCTCATAAATCTCATCATCTCATCTCATCAAATGGTTATCCGTGGCTCAAATGCCAAAAAAACAACTAACGAATATCGACAAGCGTATTCATAATAGAAAATAAAAAAACTAAATTATAGCTATTTTGTATGATATTATAACCTTTATTCTACAAATAATCTAGTACATTGAGACGAAGTCTCATTTGCAAGTATGGACTAGCCAGATAAGATGTATGCCGACTACAAAACACCACTCATGTGGGAGACCTTGGGGCTTTTATCCTGATATAAAACAACAGTATACAGTCAGTCATAGCGTCTTTTTCGGATGGAATTGGAAACCTCATAACAATGTCTAAAGCTGTTTAATGTGGTGTCAAATGGGCTGGGTATTTAGAGCATGTGTCGCTGTGCTAATGATGGCGTTAATCTTCTTCATCAGCGCTAATAATGACGATGTTAGTCCTCATCATTATTACATGTAGTTAATACAACTAGAGAACAATTTTGATCTGAATTTCACTGAATTCATCTATGAATTCTGGACCAAATGAGAGACCATGTCAGACCAAATCATCCAATATGAAGTTTTCTTAGAAGGTGAGGGTCCAGAGGTAAAGATCTTAGCAAGTGGGCCGGGGGGTCTGTGTGCGTGTGGCCCTAAATGCTTATCAAATTGGGGGTCTTGAAATAATGGGAAAAAAAGGAAAAGTTTGAGAATAACTAATTTACAGTATGCTAGTGTCAAATCAGCACTAAAACCGATAAATAGATACAGTAAAATGAACATGAGCAGTAAAATTCATGTTCAAACCTGCGGGGTGTCACGGCTCCAATCCAGGCCTGCCTTTAGATATCATGCTTGTCTACGCTTGCATGCAGGACTAGTCTGACATAACTGGTCAGGCATAACTTTGTGTTCCAAACTATTTGAAAAAATAAATAATAAAATTGGCTCCTTTCAACAAATAGGCTGTAATCTATAAATATATCAGATATGGTGCATCAACTTTTATAAGCTTACTTCCTAAAGAAAGGTCCCTTTAAAAATAAAAACATTATTCTGAAAGCAGTGAATAACAGACTTCATGTGCTTATATCTGTGAACATCAGCCGTATTCAGATCAAAGTATAGACTAAAGAGTATGTGATGAGACTACATTGGTGATGATCAATACATTAGTCGGTAATGTGTAATGAGCTACAGAAAATGTGACATGTGGCTACTGTACACACACACACACACACACACACAGCAAACGTGTTATTTTTTAAATAGAGTAATGATGGTACAGTTACACTGAGGTTTTAGTCAGGTACGAGGAGTGACAATGATAAGCATAATCATTCTATCATCATCACTCATATCTGATCCCGATGGTTCACAGAAAAGCATGATCAAAGAAATTTCACTGACATTTAAAATAATGTTTTAATAAACACTTAAACAGTAATTTCTATGAGCCATGCAGTGACTGTTGTCCTTTCCCAGAAGTGATATAAAAGTCGAGCAATCAATGGCTATTGTCTTTATTGCCTATGATTTGATAATGAGAAGAACATTCCTTAGTTGCAACTCATTGATTTGATGTTTGACCTACATCTAACCCTGGTCCAGTGCTAGCCCGTCTCCGGAGCTCAACCCGGGGGTCCGGAGACGGGCTAGTCCAGTGCTTACAGCGAGTCTCTCTCGCTGTAAGCACTGGACCAGGGCTAACCTACATCATGCAGTGTTTACTACTACACCCTACAGGTAGCCATAGCCCTGGGCTGAAACATACGAGCGTCATGTGAACCCATAGAGTATTATTAAAAGGCGGGGGTGTGAACCATGGCTAACCATACAGGTAGCTCTGGTCTATAGCCTAATGCACTTTACTTATGTATGCAAAAACGCAACGATCCAGCAACGGCCTCCACCCACCACGGAATCTACTGCAGGTTTACATTTGGGCCTTATCTTATTTATCTTATAAACGCCAGATAAAAAAATAAATTCACGACGTCGCTACGTGTATCCACTTTCGGGTGTGTTTTTAGTCTGGAAGTACACGTTACTTGTTTATTTACACAATAAATGGAAGGAATTCAAACCAGCCAAACAAACAAAGCCTCCTGTGTGCTCAAGACAAGTGAATGCCCTGTTACTTGTGTTGTCAGTCATAGCGCACAATAGAAACTTCAGTAATGTCCTCTTACCTGTTGAAACCACAGACAGGGTGTGTGGTCTTCTTGTATCAACAATAAAAGTCCCCCAAAAAACGGCAGAAATCGTGGTTTTAAGTAAGAGCCGAAATGAAAAACGGTATTCTTCTAATCTGTCCACCAGTAAGCAGGTTCCTAAACTCTCATTTCCTGGTTCTCGCAGGTATGGGCGTGGTTTCGAAACTGCAGGTGTGTCATAATACTTCCCTAGTTTCACATGACAGAGGTGCCCCCCCAGTCTGTAAATGAGTCAGGGTGACTCACTTTCATTTAGATTAAATACAAGTGAGTTATTTTGGGGGGGGGGGGGGGGGGGGGGGGGCTGTGAAAGGTACAATGACCAGTAGTCTATTTATTTTTGGCCTGTATTCAAATGGTTTATATAGTATGAAAATATACTTACAGTACAAAAATATTTCCAAATAATAATAAAAGGAACTGCCACAATATTATGTGAGCTTGTAAATCGACTGTATACTGTTTTGTGTTAATAATCTAAATCTTAGTAACTTCTTTTCTCAAATATTTGTAGTGCAGTAAAAATAATAATTTGCCACTGACATGTGGAGTAGAGAACCATTGAAAATGTTGAAATACTCTGTACTTTCCAACTCTGATAAAAAGGGGGAGTCATTATGACCAACCAAAGTATGCGGTAAAACAATGGACAGCTAGGCCTGTCACAATTATTACATAATCGCCTAATCGCAATTATTTGAGATTGTCATAATTATTTTAGCATAATCGTCAATCGTTTCCATGTTGAAAAATGTCCATGCATTCATTCTCAAACATTTTTCAAAAATAGCAGAAATAGGAGATCTACATTTTTTGGAAAGTTGAAAATATTACAAATGATTAAATGTGTCAGTGATTTCTTTGTATATTTAAGTTATTTGTCATATCTTCCTTGTGCAATTTGTGTTTATGAAGCCTAAAAGGAACAAATTGCGTAACGTTCCCATGTCCAATGCAATAAATCATTAACCGCAATTATTTGTGTTGATTAATGGTCAACTTAAATTTGTAATCGTGACAGCCCTGCAGGTGGAGCTAGAATTTAAATTGTTCTGATTAGAGAGCTCTTCCTTCTTCATGTTACTGTTCTTCGAGGAGAGGGTCTTGATGCCAACCTTGCTCTACAGTGGGGTGTATAATTTCAAATACCCGTTGGACTGGTCCATGCTGCAAATTCCCACTGATTGTTTCCTTGTAGGCGTTTGTTAACCATCAGATAATAAAAGGCCTTGTGGTTTAAAGGGAACAACAACACCCGCCCTGGTTGAAAGGTCAGTTTTCATTCCACTCATGACAGAATTGCTCACCGATGTAATTTTATTGTACTTTGCCTATTCCTTATCTTCGTCCATTCATTCCGGAAGCAGCCTCGAAAAGGGCTGCATGAATGAAGTTTTAGTTATTATTTTTTATAGTATTATTATCGTTGTAGTATTAGTGAGTAATAGTGCCCTATAGTGCCCCCATCACTACTCTCTGGTGAAATGTGTATATATGCTAGAGAACCATAACTTAAGCATAAAGATCCTTGAACTATGGTGTTTCAGCATTTACAAAATATAGGATAGGTGATGAAATGTAATGGGACATATACCGGTAGATTTAAATATGCTTTGATTGATTGATTGATTTAAAAATGTATTAACAGTTTGCAGAATTACAGTACATTTCAAGCACAAACTCAATACAAAGGCTGTTAACTGTGAGTGGACGACCCAATTAAGCATTACACTTGTTTCCAATAGGGTCCACAATGTTCAATTCATCAAAAACATTTAGAGACGTACAAATAGACACTTCTATATAGACAAAGAACAGAACAGGAATTCATCATAATGGAGGTAAAAAGGGAAAAGCAACATATACAGTGAGGGGAAAAGGGGGGGGGGGGCGGTGGGGGGGATTCAGATTTTACGGGGGCCAGTTTCAAATTGCAGCCATCCGTAGGTGCCCTTTGAGAGCGGTTTTGAAGGAGTCAAAGGATTCGCATGTCTTAATGACTGTTGGTAGGGCGTTCCACATTTTGGTGGCATAGGAGCGAAAAGAATTTAGTCCCTTGTTTATGCCATCACTACTCTCTGGTGAAATGTGTATATATGCTAGAGAACCATAACTTAAGCATAAAGATCCTTGAACTATGGTGTTTCAGCATTTACAGAATATAGGATAGGTGATGAAATGTAATGGGACATATACCGGTAGATTTAAATATGCTTTATGAGAGGAACCACTGAGTAAATGTGTTTAAATGGTGCCCCCTTGTGACAAAGAGTATGACAAATGTGTAGAACGCACACAAGGACATAACCTGACTCCGCCAGATGGGGCAGCAGAGAGTACACTGGGTTCCCCCCGGAGCAGGAGGGGGGACTCTCTGCTGCCCCATCTGGCAGAGTCAGGTTAACAAGGACAGTCACATAGGTACAACAATCAATAATTGTATTTGACAATACCGAAATATACATTGATTTATAAATTATATATTTCACAAAGTGCAGGAAAAAGTAGACACTTCATATATTATAACAACATACAATTGAAATACTTTCAAAGTCAAAGTTGTACAATTTGTCACAGAACGAAAATACATCGCTTGGATGCACCTGGGACGTATCCTCAGTGATGTATCCCAAGGTCATCGGGGTTTCGGGTCTCGCGAACATCATACCCCTCACTCGGGTGACCCATCCGGGGTGATCAAGTCCCGACTTACGTCCCAGTAGCTACCCTCGATCAGACCCACTAGGGAAAGACCAGGGCCACACAATCCATTGGATCCACTCCGGAACTACTCTGCCGGGACTGGGAGGTACAATTCTAGTATGTGGAGGGACTAGGCTCTGTTGGTTGCCTCCTGTCCGGGCCCCTCCTACGTCTAACCAGGTCCACTACTGCTCTCACCAGGAGTACAGCCAGGACCTGTGTGTTGCACACATGTTACCGCAGTGAAATTTAACCCATTTAACCCATCTCTTGGAGCGGTGAGTTGCAGCCGTGCCACGCTTGGGAATCATTTGATTAGTTGATTTGACCCCCCAACCCATTGATGCTGAGTGCCAAGCAGGGAGGCATTAGGTCCCATTTTTACAGTCTTTGGTATGACCCACCCAGGGATCGAACGGTCCCCGACCTACCAGTTTCAGGGCGGACACTCTAACCAAGGCCACTGTCTGGCATAACTTTCATGTGTTGTTTTACAATTGATTATTTTGTCTCCCCAATTCATCACTGACTTTGAATGACTGAAAATGAAAGGCATGTTTTACAATACAACATATTGTGAGGACATTGCGAGTGCATTTACACACCAAAAAGGGTAAATACATGCAAAAACTAAAAGGCATGAAAACCGATATAATAAAGCCACCTAGAGCAATGGTTCTCAAAGTGGGGTCCAGGGAGGGACCCTCAGGGTTCTTCGAGGGGGGGGTTCCAGGGGGGTCCCCAGCAAAATGAGGTGCAGCTATCGGACAAAATAGTGAAGTGAAAAAAACGGTTAATCTGCCAGTAGACTTGGGTGAGATGCTGGAGCCAAAGGGAAACCCTAAAAGACACAGAGGCAGCCGTTTGATGTTCACAGATATAAGCACATATATCAAAGTCTGTTATTCAGTTTCAGATTGTTTTATTTTTAAAGGGACTTTTCCTCTTTAGGAGGAAGTAAGCTTATAAAAGTCAATGCACCATATCTGGTATATAACATATAGATTATAGCCTATTTGAAAGGAGCCTATTTGAAAGGTTTTCAAATTCACATGGAACACAACTACTCTTGCTGGCAACCTCCTACTCAAAACTGTCTTTTTTCTTTCTTTTTTCAGGGGCGCTAGTCCCTCCTGCCCAGCTTTGTGTGTTTGTGTGTACCCCATAGTGATGATTTAATTGGCTGAGCACGGAATGTGACATATGATCATTAAAGAGTGACCCTCACTTCACACAAGTGTGATTTGTTTTATATAGGAAGCTTTCGGTCATAGACCTTCGTCAGGCATCGCAAAATAGCTGATCTACAAGCTCACAATGCGTTTCGATTCTTTAATGAGTTCACTAAAAATGTATCATCAAGTGTATGACAATAAGTATAAACATAATGCACTCGCAATGCATCAATATAGCATTTACTCCTATTCAATGAAACAAAACCAGACCACGGTACCGGTAACTAAAACTAACATCTTAACAACATAGCGATCTGATCGATGGAAATTGGAACCCAGAAGAATTGCACCTTTCTAGTTAGTGTGGGTCCAGTAGGCAACATTCCATTTCGACTTTTTGTGACGTCATGTGGGTCAATACATCGTCATCATATACTGTACTTAGGGAGCTCCTCGATGGCAATTTCCCAGAATTGCACATTTCTAGCTGTGGGCTAGAGAAGCGAGTCCACTATTGTTATCGTATTTATTCCCGGGGCCGTTTTCTTGCTGGACGTGACGTCATCGTATATCTTTATTCCCCGGGGCCGTTTTCAATACATCATCATCTTCAGGAACAGTACACATTTTGTGTTCAAACAAATACGTATTAAAAATCCAATTTCAATCAATCGATGACAGCACGTTGACGCCATGATGTAGGTGCCTATTTTGACGTTCTACCCCTTCTACCGCTCTTTGTGTCAACAAGCTGAGAGGTGAGCAGATGTGAATTGTACACAAACAAACAAACAGGTCTCCACCATGGCATTGAGGAGCGTTGTGTGTCGGCTGTTGCTCAACCCACAGAGATGCTCCGCCATCTCAGCTCCTAGAGCCCAGAGAACCGCAGCACCCGCTAGACTCAAATCAGACAAACCCGAGCAGAAGAATCCCAAAGTGCCCAAGGTGCAGTTTGACTGGCGCGATGCCCTGCAGCTAGATCGACAGTTGACAGAGGAGGAAATCATGATCAGAGACACATTCCGCAACTACTGCCAGGAGAAGCTCATGCCCCGCATCCTGCTGGCCAACAGGAACGAAGTGTTCCACAGGGAGATCGTGTCAGAGATGGGAGAACTTGGCGGCCTGGGCTCGACCATCAGAGGCTACGGCTGTGCCGGGACCAGCTACGTGGCTTACGGCCTCATCGCCAGAGAGGTGGAGAGAGTGGACAGTAGCTACCGCTCCGTGATGAGTGTCCAGTCCTCCCTGGTCATGCACCCCATCAACGCCTACGGCACCGAGGAGCAGAAGGAGAAATACCTCCCCAGGCTGGCGCGTGGCGAGATCCTGGGCTGCTTTGGGCTCACGGAGCCCAACCACGGCAGTGACCCTGGCCGCATGGAGACGAGAGCCAGACACAACCCTTCCAGCCACGTGTACACCATCACCGGGTCGAAGACCTGGATCACCAACTCCCCGATAGCCGACATCGCAGTGGTCTGGGCTAAATGTGAAGACGGCAAAGTCCGAGGCTTCATCCTAGAGCGCGGCATGAAGGGTCTCTCCATGCCCAAGATCGAGGGAAAGTTCTCCCTGAGGGCCTCGACCACCGGCATGATCCTCATGGATGAGGTGGAGGTGCCCGAGGAGAACCTGCTGCCGAACGTGTCCGGCCTGGAGGGACCCTTCGGCTGTCTCAACAACGCACGCTACGGCATTGCTTGGGGTGCCATGGGAGCCGCCGAGTTCTGCTTCCACGCTGCTCGCCAGTACACCCTAGACAGAATGCAGTTCGATGTGCCACTGGCCAGGAACCAGCTGATACAGAAGAAGATGGCCGACATGCTGACGGAGATTGCCATTGGCCTGCAGGCCTGTCTGCAGCTGGGGAGACTCGTCGATGACAAGAAAGCCGCCCCAGAGATGGTCTCGATGCTTAAAAGGAACAGCTGTGGCAAGGCGCTAGACATAGCCCGGCAGGCCAGGGACATGCTGGGAGGAAACGGCATCGCGGACGAATACCACGTCATCCGCCACGTCATGAACCTGGAGGCCGTCAATACCTACGAAGGTACACACGACATCCATGCCCTCATCCTGGGCAGAGCCATCACTGGACTGCAGTCGTTCACTGTGGGCAAGTAATGTTTCATTTATAAGCCGAATTTTTTTAGCTGATCTACCAGCTTGTGGGTTGGCCATCTTTGTGCGTAAATACTGTTAAGCACAAGCAACTTTACAGATTAATCTGACCGATCAATATCTATGCTATCCTACCGGTTTGTCTCTCTGATGTTTGTAGAATTACATCATTATCAAGTACAAGTCAGAAGGCAAAGTGAAAATAAAAAAGTTACATTAAAAATGACACTGCCCCCTCACTTCACACGGGTGTGATTTTTCTACTTTGGAAATGGTTTCTTTTTGGTTTGGGACTTAAAATGGGTAAAGTTACAGTGCAATGCTCAACTAGTCAGGTAATGTTTGATATTGATTTCTAACACAATGAGCATCATTCTAATGGGTTAGATGGGCAATAGAATGATGCTCATTGTGTCTATTGTTAGAGCAAAACCATAATTGGCTTAGGAATGGAACAAAATAATAATAATCAAAGAATAAATGAAATGTCCCTTGTGTGTTCACTGTACATAGCTGAATAGGATGGGGCAGGTAACAGGTTTATGTTCCTGTATTTATCACTTATTATGGTGGCCAAATATTTTCTGAGGTGGTACTTGGTAAAGGTTGAGAACCACTGATAAACAATTCTTTGGCACCCCCAGGCTTTTTGAGTGGTGTAAACCACTCCTACAACTGGCTTTGTTAGTCTGTCTGTCTGTGCTCAAAAAATGAGCATGGTTGATGCCGATTGGTTGATGCTGATTTCATTACGTCAGACATTACGTCAGACCACAGCTGATCAGGCTATATAATACCTTACACACGGGTGTGATTTTTTATTTAGTTTTAAGCGCAAAGCATTCTGGTACACGTACTTGTTTTAACCTTATCTTTTAATCATTTTGTTAGCCAATACGTTTTTTGAGTGGTGCAAACCACTCCAACAACTGGCTTTGTTAGTACCCGTGTGTGTGGTGTGTGTGTGTGTGTGTACCACGGAAAAATGAGCATGGTTGCTATGGTTAGTGTGTGACGTCACTGCACCACTCAGTTCACACGGGTGTGATTTTTACTTAACAGTGTCCCTCTGTGACAACATTAAGCTGGAGATTATAATGTACAAAGATAGTCACTTAAAATAATAGTTTATTTGATAAAGACACATTTTCTATAATACAGTATGATACATTGATTTTGAAATGATATATATTCCACAAGGTGAACTGAAGGCAAAAGTGGAAGACACTTTAGATAACATACCATTTGAATCACTTCGTCCTCTGTTTTACACTTAACTGATGATTTTGTCTCCCCATTTCATTATTCTCTGTGACTTTTAATTTGTCAAGAGATGAAACGCTGGAAACACATGCTTTACACATACAACCCATCAGTGCTCGTTTACACCAAGAAAGTGTAAAAACACACACAAAGGCCTGATTTAATGAATCCATCTGGACTAGAGTATGACACTAGATTGATTCCAAACCCTTGTCTTGTTTGTTTACTTTGAGGTCGAAGAAGCCCCTTTCATAAAAAAATGTCATAGTATAGTTTGGACATAAAAAGTATGGGTAAGATAAGATGCATTTTCACATCTGACAAGGTTATTTGCATGTTCTATCCGAATATGAGATGTTATCTGTATGTTTCATGTTGGGTTTGAGTTGGGAATCTACTTGCCAGCTCACAGCGAATTGTTGTGATCTTGTAGGATGGCTATTTTCGGTGCACAGCACCGTCTTGGACAGATAAGAACAATATCAACCCAACTGCATGACATTAAGCATAACACATAGCATAGCACAATGCGTCAATGACACCCACTCTCTCTCAAGCAAAACCAGAGAAGTCATCTGATATTTATCTCTCTCTCTAGTAGCATATGATTTGAAAGCATCAACCACGTATCTATCTAATAATAAAAATGCATTTCATCTTTCAGGGATCCTGCCGCTGAGAGATTTCACACTGACGTGGCACTGCATAGATTATCAGAAAGTCACTTGAAAAAAGAGCTCTGTCAAAGCAAAGAAGCACAATATTTTTCCTGAGCACTCGCAATGTTCTTAAATTAGCAGCAAAAGTTGAGAGTAGAAGGAGATTTAAGCTACTCCATAGTGTCATGTTGTTTGTACATACATATATATATATATTAAAATACAATGGCAAATATATATATATTTTTTTTCTTTCTTTTTTTTACCATACACAAAGCCAGAGACTCCTTCCATTTTGTGTGGGATTTCCTCAATTAAATTACACTGTTGCCCCATCACACAACACATTGCCTGAGTACACAGTGATTTGACCTTGCAGGAATATACACAGTAGGCTCTGTGTATAACTGTATAGTCCCGTACAAAATGGTACGCAGAGGTTCCCGTGTGGGCGTGGCTTCCTCTCCCTGCACCCATCCCATCATCGCACAACCCCATTTAAAACTCATTACCTGCCAAAGACGGATTTGGGGGATTTTATTGATTCAAAATAGCCTCTCTTAATATCTACCGTATAGTAGCTTCCCGATGCTATATTATTTATCCGGTTCGTTTGGGGTGAATTTGGGGGTTTTCAAACTAAAAGGCCCCGTGCATCCTGTTGGCAAGGACCAATCACCAGAGTTCCATTTTGGCATCAAAGACTAGACTCAAAACCAACTTCTGGTCTCCTAAAGGGGCTGGCGCCCACTTTTCACGAGTACAGATAGTACAGCAAGATGGACGATCTCTGAAGCTGTCCTTTCTCTGCCGTTTGACCTGGGTTTCCAGTCAGAAGTGGCATGCCCATTGGCATGTACACGTACATGTACATTCATGAGATATTTATTTATTATGCCACCGGACCGCGACGGACGCGCACCGTGGCTCAAGAGAACTTGAGCCACGAGACTAGGCACCGTTCCGAACGTTGTGAAGCACAAGCCAATCGCAAGCTGCGTGTCTCCCGTCTCGTCTCCTACGGAAACAATACTTGCGTACTGTGACATACCACCATTTTTGAGGGGAGTATATGAGAATGATGTAAAAGAAAATGGCTGCCCTATTAATAGAATATGTGCTTCATCGTGTATCTGATTTGAGGAATTTCTTGCAATGGCGATGGTTGGACAGTCAAGGATCATCATCTTGTAGGCTACAGGCACGATTGGCTGGAAGAGGTATTCTAGATGGGGTCATCTTTCCTCACTGGAGAGAGACAGAGAGAAAGAAAGAGAAAGATTATCATTTCTTCCAACTGATCTAATGGAAGAGAAGTTCCGGCTTTAACCCATTCAGGCCTGACGTCGAAATTTTAAAAAAAAAGTTTTCTAAATCATGACAATTTTCGGAAAGATTTGAGGCACATTTTAACGATTTTTCAAAAATAGCAGACCTACAAGTTCATAGCGCGCCACTCGGTGGCGCGCTATGAGCTTGTAGATCTGCTATTTTTCAATAGCTAAATTATAACAATGTTTAAAACACCAAAACGGGTTCCCGCCCCAAAATGGGTTAATGGTTAATGTGGTTAAACGCTAACGTGACATGGATGCGTTCCAGGTCTCAATGGATTAAAATGCATGCCAACCTCAAAGTAGCACACTTCTTACCAAGTAGACGTCGAGTTCAGAATCCGATGGTCTTTTGGAGAGGGAAGCAGTGGCATCATCCAATGCGACGGTGGCACTGGAGGCTCGTCGGTCGCCACTGTGACACAGGAAAGACAGGTTTATTATTGATTGATGATTTGTGATGCAGGAACAGGGGGTGCATGGAAAATAGGTAACTACATGTACTCAAGTACTGTACAATTTTGAGGTCCTTGTCACAATTTCTTAGTGTGTATATTTTTGAGGGGCGCTTGCCCCTCCTATGCCAGCTTTGTGTGTGTGTGTGTGTGTGTGTGTGTGTGTGTGTAGCATGGGATGTGATCATTTGATTGGCTGAGCATGGACTGTGATGATGTATGATGATGATGTATGATGATGATAAGAGCACCCCTCACTTCACACAAGTGTGGGATAAGGTCAATAACGGGTCTAAAGGATTTAGACCAGCAGTTGTAATAGACATTAGTTAGTCAAAGTCGAGAGGATTTAGACCAGCAGTTGTACCAGGCAGTAGACACTACCAGACACTGTACTTTTTGATTTTTTTATCCCACGATTTTGTAACCCATTTTTCACCCCTGTGTCAATTATCTAATGTGATCCTGGGCTCTACACACCCTCCGCCAACCTAGTCGCCATATATGGGGGACATGGGGATAGCAAAGGACTTGAACTCATGCTTCCTTCATGCACTTCTTAGAGTGTCCAAGTTGCTTACACCTGACAGGAGGGAGTTTCCCTAGTTGGACGTGGCGCAAGTTGGCATCTTTTACTATTATTTTACCTGCAACCAATTAAAATGGGTCCGTGAACAACTAACCACTTCAATAGGCCATGGACCCCCATTTGATACCATTGTTTGTAATCTCACTGGGACACTGTAAAATAATCTAACCCAGACAGTGTAAAAATGGAACAAAATGCAAATGCAAATAGAGAACCATAAAAAGCGTCCATTTGGACCCCTGGTGGTCCCCCGGACCTGGCGTTAAGAAACAGCGCAACCCCATTTAAACAAGAATGACTCAGTCATAATGACAGCTGCAGCAAGCTCTCATTTACATTATGAACATCACAGCTTCACGTTGCAGCGTTCAGTATGGGTTTCATGGGTAGGTCTCCCATTGGCTTAGAGGCAGCCTAGAGGCAGCCAATCGTGAAAAAGTGTCCACTACGGTCGCTACTAGAGGTACATGTAAATGTTGTCCAGCCGCTTTTCAAGCAGCTTGCAAAAACCTCTTAGTCTTCGTTGATCTTGGGTGCCAGGTAGTATTTGACGTGGCCCTTGTCGGCTATCTTGTACTCCACCACTAGGGGGACGTCCGCAGACATTCTGAGGACAACCGTCTTGGACAGAGGCGTGGCCTTGGTGAACAGGTTCAGGTAGTTCAGAGCGAAGAGGAGCTGGACGGGCTCCGTCATATCAATGCTCACGGCGTCCTCCTCCTTGTCCACGGCGGCGGTCGACGGGGACAGCGTGACGTTTCCGGTGCCCACCTCTCCGGTGGCGGAGAACCTGACCCCGTCCTTGGTGCAGGAGATCATGACGGCGTCGCCGCCGATCTGAGACAGGTCGCGGCAGACACGGGCGAACTCTCCCGAGGGCATCTTCACCACGCAGCTGTACTCCTGCTCCGGGATGCCCAGCTGGTCCACGTCCAGGTCCATCAGCGTCATCTCGTAATCGGAGACCTTCTCCCGGCTGGGGTTCTCGAACGTGAGGGCGAGCGTGTCCGGGCTGTCGTCCTCCGCTCTGAGGGTGACGACGTCGTCGTTCCCGGCGCACTTCAGGATCTTGGCCATGCTGCCGAGGTTGACGCCCACGGCCAGGTCCCGGTCGCAGCGGTACGAGTCGAAGCCGTCGCTCCGGAGCGTGAGCAGCACGAGGGCAACGTGGGACGAGTCCATGCTCTGGAGGGAGATGCCGGACGCGCTGACGTCCCAGCACGCCTCCGTGATCAGGCCGTTCAGGGCCTCCAGGACCTTCTTCAGGATGGAGCCCTGGACCAGGCGAGCCTCGAACATGGTCTCGAGTGGTGCGTTATGCTCGGCTATGATCTATAGCCGAAGACTCTTCGTGGCAGTCTTACGTTTCGATCAAAGTTGGCTAAAAGGCTCCTGTTCATCTGAGGAGAGAAATACTTACTTGTACCTCACAATGTCATATTGCTGACGTCAATGTGTTGAACTCCATATTTAGAATGATCGGAGAGGGTCACGCAAAAAGAATGTTCAAAATATGTGCTTCCTTGGTCTAAAAAAGCCACGATGCCCACAAAAAAAACCTGTTGCTGATCCGTCTGGCGGTTCGCGAGATTATCCCCCAGAAACACAGACAGACAGGCAGGACAGATGGACACACCAATGGAGTCATGGTCAAATAAAACAATAATATGTACAGGATATAGTTGCACTTTTCTGGGCTGAGAGAGGGAGACCAATTGAGAGGCAATGTGAGACAGACAGACAGACAGACAGACAGACAGACAGACAGACAGACAGACAGACAGACAGACAGACAGACAGACAGACAGACAGACAGACAGACAGACAGACAGACAGACAGACAGACAGACAGACAGACAGACAGACAGACAGACAGACTATGCCTACTTGCCTAGCCTTGTTTGAGGATACAAGGTTTTGTTCTTAACAGAATCCATATTACCTGCTTTCATGATCACACAGGTCCTTGTTGGGATCAACAGCAGCAGCGAGGTTGGCACCAGGAGATCTTGGGACTAGGTCTGGATGTTTAGAAGAGCTAAAAACTGTTGAATAAAATACAACTTGAATGAATGAATGAATTAAAACAAACCATTAAAACAAACAAAAACAAAAATCTTGGGAGCTTGTTGATCTGGTATTTCCGACAAACGTTTTCCCAGAATACGGATGCTGGGGTTTAATTGGCTAAGAATTTCTGTAAATTTACACATACATTTTAGCGTGTGACGTACCTACAGTATGTGTGAAGCTAACGACGCTTCGTTCACACACTGCACACCTAGCAAACTCCTATCCATAGCTAAAGGTTTGTTACTGCGATTCCCTTCGTTTTTCCACCAGGAGCAGCAATATGGCACAATGAAGACGCGCTTACAGTACGCAGTGGTGGAAGGACTCACATTTGTTACTTAAACGGCTGCGTTTTTACAATTCTATCAATTAAACGGCTGCGTTTTACAATTCTATCAATTAAACGGCTACGTTTTACAATTGTATCAGTCGAACGGCCGCGTTTTACAATTCTATCAATTCAACGTCTGCGTTTTACAATTCTAGCAATTAAAAGGCTGCGTTTTACAATTCTATCAATTAAACGTCTGCGTTTTACAATTCTAGCAATTAAACGGCTGCGTTTTAAAATTCTACCAGTGGAACGGCTGCGTTTTACAATTCTATCAATCACCACCCACCAGGCAAACCAGGCATACTTCATAAAAACGACATTTTAACAAATACTGTACACTTTTTTGAAAATAAATCTTCCTTATATAATAATAATATCTGATGATCATGATTTAGGGTGGGGAAAAAAATCATGGCACTCCATCTTTAAGTAATAAGTACAGTACTTAAGTAAATGTACTTGACACCACTGCATGCTTACACGGTCCATCCAGATGGTCCATGCTCTGTGTCTTCTTCTCCTCTTTCAGCTCGTCTCTGAGGGGCGACAGGAACTCCTGGGAGGCCGACTTGGCTGCATGGAGGGAATTCCTCTTCCTCTTAGAAGACACTCCTCTGAGAGCTACGAAAGAGAGGGGGGGGGGGGGGGGGGGGCAGGGAGAGGAGTGTATTCAGTATTTCTGAATCATTTGCATGCAGGGGGTGAGGTGGTGGCAGCGTCGCCGCCAGATATACACGCAAGACGCACTGTGCATAGGTAGGGCAACACGCCGAGGGGGCCAACAGAATGCACCAAGCCGATCAGCACAAACATATCATGCGTGGGGCAACCCAAATAGTCAGCGGCGCCCCTGGGTGGTGGACTAGTGCCACCTGCACTGATTACACAGAGTCGTACTAAAGTACAAGTTACAAGACTTATTAATGGGCCCTATTATGCATGTCTTAAGTACCAGGTCTTATTACTTAATTTAAGACCTGGAGGCGTGATCAATGCCATTTGGCTATTCTGAGTGGCCAAACAGCATTGACCACGCCCCCAGGTCTTAAGTTAAGTCATAAGACCTGGTACTTAAGACACGCATAATAGGGCCCATTATGTTCACTAGACTAGACCAGGGGTTCTCAACGCTTTTGGCTGGGGACCCCCGGAAATGCTTTCCCCACCCCCAATACAAATTGGCCGCTACAATAACCTTAATAATAGAGAAAATACATCATAAATACAGTAAATACTGAAACCAGATATAATCATTAAGGAAAGTTTATGCATGTACTATGTGTAATAATTTTCCAGCCATTCAGTTTTGTTTTTTGAAAGTAATCGGGGAACACCCGAAAATAATTTAGCGACTGCCCCAGGGGTCGCGACCCCCAGGTTGAGAACCCCTGGACTAGACCGCGTTCGGGGATATGATGTACTGTACCCAAAGTATGTGCAGAGTTTCTCCCTACCTCTCTCTCTCTCTCTCTCTCTCTCTCTCTCTCTAAATATAAGTCGGCGCTTAATATAATTCCTCAACTCCTACAATTCCAACTATATCTTTATTTTTGCAGACTGTTCGCCAATCGCCACAGAATAGGGTTCATGTGGTACATTATCTGTATAGGAAAGTAAAACATTTGAGATATATGGGCATATTAATCAGCAACTTACGGTGAATCTTTTTGAAGACCGTGGTGCCCATGAATTTTAGAAACCGGTCTGCGTAAAAATTAGGCCTGTGAACAGACACGGTATCCTGAAAGACATAAGGAAAAGATGCTCAGAATGCACACACAGTGCACGCTATCACGTGCACACAAGTTTCTGTTACATCTTGTGCACGAGTCAAACTTATTACACAGACAGACAGGCACACACTGGCCGATGTTAAACACGACAAAATGCACAGAATTCACACACTAGCACAGGGGTTCTCAACGTTTTTGGCCGGGGACCCCCGGAAATGCTTTGGCAATGTCTCGGGACCCGGGCGGGAACCCCTTTTGGTGTTTTAAGCATTGTTATAATTTAGCTATTGAAAAATAGCAGATCTACAAGCTCATAGCGCGCCACCGAGTGGCGCGCTACGAGCTTGTAGGTCTGCTATTTTTGAAAAATCGTGAAAATATATATATTTTTTAAATTCTTTTTTTTTTTTTTTATAATTTGGGGACCCCCTAAAATAATTTGGCGACCCCCCGAGGGGTCGCGACCCACGGGTTGAGAACCCCTGCACTAGCAGACACAGACAGCGCCACACACAGGTACATACCCCATCGTATACAAGAGCTTTCCAAGAATGTTCCATCTTCTTGATTAACCTGAGGGAACATCATGCCACTGTCATCACAAAGAAGTTCTCCTACTGTGCATCACCTGGACGTTGCTGCATGAAGCCGGCCCTCGGCTGGTTACCGAGGCGACAACGAACACCCATTCGTTCATCACAGTGATTACACCGGTGGTCCGTTGCCGTCTATCGCGTGGAAACCTTGTATGCCCAAAACCGTTCCTTTTGTATTATCGTTTAACATTTTTTTTTATCGTGAAAATAGCCAATCTATCGTGTCAAGATTCACCGATCTTCTATTCTCGATACCTTTGGGCATCACTGTACTTGTATGATGAATGAAGTTTACAAAAAAATAACATAAAAGTTTAAATATGGAGATACCAAGGTTTCTGCACCCCATTTGCACTGCCAGCGATGCCAGTGAACGATGGAATCTGAATACGTGTTTTGCAATGACTGTCCTGACGTAACGTGAGCGCCAATGACGTCGCGGACAACGTGCAGCGACGTCGTCCACCCCTCCTATATTCGCTCGCAGAGTCTCTATTTGAGCGAGGTTTTGCGGTCCCACACACTTTTATTGGTTGATATCTACACGCTACATCAGGGGTTCTCAACCCGTGGGTCGCGACCCCTCGGGGGGTCGCCAAATTATTTTAGGGGGTCCAAAAAAATTTAATAATAATAAAAGAATATATATATTTTAACGATTTTTCAAAAATAGCAGACCTACAAGCTCGTAGCGCGCCACTCGGTGGCACGCTATGAGCTTGTAGATCTGCTATTTTTCAATAGCTAAATTATAACAATGCTTAAAACACCAAAAGGGGTTCCCGCCCAAAATGGTTTAAGGTTATTGTAGCAGTCAATTTATATTGGGGGTCGGGAGGGGGCGGGGCGGGGGTCCCGAGACATTGCCAAAGCATTTCCGGGGGTCCCCGGCCAAAAACGTTGAGAACCCCTGCGCTACATGCTACTATTGGTTATTTGATTGGCTCAGGCTATGTCGCAACGCAATGGCAGACGCTCCATATCAGCACAGTTTTTTGTGCTCCTTGCCTGTGAAGATGAGGTGTTACTGGCCTGACACACTTAAAGCATCATTGATGCGAGCGTGACACTGAGTGACGTTCCACTGTGGCTGAAGCCTTTAAAATTTAAAATAATTAAAAATATACCAGGGAAAGATTTTAAAATGAACACTCAGGATTTTACAGCGTATCAAAAATAAATTACATGTTGTCACTTGTCAGTAGTGGAATAAGTACTACATTTTGTTTAACTTTAAGTAAAAGTAGCTTGTAGATCAGCTATTTTCAAATGGTCAAAATGCACATAGGGCTGAAGTGGTTAATGTATGTTTTGTAGTAACAATCAAAAGAAAAACTATTAACTAAGGTTCTCAAATAATTGTAGTGGAGTAAATCCGAGATGTAGTTGAGTAGAAGAAATTGGAAATTCTAAAGTAAAGTACAAATACCTCAAAAGTGTTACTTTCAACCACTGCATGTTGTAAATGCCTCACCTGTATGACTGAAGTATGTCGATGATTCCTAGAAAGATGAGCAGCTTCTCATCCTTGTGTTTGGCAGGGATTCCACCCATCCTGAAAAAGGTGAGAAATAGTGTCTATTTAACCCATTCAGGCCTGACGTCGAAATTTAAAAAGAAAAGTTTTCTAAATCATGACAATTTTCGGAAAGATTTGAGGCACATTTTAACGATTTTTCAAAAATAGCAGACCTACAAGTTCATAGCGCGCCACTCGGTGGCGCGCTATGAACTTGTAGATCTGCTATTTTTCAATAGCTAAATTATAACAATGTTTAAAACACCAAAAGGGGTTCCCGCCCCAAAATGGGTTAATGGTTAATGTGGTTAAACGCTAACGTGACATGGATGCGTTCCAGGTCTCAATGGATTAAGATAACAGCTATAAATGAACAAAAAAAAGCTGCAATCCTCTACATCAGGGATTTTCAACTGATTGTGAATGAGGGACCACCACCCTGACATGGAATCAACCGGGGGACCACTGTTGTGTTGGGTGGAGGAGGATATGGGCTAAGGTTAGTGCTTTGGGAACACCTGCAGTTCCTAGCTATGCATCCCACCGTTTCGCAAACCAATGGTCCATGGACTACAAGTGGTCCATCATGGCATAATTAGGCCTGCAGGTGGTCCTTGGGGAAAATGTTTTAAAATGTAAAAATGTAATAATGACTGATAGACGCCTCGATTGAATTTGTTGCACGATACTACGCACAACAAATTATACCAAGCAGAGGCATCATTTAACTGAAATATGCTATAGTGGTCCAGAGCTTTAAAAAAATGGTTGAGAATATCAGTTTCCTTATTCTGTTCACTTACTTTAACCAACCTTCCATTAAACTCATGTGAACTGATATGCTGATTTGTATCTTATGAGTGAGCCGACACATGCAATTACACAGCACGGGCACATTTCCTAATAATGATGACTCAACCAGACAATCTACTACTTCCCCCTCTTGAGATTCTAACTACCTTTTTCTGTTGAATTTCTTGACCTCCAACTTGTCAGTAAATGACTACATTGATGACGGTGACGGTCATCATCATAGGTCACCAGGTCATTCAGTTCATGGTTTCTCAACTAGTGGAAAGATTCTTTTTTTTTAATCAACAAATCCAAACATTACTAAATGCATAGTCAAGGACCACATGCAGCAGCAATACCTTCACAGACCACCAACCAGTGGTCCATGGACCACCTGTTGAAAACCCCTGCTCTTAGATTCACACGGGACTCGGACACGGCTCTCCCATGCGATCACCAAAATGTCTGAGCAGTCTACGCTACGGCATACATGGGCAACTGGGGGCCCCGGGGCCACATGTGGCCTCCACCTTCACTTAATAGGGCCCACAGGTTAATATTGATATATTATATTAGTAGCTTAATGACTAGTATTAAAATGGTATTGTCTCTTTCTATGTCCAATGTATCTGTTTTTAAGTTCATAAAGTCAACATAAGTATAACTAAATGCATTTGAAATTAAATAACAATTTTACTTTTCAGGATTCCAGTTAAAAAATATCAAAGAATAATTCAGGATTCCAATTCAGAAAGCTCAAAACGCATTTAGCTTGTAGATCTGCAGTTTTTGCTACTTGTGTGTGACATAGAATGACGCAGTAGGTGCATTCATTTACGAAAAAGAAAAAGTTAAAATACAGAGACAAGAAGTTTCTGCCGACAGTATATATGCAATTTGGTCATCTGGAGTGAGTGTGGAAATAAATATAGTGGCCCTCTCCAGTCTCCAGCATCACAGTTGCCCACCCTTGTTCTACAGCAGGGGTGGGCAACTGGCGGCCCGGGGGCCACATGCGGCCCCCACCTTCACTTAATGCGGCCCTCAGGTTAATGTCAGAATTCTGATATAATATTGGTTTCAGCTGATTACAATTCCACAACATGCAAACATGACCCGCTTTAATTACTTCAGTCTAAATTAGTAGCTCAATGCTTCAACACAAGTATAATTAAAAGCATTTGAAATGAAAAATATTAATTTTCAGGATTCTGATTAAAAAAAAATAGCAAAAATTCAAGATTTCAATTCGAATATAGCAAAAATAGCCGATCTACAAGCTCAAAACGCGTCGCAGCGCGACGCGTTTTGAGCTTGTAGATCGGCTATTTTTGCGACGACCGTAATATATGGCCCTAGGGAGTGAGTGTTGAAATATAGTGGCCCTCTCCATTGTCAAAGTTGCCCACCGCTGTTCTACAGCCTGTTTGGAGTAGGGGAGATATTCAGTTCAGCCAGTAGGTGTCCTACTCGACCACATGCTGTAAATATAAGTAGGGAGAGTCCACCTCCAACCATATAGTTACTCACAAATATTCACTATATTGTATTAACATACTCTATGATAGATAGATTAAAATAACGATTTATTCTTACAATTAGGGTATATGGATTGCAGCTATTATTATGTATTTGGCCACTGATCCGTGTCTGAAAACATTTTGTGCCAGGGAACCCCCCATACATGATTTACGTAATTAAAATAATAATAATAATAATATTCGCTATTTTCAAATGGCCGATGTATAGGATTAAAATAGCCTAGTTGAACACAGATTTAGCTGGGGGTACCCCCTAGAACCCTCCCCAAGGACCCCACTATGAGAACCACCGGTGTAGTGTGTGTGAGATAGTGATGTACGGTGTCAACCTACAACCTGCAGGTCGTGTGGGTTCAGGTAAGCTTCAGACACAATGGGCTCTGTGCACACACGACACGGTCACACGCCATATAAGCCTATCTCACAGAATTTCCCCGCCCCACTAAATACGCCCCCTTTCGGGGTTAGTGGTGATAGCGTGACGTCACTCCATAGACGCTACATGTTAACAGAGGTAATTTAAGAAGTCTACAACTTTTGTTTTCTCAAGGTAAGGTTTGTTCTATCTGTTCGACCTGATTTACCATCTTGTTTGCTTCATAATAATATTGGTCAGTCACATTTTTACATTAGAAAATGTACTTAAGATTCTCCAGAGAAAAAAACGTGTAAATGCTCATGTTAAAGACACCACTATTTACCGGAAGTGGGCATGGAAAACGGGCTGTGAGATAGGCCTATTGGAAAGAACTTGGGCCCCTTTCCCCTGGTGATACTAATGAAGGCTCTGCTCCATTTCAAACGGGTGCTGCTATTGTGCATGTCGGCTCACTGTGAAGCACTGCTACACCCGTGGGTCTCAAAGTGTTCTTGAGTGGGTTCCAAATGGCCCCTGTACGGGTGTGTAACTCTTGAGTGGGTCCATTTGCATTTTGGTTCCATTTGTACACTCTCAAGAGTTATGGGCATCCTTGAAATTTAAAAGTTAGAGAACCACTGTACACTAAATGGAACAGAGCCTTAATTCGTATCGTCGGAAACACCTGTGAAGGAAGTAGGGAAGGGACCCGGAAGGGGGGGGGGGGGTATACTGTATAGTATAGTATAGTATAGTATAGTATTCCTCACGTGTCATCATCGACCGGTCCTTTTACATTTCCCTGGATGGACTCCAGTGCGGTGGAGTAGAGGACCCTCTGTCCTCTCTTACTGTCTCCGCGGGCTCCTCTGCCCAGCGCCCTCTGGTCCAGGACATGGACCCCCAGCAGCAGACTGTAGTCCATGATCTTGAAGCTCTCCAGGACCTGCCACACATACATGATCCATCTTGGTTTCAGTCTGTTCATTCAACCTTTATTTCAACTTAATTCAAACAGTGACAGTTTAAAACAACAAGATCAGCTAGCAGGTTTTTAAATTGCCCCAATGAGATCATGGAGTCCATTTTTAAAGTGCATTGTAATTGATTCCAGGTAAAAGGAGCATTAAAACGGAAGGCTGTTTTACCTAGCTCAAAGTTGGCCGTGGGGACCACTGTGAGTGAACGTGTAAACAATAACCTTCGTGAACCCTCCTGGTTTGTAACCTTTGCCCTGGGAAATTAAATTACATGAACCCAGGGCAAACCGAGAAATCTAATGGTGCCACGCTCGAGAATAACTAGTAAATCGAACTAAACGATTTATTTGATTAATAAAAAAAAGTAATCGCTGTGTGTGAACACTGAACAGCTCACAGGATGCCTACAAGGCTTTAGCAACAACAGAATTTGTAAACGGTGAAGCAACGTTACATTATTGCATCTCCTGTCAGGCCCTTGTTGTTTCCTGTCTGGAAGTGTCTTCTGCAATGCTGTTCATGGTTACACTAATAGGATACTGTTAGTACTGAGATGTTATTTAGTTTTATGTTGGATATTCAAGGCACCTCGAGCAACATTATATGAATGCATTTAATTCATTGATTTTATTCTGTATGTCTCTGCAACCCCCCCCCCCCCCCCCCCCCCCACCCCCAAGCAAAGAAAATGGCTGAGGGTATACATGAAATTAGTTTACCGCGTTCTTAGGTAATGTCTTGAACAATTCCCCCAACTTGACCATTCAACCTTTGTAGACAACATGCAGGAAAGTCACGGTTATAGGGGCACCAAAGCTGGATTTGGAGACTAAGCATACTAACTTACATAAAGTGCACTCTCAACTTGAGTCTGACTATGTGAATGTTAAGGACTCTTTGTAAACAAAGCCTAAAGCTTTAAGTTCTTCCATGTTACCCAATACATTGACCTGGCTTACATCATCAAGTACATTTACTCAAGTACTGTTAACTCACTGTACTATAATTTAGTATGTGTATGTTTACTTTACCTGAGCGTTTCCATTTTTTATACTTTAAACGTCTACTCCACTACTTCTCAGGGGAAATATTCTGCGGCTATTGGAAAATAGTCGATCTACAATCTGCAACATTAAAACAATCACACCCGTGTGAACTGTGTGCAACTATACTTTTATTGTGATAGTTACTGTACTGTATGGTACAGGTTTATTGTTAGTTATACTTTTATTGTGAGTTATAGTGCCCAGTGTGAATGGGCCTGTAGGCTGCTCAACAGTGCCACTTTAGGTCACCCAGGGGTATTGCAGCTGTTCATACCCCAAACGAACATACAGACACATAGACACACACGAAGCCAGTCATTGGAGCGGTGTGAAGACTAGATTATAGGGATAATTTGAGTACTTTTACTTTGGCACTGAAAAAGTTAAATTCTGAATATACGGGACACTGCATTCTCCTCATGCATGTTACCTAATACACTGACTGGCTTACATCACACACCCTAAGACAGCACACTGTATGTATACGCCAAGCCTGGGCTGTGTGTGTTCTGGGCTCCGGATGGACGCACACACGAAGTCCAGTCGTTAAAGTCAGTAATATGAGTCAGGTGGTGCTTTGTTCTGCTGCTGGTAATCCTGGATGAGGAGGAGGCCTTTCTTATGCGGTCCTTTCCCACTAATCAAACAACAGGCAGGACTAATGAGGTCATTCTTAAGGGCTTAGAGAGGGAGACGGGGACAGAGGGCAATTGTTCACGGTCAGACGAAAGGTGTACGTAACAGCCTCAGCAGTGAAGGCGCAGGCCAGAGCGTGCATGGTTCACCATGCAGTTCAGACCGAGTCAGATTTAACCTTAAACCTACACTTCAAGGGACGGCAGTGTAGCAGGTGTAAAGTGCCTGGTAGGGTAGAAGAGCCGAATGAGAACCACAAGGTTCCCAGTTCAATACCGGGCTCCCCCAGAGTTAGTGTCGAAGTGTCCTTGAGCAAGACACTGAACCCCTAATTGCTCCTGATGTGCAGGTTGATGCAGGTTTCCTCCTTCATCGGTGTGTGAATGGGTGAATGTAATGCACAATCTATGTAAAGCGACTTGGATAAAAGTGCTACTGTATATAGATGAACCATTTACTATTTACCAATTAAGGGGCCGGGGTCTCCCAGGGGTCTGTCCTTGCATGGTCCCCTCCGTGTTTCCCCTCTACACCAAATATCATCGTAGAAAATAGCCAATCTACTGTAAGCTCACAACATACATATTGTAGGGAGAGGCTATTTTCGCTGAATATTCGCCTCCATTAGGGATTAGGGATTCTAGGGTTCAAGTGCTTAAATGCAGATGTTAGTATTGAATTCAAACATTGTGACAGATCTGTCAACACATTTGAGGGGATATATTTGATTATTATGACTGGAATAATGCTGTGGATAATTTCAAATTTACCATTTTTACTTGTTTGTGAAAAATGGAAACAATGGAGACTTGTACTTCTTACATAACGTTGTTCACTGAATGTTTGAGGATATCAGGCTAACAGATCAGGATTAGAAACTGAATTCCAAATGGATAATGTCACGGTACCTGTAAAATAGTAATTTAGTACAGCAATTGTGCAATGTAACTAAATGTACTTAGTTGTTTCTTGTACTAAGCTTTTAAGCTTAACACAATTTTATACTGTACAGCGGATAAATCCTACTGTAATTCCAAAGCCATAATCCAACAGAAAATATTTGTAATTATGGAATGCTGTGATTGTTTTACTTTTTCTGTGTCTACTGTAACTGTCTATGGAGTTAACATTACTCTAATAGACCCCCAGGTGTGGTTATATTTAAATATGTCTTCCCTGTGTATTTTTTTCTTCTTCCTGAAAGCCTTTGAGTCAAAAGGCCCAATCGAAATACACCACGTTAGTGACATAATAAAATCATCCCCTCCCCTTAACCCCTTCCCCATTATCCAACAACAGCTGTGGGCGAGGCTTAAAGGAGAATTTCGGACTAGAAGGCTTTCTTACCTTTATTTGTAGTTGTTACGTCCCCACCAAAGAGGTCCAGGTGTTATTTTGTGCAAAAGTGCATTATTGGCTATTTCCCCTACCATAAGCCCTCAATGGGGGTTGGGTTTTTGTGCTAATTTGCTTATTTCCATCGAAATAAGTAGTAAAGTGTGCCGCTTGGGATACTATTTACATTATGAAGAGAGGATATGCCCCATTCAATTCAATTCAATTCATTGAGGGCTTATGGTAGGGGAAATAGCCAATAATGCGCTTTTGCACAAAATAACACCTGGACCTCTTTGGTGGGGACTTAACAACTACAAATAAAGGTAAGAAAGCCTTCTAGTCTGAAATTCTCCTTTAAGTTCAGGTGGGTGTTGCAAAGATGAAAACCAGATATACTTAATGAACTGGTGGGTGTGGCCACATACAAACATCATTTTAACACTTTCTGTACACTTTTTTTGAAAAAAAGAAAAAGAAAAATCTTCCTCCTTGTATAATAGTACCTGATCATGTTTTGGGGGAGGGGAATCACGGAATTCCATCTTTAACAATAGTAAAGATGTCCTATCAAATAAAACCGCAGGCTGCCTCAGACATGTGGACACGTCTTAAGGTCTTTTATATCGATATAAAACAGCTGAAATCCATTTTTTGACAGCGGCCGTTGCTAGGCAACGCCTTGCTCAGTGCTCCCGGAGCACCTTGGTTTATGGGCTGACAAACTTCCTTATTTACTCGAATCTACGCTGCCTCAGCACAGATTGATCATAACGGCGATGTCCTGTCCTAATTTCTGACTTCTTCATGCTAAATCAAGTGTTAAATCCTGTATATGGTAGTTTGGAACTCACTCGACAGTCTCTCTGCAGGGTCTTCATCAGGGCGGTGTAGGTGTCGGCATCAAAGTGCAGGCCCTCGTGCATCATCTCCTGGAAGTCCAGGTCCTTGAATGTGGGCGAGCTCTTGGCGTGCTCCTTGCGCGAGGCGCGCCGCTTGTAGGTGGAGCCTTTCAGGTCGTACTTGTAGTGCATGGTCATGGCGCGTGGCAGCACGTTGTTCATCACCACGATGCGGATGTTCACGCCGCCGCACTGGATGCAGTACAGGCCGTAGAACTTGGGGAGCAACGTCCGTGGGTTCTGATTCAAGTTCTGACAGAAAACATCACAGGTAGGCCGGTTACGTCATTTTCAAATGATTAGACAAACAAACAACACAAATTGCTTCAACCTTGTTTATAGATACACACATAATATATACGGGTATTTGTGGGCATGGCCAGATTGTTCTGTATAGTATAAGTGCTAACAATACAGGTATCAGCATTGAGTTTGTGAGAGAGATTTTACAGAGTGATATATCTTGTGCAAAACTATGGCCCGGGTATCATAATGCAGGGACCTGGCTGCAAGCAACATGGAAAAAAGGGACATCCAAACATTTTACAGGCTGTCACATTGACACTCACATGACTGAGTGAGTATTATTCATGTGTGAATAATACTCTGTCACACCAGTAAAATTGTTATGTGGCAATAAACTTGAAAATCTTGAATGTATGTAGTATAGTGGATGTAGCGCCTAAAACCCATTATTAGGCGGTACTGGTTGCCAACAGCCAGGATTGAAGTTATGACGGGTGCTCCAGGAAAGTGATGTCCAAACATGTCCATTCAGTTGAAGTATATTTATTAACTGCCAAAGCCCTATACTTTTACATATAAATAAACAAGTCAAAAGAATATACCGGTAGACAATGAGCCCTCCAAACACCGTCTAAAAACTGTTTGCCTTTGCATGTCAGCAACACCTGCACCTGATTAGGGCCAGGGTTAAATACCCCTCCCTGTAACCAAGGCAACCAAGGCCTTGATTGGCAAGTCCTTCAATGACAGCACAGAATAGATGCATGACTCAAATGGCGCTTACAGTGGATAAACAATTTGAAGTCATAGTTAAATAGTTTCTGCACTAAGAAGAATGTAAACAGTTGCACACGTACATGTTATATTTATAGTCTTTACTGTATTGCTTAAGCTTTACAAGAGACTGAAAACAGTGTTTAGCGCCCGTGCATTGACGTTGGAATGTGAAACTGTCTTTATCTCCTCCTCGGGGACGAAGACTCTTTTGAAAGGACCGCTCCCTATAACTGCTCTGCTCAGTTCTCAACATATCTGTTACTTAGCAATACAAGCTCACATCACAACGTTGTGAGCTTGTGGCTATTGTCGGTGAAGAACACTTCTAGTTTGATTGTGATCGATTGTGATCGCCACCGCGACGCATTGGAAGCTTGTAGACCAGTTATTTTGGCCATGTGACACGGTCATAAGATTCCTCCCACTGATTGCACCGGGGGCCGGCATTGACAGCTCAGCTGTGTTGATGGTGAGACGGTGCCTCTGTGACAGCTGAGCGCTGCTACTTTGAATGAACAGGGACTATTTATTGTCTCAGTCAAATGGACTCTTCCATTTACAGGGAAACTATTACATTATTTATATTTTGATAGTGAATTGACCCACAATATGAATACATATGTTTTGTTTTGTTTTGTTGGTAACCGTTGTATAATCGCAGTATTACACGAGAGGGTGTGCTTTACCGTGATTATTGACACTTCAGTGTCGTGCCAATAATCACGGTAAAGCACACCCTCTTAATATTGCTTAAATAACAAATTCAGTATTCTGATTCAGACTCTTAAGTCTTAACCCATTTAGACCTGAAAAAATCCTAAAAGTTTTCTGAAAAACCTATATTTCTATGTCAGTGGTGCTCAACCTTTTTCATGTCAAGGACCCCCAGAATTATCTGTATTTGGCTGCGGAGTGCGGACCCTCATCTGAAAATATCTGAGTTAAAAACATTCGCTCTGAAAGAATATATATTCAAAGATTTGTGCCACATCTTCACAATTTTTCAAAAATAGCAGATCTAAAAGCTAAAGTATAACATAATGCTTAAAACACCAAAAGGGGTTCCCGTCCTGAATTCCCTTTTTTTCTCTCTCTCTCTCTCTCTCTCTCTCGATAGATTCTAGCTTACTATTGCAGATATATCTTGGTCCCTTGTTCACATGTTTTGGTTGCTTAAATTAGTTTTTATTGACCATAAATGTTAAGAATGTTAGCTAGATATGATATTATGCTTTACTTCTGCATACACACACCGACACACATGTGCATTGTGCAGACACAAGCAGTTGAGCACACTCACCCACACATTCAACTGCACACAAAGTACTTGCTTGTCTTGTCTTATGTTTGTTTACTATATGTTTAACTTACTACTTAATTTCAGGTGAGAACCTTGTATAAGCCCTATATGGGTTTCCTTTCTAACCTGCACTTATTTCTGTGTCTTTTAATAATGTTTCCTTTGTACATTTTTTATTGTGCGAATAAATATAAATAAATAAAACAAATGATGCTGCTCGCACTCGTAAGTTGCTCTGGATAAGAGCGTCTGCTTAGAAGACAAATTGGAGAGGTGACAGCATTTGCATAGCTCTGCAGTCGCTGTCACATGACATGCAAATTCCCACCAGCCGTGGGTAGAAGTGAATGGAGACCGGCGGGCGCCAGCACTGTGTTTTTGCATTCTGGGACGGGAGGGAGGGACTCACCATGTAGTAGCCAGGAAGCAGTTTCTGCAGAAACTCTGCCTCTTTGGGCTGAACGGTCTTGATGATGAACTCGTCGTCACTCGTCAGGTAGAACCAGGAACTGCTGGCTCCAGGGTTGGACAGCTCGATCAGTGGCTCGTTACAGATGGAGTACTGCAATTCACACAGAGGTGGAAAAAGTACTCGCATTTTGTACTTGAGTAACTTCAGTTACTTGAGTAAAAGTACAAAAGTATTGGCTTCAAAATATACTTAGTTATTACCTAAAGTAAAAGTATACTAATTACGCAGAATGTCCCATTTAAAGTTTTCAAATGTATAAAACTCTTTTGCAAATTTAAATTTGACTATTCTTTTAAAATATTTTATTTTAAACCAAAACTTATTTCGCCCAATGTTGGCACCAGTGCCTAAAGCCGAAGCTCAACTGCAGCCTCATCGTCAACGCAGGGAATGTTCCCTTTTTAATCAATGAAGGGTGCTCTACTGCCGACGTTGCGTTGCATTCACCATTCATTCATCCTTCATTCATTTTTTGACGCCATCCGAACGCAACGCAACACAGTAGGTGGAGCTTTGGTACAGTGGTGGTGTACAGTATGTGCATAGTGTGTGTGTGTGTGTGTGTGTGTGTGTGTGGACATACTAACCAGATAGTCATCTGGTTTGATTCCAAACAGCTCCCTGAAGTAACGGAAGGCCAGAGGTGCATAGGTTTTCAGCCTGAAGTCTGGGAAGCGATGGGCTGGAGTCAGGTTACTGCCCTCGCTGTTCATCATAGAATAAACACATCATTATTATGTCACGATTACAATTTGAATTTGACAATTAATTGTCTCACAGATACTTGTGATTAACGGTTAACATGGTCAACATATGAATAAATAATACATTTCTCTTTGCTTTGTTAGTAAAAATATGCACAGGGCAGACATGACAAATAACTAATATACATAGAAATGATTGTTTTTATACTTAAAAAGGGGGTAACAAAATAGCGGAAATAGCTGTCACTTCATGACGTGTTTGTTTGCTTGTAGATCAGCTATTCAGCTGTTTTTAATGTATGAAAATCTTTCATCATGACACGATTATGACAAAATAATTGTGATTATCTCAAATAATTGTGATGATTATGTAATAACTGTGACAGGCCTAATTATTACACATTATAATATAGAACAAGGTTAGACAACACAACATGCCCTCTCAGAGGTAAACAGTTGGCATATAAGAAAGAAGTAAAAGTAATGGAAATACAGTAGGTAGGTTTACTAGCACCCAGTTTTAAAGAAACAATGGTGCTCTCATGCTTTATTTATACTTAGTCATACTGTATGATGGTGTACAACAACAAAAATAGCACAACAGAAATAGCACAGCGCTTCTAGAAATGGGCGGGTCCCCGTCATACAATGGGACGTGAATTTGGCATGCATGCACACAGTATGAGTAGTGCAACCGAACCAATGTCATTTGTTTAGTCAAATGTATTACTTGCTGACTAAAGATGTGTCAGTGACTTGCCCTTTTTCCATTTGTAAGTAAAAGGTTACATATGGTGCTGTTACCTACCTAGGCAAGAAGACACTCTCCACCACAGAAAAGTCTTGCATGAGAACGTCTCGGTCTGGCTTGGAACTCAGGTTGCCCACAGCATAACCAATGCCCAACTGGATGGCATCTTTCAGGACACCTGAGGTGGGCTGTGAGTGACCACAAAAACAACATACTTTCAATCAGTCTGGAGAGTTTGGATAAAATGTGAAATTCCTCCAGTTTGTTTGTTTTTTCATATAGAATAACACATTATTTTTACACAATTTGTCTACCAATTTTGTCATTATGCCAATTATCCCCCTTCTGAAGACCTCCATTCTGGCTCAGTGGCTCAGAAGCACCATGGGTCCAGTGGAAGACACTCAACCGCCAGGAATGGGCTGATCAAAAGCTGCTATGAACAGATGATGGGGCTATACAAACCGGCCCAACCATCTGTGAATGTGGAGAAGAGGACCGTACGGTGCAGCACTGCCTTGTCTGCCCTCTACAACCCAACCCGTGCAGCTCAAAAAGATCTTGCAGAGTTCAATAATAATGCAAAGGACGGCCTGGGCCATGGCTCAGTGGTCCAGGCACCTTGGCTGGTAATCCAGTCTGGCAGTGTGCCGCGGGTTCGACTCCCGATCCCGACGGCCTTTACTGCATGTCTTCCCCCATTTCCTGTCAGCCTACTGTCTGTCCCTCCATAAATAATAAAATCACACCCGTAGTGAACTAAGTGGTGCAACTGTGATGTCAGTGACGTCACATACTAACCATAGCAACCATGCTCGTTTTTTTGGTTGCTAACCATAGCAACCATGCTCGTTTTTTTGGTACGAACAAACACGGTACACGGGTACACGGGTACAAAGCCAGTTGTTGGAGTGGTTTGCACCACTCAATAAAATAAAGGCGAAAGCCACAAAAAAAAAACATTAAAAAAAATATATATATATAATGCAAAGGACTTTGTAAAGAAATGGCAAACTGTCATCTAACCACATGCTTCAAAGACACAAAAAGAAGAAGACTCCTTTCTGTATTGCCACTTCTGTTGTATCCTACTGGCTCACCTGCCAGTACATACTGTTGTATACTACTGGCTCAGCTGCCAGTGAGGAGCCCCCATCGGGAGAACATAGCATCTCTGTCCTACTCCTGCTGTTCAACACCTGACCTGTGCTCACAAGACGTCGTGCTGTGACACGTTGTGAACTTGAAGATCTGCTAAATTGCGCAGAATGTTCGGAAATCTTTGTTGAATGTTCGCATAATATTTATTAATTTATTATAACATTCTTATTATGACATGCAGAGAATAGGGACACTAGGGGTCCTCCAGGGCTCTATACTTGCCCCCATCTCTGGGTCGCTGTCATTCCTGGCGTGTTGACGCTGATGTCATTCAGTGCTTTCTAGTCGAGCACCATCTCCCCAACACCACCACACTGCCAATGCTCCATGTGACTTAAAGGACCACTTCACCACTTTTCAACCTATCTTCATATAATAGGTCCTCACTAATAATCATGAAAAAATGGCGCAATTTTTCCTACTCGGTCTGTGTCTCATAGGAGGGCTGTGGGCAGTTCAGAAACAGTCTTCCAGTGACATCATCGATGGGGAATACAAGCTAATAAAAACTGCAGGCTTTCTAGTCCTGAAAAGTTGCAATGCGAAAATGGAAGCCATCGTTCTCACGATAATGAAAATTTAAACATTTTTGTAAAAAAATCTTGTTTAAAAAATAATCTGCTTAATGATGATGTCACTGGAAGACGGTTTCTAAACTGCCCACAGCCCTCCTATGAGACACAGATTGAGTAGAAAAAAATCGTGCCATTTTATCATGATTATTACTGAGGACCTATTATATGAAGATAGGTTGAAAAGTGGTGAAGTGGTCCTTTAAGGCTTATCAGCATTCCTCGAGAGAGGGAAAGCATGTATGGTGTTCTTATCTACGGCCTGTTTTAGCTCAGTGATGTCACGTGCTGGAACGTGCGAATATAGGAAGGGCATGGATGGTCACGTGCGTATGTTGGGCGGTGCAAACAAATTTCTTCTTGCATGGATTTGGCTCCTTTTCGTGGTTCTGAATATTTGGTTTGGTGCTCAGCACTACAACACGTGACTGTAGTTTTGCGCTAGGACAGTGGTTTCAACCTTTTTCATATCAATATCCATAATTTATTCAGCATTTGAGCCACGCCCACAGACCACCATTTGATGATATTTAGCCACTCAGACCCAAAACGAAAGAATACTTTGTCATCATTTGATACGATTTTGTCCACAATTCCATGTTGTATTGATGTGCTACCATAGGAGAGATAACAGGCAAAAATGTATCAAAATAATGATTGTTGTACATTCTCAAATTGTGTAGACTTAAATAAAATGCAGAACAAAAATGTGTACCACTTGAGAGTGTAATATACGGATCCATTTAGTTTCATTTTACACTCTCAAGAGTGAAAGCAATGAGGTACACCCGCACACTGTGTATCTGCTCGGCACAAGAGTATTGTCTTATTTAATGAAGCAACGTTTCGGTCACTAGGGACCTTCCTCAGGCAACTCTCAAGAGTTGAATGGGTCCATTTGGTTACCAACTTCATCATTTAGCTGGGGACCACCTGGAACCCCCTCAAGGACCACTGGTTGTCCCCGGACCACTGGTTGAAAACCACTGCGCTAGGACAGAATAATATATCACTGTGTCAACGATCCGTCTCACGAACACAATGCTCATACCCCCCAGATATCTGTATGAGTTTCTCACAGAATCTGGTTCTTTGTGTTATTGTCTGTGTTTTCTTTGTTAATGTAATTTTATTTTTATCTTGTGTTTTATTATGTGTTTTATTTTATGTTAATGTCTTGTTTAAAAAAATATCTATCTATGGAGAGCTGTATTATTTAATGGCTGAATGTTAACAATAATAAGAATATATTTTTATTTAGAAAAAGAAGAAAATAATCTGTTGTTCCATTTCCCTGTACTCCTTGAGCCACCATTTCAACTGGAGTCCTTATACTGCATATGTTATAATTGAATTAATCGCTTTACATCCGTAATCCTAGGCTCACTGTTTTTATTTTATTTATTTGTTATCTTAAAGTTTTACCCCATCATTTTTGTAACCCGTTATTTTCACCCAGTGTCAATTATCTAATGTAATCCTGGGCGCTACACTCCCTCTGCCAAACTGGGGAGAGCAACGGACTGACTTCATTCTTCCTTCAATGCATGAGGAGTCCAAGCCGCTTCTTTTCATCTAACAGGGGGGAGTTTCCCTGGTTGGACGTAGTGCGTGGAAGGAACACGTTATTCCAACCAGTTCCTTTCCCCTCCATCAGGCTGGCCAGGGGGTGAGGGGGAGACCAGAGACCAGGATTCTAGGCTCTCTGCTTAGTATATTCTCTGCCACCATTATACAGCCTCCATCATACAGTGCTACTGTGTGTAAAGATACATAATTTAATTAAAGAGAGAGAACTAAAGTAAGATGCCTTACCTTTTTACGGTGCTTTGACAGTTTAGAACTTCTGCTTCCTGGTCCTCCACTGTTAACTGTTGCGGTCGACATCCTTTTTAGATAGAGAGAACTCAATTAGGTTTTGACCTACTCCTTGTTCCTCAAACTGAACGGCCTGTGGTTGATCCGTTTGTATTTTGAGTTCCTGATTGCACAGATTTTATTTACCTTGAATGGATTTTTTAGAGAAACTGCATATCCCAGGTACACGTCTATAGAGAAGATACAAAAAAAGGAACTGAAGCTGACCGTAATTTGCATGAATATCACTGGAGATTATGTTACAACAGCTAAAAGCCCACGGCAAACATGAAACATGACACAAAACAAATAAACAATAATTGGGGATCAGCAGGAATGAAACACACCCCGACACTTTTGGGAAACAGTTAATGTCCTCTCAAAAGGATGCTTCCCACATTTACGCCCATTATGCAATGCTAAACAGTAAAATTCTCAGTGTTAATTTATAACAGTAAAATCTTAATTTATCCCATTGTTAACTCTGACATTTTACAAATGGACCATAAGGGTCCATTTTGTTACATTCTCTTAAACTCGCTGTAAGTGATATATTTTGTTAAAACAAAAAGGGTTTTGAAAAGAGAAAACTGTTAAAGTTATATTCTCATATTATTCATAAAGCAATGATTACAGTTCAGTAACGGAGGTCTCCCCATTCTCTCCAGCTCTATAGTAAACTGAAAATACATTTTCAGGTGCATGGATACCAGTTTCACAAGGAATTTCATACAATCAAGAGAGAGAGAGAGGACAGATATATCAGCTTAAATTTTAGTGTTCCAGTTCCAATGTAGTCATCACTGTCTTTAACCGTTTCATGTATGACTTTTCTCCTGATCAAAATTGGTATCCCAATCTGAGCTGGAGGTACAGGGAGACCCCTGTTACTGAACAAACACTCTATTTGTCTATTTGTATCAGAATATAGAGCTATTTAACACTTATTATAACAGAAAATCACTGTCTTTTTATCACTTTAAAGTTTTAAACCACCTTTATGTTGAAACAACTCAAATATGATCCTTTTGTCCTCTTACTGTAAGTAGGTAATATCCAGGTCCGAAATTAAAACATTCAACTATTACATCCAATACAGTGGCGAACGAAACGAAAGAATGACTCCTGTGCCAGTGTCCATGCCCGTATGTCCCTTAATTCTTAGGTCTACAGCTGAACAAAACGTCCAAGCCGGCGTGTACCTTTCTGTCCAGGGCAGCACAGTGTACAGCGTGTGACTGAGGGGGCCCAGTGTGCGAGCGTGAGTCTTTAAATGCATTTGTCCGATGGGATCCATCACCACAACCTTTGATCCCAATTAAGAGGGATTGGAGGAGCGAATTAATCTCCTCTCTTTGGAACATTCCTCTGGGAGAACTGAATTAGCCAACACCATGCAGTTTAGAAAACGCTTTCAGTTAGGCTTGAGATAACCACTCAAACCCTATATGTATGTATATACTGTACTTCGTTGGCCGGGGTCCCGCAGGGGTCTATAGACTAGTACTCTCCCTCCTTTTTTCCCCTCTACACCAAATCTCTGATGAAAATAGGCTGACTCACTCACAAAGCATTATGAACTTCTAAATTGTCTGTTTATTTCACTAATTTTGAAATAGGGCTTCATGTGGTAAATCAATAATGTATTCTTGTTAAGTTTGAGTCGCGGGGAGACTACAAAATTAATATATTATTTGGTTCTCGTCTTCTCGAGCTGAAAATGTTTGGCAACAGCGGTTAGAGTATTTGGGGTTAGCCTGTTTATGGGGAATGCTTGGGGTAAAGTGGATCTGGATATGACTGGGCCAGGTGGCACCAGAACTTACAAGAGAAGTGGAAATCTGTCAAGCTCAAGATGAAACTGCTCTGTTGGGGTTCTGTCCCAAATGTTCAAAAGTAAGAAGTAAAAATCTTCATCCAGGCACATCTTCTCAGTGGTGACCCTGAGACTGGGAGGTCAGTTTTCAATCCCATGTTGAATCATACCAAAGAAGACTAAAATAAAAGTGGTACCCAATGCCTTCCTTTTGGCATTACATCACGGGTTGGATTGGGGGTAAGACATTGTACTAGTGTCATGCCCAGGGCAGGGGGTGTACTGTCTTGTACATCATGCCCAGGGGATGTACTTGTACATCACACTACAGAAACAGGAGATAGGCTCCTGACAATGGGCTACATGGCTCAGGAACCTTACTTACATCTGTATTCAGTGAAAATAGCTGAAAATGTGTGAAATTAATTTACAATGCTCGCCTATAATGACATTCTCAAAAAAATGGAGGCGCCACACAGGTTAAAATAAAAATATACTGTATATCCTTTTTACTGGCTCCTCCTGGGTTAGTGTCAATGTTTCGAAGGGCAGGTTGGTGCCTTGCATAATTTCCTCCACATTCGGCATGTGAATGTGAAGCGCACATCGCTTTGGATGAAGTCGCTATATGAATGCACCGATTTTGTGGAGAGTGAAAAAGGAATATGGGTCATGGTTGGATAGATGCCTGGGGAACCCTGGTGAAAGAAGTATAAAGAAGGGTTTTAAGTGGTTAAGCGAGTCTCTGAACTAGGGCTGGCTGGGTGCAGGTGTGGGAGTTGCTCTTGACCCTGGAGGTGACATAACTCACCTGCTGCAGTATATCGTGTGTCTAAACATGCTGGGTGAGTTTCATAGTTTGTTCACTCAGTAGGACTCTACTTAGGTAAGGAGGAAGGAAGGCATCCAATCAAAACAACGATTGGGCAGCCAGTTTGTTTACAGAGTAAGGACCAAAACGCCAAATGTGTGTGTGAGTGTGAGTGTGTGTGTGTGTGTGTGTGTGTGTGTGTGTGTGTGTGTGTGTGTGTGTGTGTGTGTGTGTGTGTGTGTGTGTGTGTGTGTGTGTGTGTGTGTGCAAGCAAGACAGGTGCTGTAAAATAGCTAGGAGAATTGTTTACATTTGCTGAGGGCACAGAAACCAGAAACTAGGCAAATTAAGCCCAGTCAATCACCATTGCAAACAGGACACAGTCTCACACGCACACAGAATAGTTTCCAAGTTGTATGTATCCCAGTCATCTGAAGAGGAGTGATATTATTATTAAAACTGGTGTCCCACCTGAAATTGTATATCAATATATTGTTGTATTAAAGAGCAGGGGAGACCACTGTTATTTAATTACTTTGTAATAAAGTAAAAATAATTGTACTTTTAATAATAATAAAATCATACTTCACAGCACCTTTAAATTGATTAGTCTGAACACTGACTGAAGACTTTACTGTTTACTGTGTAGAAAAATAAATACACCTTTGCCACTTTAGCAGGAAAGTCACAACTACTTTAGCAAAACATTTCATTTGTTATTGATAACGCAATTTGGTAAGGAAGTCGACACGATTTCCTCCTGTGCTTAAGCAACAACATTGTTCCTGGAAACTCAACCCCGCCTCGACGCATAGAAAAGGAATAGTGTATTATGATCCCCATATTGCCCTTAGCCCACAACAATATAGTTTAGACTGTAGGCCTACGTTTCAGCCTTCCTGGTAATTGTGGTGACTGTGGTCTGAATTCATATTAAAGATTTAACACAAATGTCTCTCTCTTTGAGGAATAACTGACCGGGTATGCGTCAGCAGGTGGCAGCATTATCCACGCTAGACATGACAATACACGATACAAGTTCATGGCAAAGTTATTGTGAAGTGGAGCGAAATAATATACTACAATATTTGTACCTTTAAGCAGACGTTGTCATCGGTGAATAATCATCGGACTGGCAGCAGATACTACTGTAAAATAAATCTAGACAGCTGATCGTCCTCACAGTGTCAGGAACTACTGCATATCAGCAGCATCCTCTCTCTCTCTCTCGCCCTCACAGGCACGGTCACACACACACCACTTCCGCACGCACCTCAAGCCTGCATGCCTTCCCCCTTCTCTCTCTCTCTCTCTCTCTCTCTCTCTCTCTCTCTCTCATAAACAAACATTATGTTAATGAACTGATTTGTATTGTGTGTGCAGTAAAAAACAGTTGCCAACTGCTCATGGAAGTTAAGATGGGTTAAACGCATAGAGTTCTATTATATTTTTGAGTGGTACTCCTACAACTGGCTTTGTTCAGTGGTGTAAACCACTACAACTGGCTTTGTTAGTTTACGTGTCTGTCTGTTTGTCTGTGTCTGTTCGTACCAAAAAATGAGCATGGTTGCTATGGTCACCCAGTTCACACGGGTGTGATTTCATTACGTCAGACATTACGTCAGACCACAGCTGATCAGTGAGTCTATCTATATAAGACCTTACACCACTCAGTTCACACAGGGGTGTGATTTTTTAAATAATAGTCCTACCTGGTTATATATATATATATATACCTTTATATTCTTATTATATTTTTATTTTACTTTATTGTGTGTCTGTTTTGGTCCTGTATTTCAGTCTTTTTTATTTACTTATTTTTCTAGTGGTGTATATATGTATGTTGCTATGTCTTGTTGTGTGTGTGTGTGTGTGTGTGTGTGTGTGTGTGTGTGTGTGTGTGTATATATATATATATATATATATATATATATATATATATATATATATATATGTGTGTGTGTGTGTGTGTGTGTGTGTGTGTGTGTGTGTGTGTGTGTGTATATATAAATTATGCCCATATATGGAGATCCATGAGATGTCACCAATTTATATAAATATGCCAATATATGGAGATCTCTGAGGCTAGTAAGTATATGCCCAAGGGGCATAGCCATGGGTGGTCCTGGGCCCATGGCCCACCCACATAGAAGGCTGGTCCACCCAAAAGAATATATTATTTGATTTGAGGTTTGGCACTATTGTAATTGATTTACACTAGTCCATATCCGTTCAGGGATATGACATACCAATATCTCCCCCCAAAGGTTAGTTCCGTAGTTAGAACAGAGTTAAAATATACGGGATATTAAATGTTTACTTTTTAGAATTCTTCGACAGCTCCCTCTAATACAATAATCTGTACGGATGTCTGTCCTTTTTGGGGTGCATACTTAGTTTAGACTAGTCATTGGTTAGACATGGGTTAAGGTTAGGTTTAGGTGTGCTGCCCCGTGGGAGGTTAGGGTTAGGGTGAGGGTTTGAGATAGGTTGTAGTTGTAGGACTAATGACTGGTCTAACCAATGACTAGTCTAAACCAAAAACTGTCTAAACTAAGTACTGCACCCGTCATTTTTGGGTGCATGTGTTAACCCTAACCTAACCATAACCGTAAGCACGGGAGCATGGCGCTAGTCCGAGGTGCGGACGCATGTCGAACCAATGCTCCGTCGAACCATAGTATGCCTCCCGTCATTTTTAGCCTTTGCATAAGCCTCCAAGGTCATCGAGGTAGTACGGGCTAGGCAAAACAATATCTTATGAATCCAAACTTCTGCAGAGCACAATGTGATGTGGAATGCCATATATTGGCCTGTCACTAACCCACGATGCCAGAGCTTCATTTTTTAACATGGCTAGGAATGCTTTATTGTGGTATGAAAACGGTGGATAGTGTATTTAGACCAATCAAAATGCTGGTAGGCTTATATTGTATAATGCCAAATAAGGAAACGCCTGCACAAATCAGCGTTGTTAAGCAACGGCTTGTGTTGTGTTTGTGACTTAAGACTCGACCGCTTCTACTAAGACTCTGAGACACATTTTGACATTTGAGTCATACAACAAACTAGACCTCCCGGCTGTGTGGTGAAGATGGCAACACTTATCCTCCCCAGTGACTGGATCAACAACTGGGAAACATCAGGAAGACATGACTTTGTCCAGCTGTGCAAGGGTCTCACAGAGATAACTACCCATGACGGTACTAATCTCACCGAGAAACAAAGTCACGACAGTACTATCCAAGATATACAATCTGCCTTGTATGAACTCTGCTGGCAAGTTGTACAGGGGAACTTGAAGTTGGATCTTGCTGCCAGTGTTCTTGGTGAAGTGAAGGAGTTCAGAGATGACATGTCATCCATTTTAGCAGACGTTTTCTGTATACTTGATATAGAAACAAGTGCACTGGAAGAAAGACACAAACGTGATCAATACACACAGTTGGTGGGAGCATGTTTTCTTTTTGTGCCAGTGTCAATTCTGAAAGAGAGGCTCGATCCAGAAACGCTAGAGTCTCTTGGACTTGTAAAGCAAGCTCTTCTGTTTAACCAGAAACTTGTAAAAATCAAGACAAAACTCTTCTACAAGCAACAGAAGTTTAACTTGCTGAGGGAAGAGAATGAAGGCTATGCAAAGCTTATCACCGAGATGGGCCAGGACCTGTCTAACATCAACAGCCACGTTGTCCTCGAAAGCATCAAATCCCTCATAGGTTGTTTCAATTTGGACCCCAATCGTGTTTTGGATATCATTCTCGAGGTCTATAAGGATCGGACGGACCAAGATGAGTTCTTCTTGTCCCTTATCAAGTCTTACATGTGTGAGCCTGTCAGCCTTTGCCACATCCTGGGCTTCAAGTTCAAATTCTACCAGGGGCCCAATGAGGAAACACCTAAAGCACTTCATCACATTGCTGCCGCCCTGCTTCACCACAACCTGATAGAGCTGGAAGACTTATATGCACATCTCATGCCACTGGATGCCACCATTGTAGAGGAACACAAACGAGAAATGTTAGAGGCCAAACAGTTCGCTCGCAGGCTAGCTAACCATCTACCTTCTGAGAAGAGTGACGACAAGGAAAAAGAGGAGAAAGAGAAGGAGGAAGGAGAGAGCAATAAACCACCTGATAACCAGAAGCTCGGTTTGTTGGAAGCACTGCTCAGCATTGGAAACTGGCGTGATTCCCAGGCTATTATGGACAAGATGCCCCCCTTCTATACCACTTTTCACACGGCTATTGCTCAGGCTCTCTGCCAGCTGGTGCACCTGACCGTGGAGCCAGTTTACTTGACTGTGGAGCCAGTGTCCCGAAGAGATGGGGTACCCAAAGGGGAAAAGGGATGTAAGCCGTGTCCACTGAGAAACGAGAGCATCCCTCTGCCAGCAGAGAGCTTTGAGGACCTGCGGAGGGACACGTTCAGCATGCTGGGGTACTTGGGCCCCCACCTCTTCCATGACCCTGACCTCTTTGCCAAGATAGTGCGTCTGGGCAAGGCCTTCATGAAAGAGTACCAAAGTGATGCCAGAGCTGACAAAGACAACATGGAGATATTGCTTAGTTGCTTCCTGAGCATTGCGGACCAGGTGCTGCTGCCATCTCTGTCTCTGATGGACTGCAATTCTTCTGGCATGTCTGAAGAACTTTGGGGGCTCTTCAAACGCTTCCCCTACCAGCACAGGTACCGGTTATATGGGCAGTGGAAAAATGAGACATACTCCAGCCACCCACTATTGGTCAAGGTCAAAGATCAGACTTTGGAAAGGGCCAAATACATTATGAAGAGATTGACCAAAGAGAGCGTGAAACAATCTGGAAAGCAAATTGGCAAACTGAGCCATAGCAACCCCGCCATCCTTTTTGACTATATCCTGTTTCAGATCCAGTGTTTTGACAACCTCATTGGTCCAGTGGTGGACTCCCTGAAATACCTCACATCACTCAACTATGACATCTTGGCCTATTGCATCATAGAGGCTGTGGCCGACCCAGAGAAGGAGAAAACAAAGCACAATGATACTACCATCTCTTCTGGGCTTCAGAACTTGGCAGCTATGTGTGGAGCCGCATTCAGTAAATACCCCATCGAATTGGTCGGACTTCTTCAGTACGTGACCAATCAGCTGAAAGCAGGGAAGAGCTCTGAGCTGATCATCCTGAAGGAGGTTGTGCAGAAAATGGCCGGCATTGAGATCAGTGAGGAGATTACACCAGAGCAGTTGGAGGCAATGGCGGGAGGAGAGCTACTCAAAGCTGAGGGTGGCTGCTTTGACCAGATTAGGAACACTAAGAAGTCATCTCAGCGTCTTAAGGATGTCCTGTTGGACCATGAACTGGCTTTGCCTCTGTGCCTCCTAATGGCTAAGCAACGTGATGGGGTGGTTTTCAAAGAAGGAGTAGAGAAACACCCCAAACTAGTAGGCAAGCTCTATGACCAGTGTCACAACACACTAGTGCAGTTTGGTGGATTCCTGGCATCTAACTTGAGCACCGAGGATTACGTGAAACTTGTACCCTGCATTGACATCCTGTGTAACCAGTTCCACACTCCGCACGATGCCG
Organism: Electrona antarctica; assembly: GCF_951216825.1. NCBI lineage: Eukaryota > Metazoa > Chordata > Actinopteri > Myctophiformes > Myctophidae > Electrona > Electrona antarctica. The sequence goes on from NC_136797.1 coordinate 40,171,509, forward strand.
CCTTCTTCCTGTCTCGGCCCATGTATGCCCACCAGATTCTGTCCAAATCTGATGAGCTGCAGAAAGAACAAGCTGGGCAGCAGCAGATGGTCCACAAGTACATGGTAGCATGCGAACAGGTGATGGCGCCAGTACACGAGGCAGTCGTGTCCCTCTATCCGCCCGGCATCTGGGATGATCTCCGCCCCCAGTTTTACGCCACCTTCTGGACCCTGACCATGTATGACCTGGCCGTGCCCCATGATGCTTATGAGCGCGTGGTCAACAAGTTCAAGAAGGAGAAGGATAATTACACAGCCATGCAGGACAAACTGCAAGAGGAGGAGGAGAAGCAAAAGGAGCACGTCCAGAGGGTCCTGCACCGCCTCAAACTGGAGAAAGACAACTGGCTGTTGGCTACATCCACAACAAACGAGACCATCACCAAGTTCCTGCAGCTCTGCATCTTCCCACGTTGCATCTTCTCTGCCATCGATGCTGTGTACTGTGCCCGCTTTGTGGAGCTTGTGCACCAACAGAAGACACCCAATTTCTGCACCCTCCTGTGTTACGACAGGGTGTTTTCTGTGATCATTTACACAGTCGCCAGCTGTACAGAGAATGAGTCGCAGTGCTATGGACTCTTCCTCTGCTGCATGCTGAAGACAGTGGCTCGCTGGCACAGCGATTGCGCCATCTACGAGAAAGAGTGCAGCAATTACCCCGGATTCATGACCTTCAGAGCCACGGGGTCCAACGGAGAGAACAAAGCTGACCAGGTGGACTACGAGAACTTTAGGCACGTGGTGCATAAGTGGCATTACATGCTGACTGAAGCTTCAATCCACTGCCTGGAGACTAGGGAGTACATCCACATGCGGAATATTCTGATTGTTCTCACTAAGCTCTTGCCCCTCTACCCCAAGGTGCTAAACCTTGGCCAGGCACTGGAGTTCAAAATCAACAAGATCTGTCGGGAGGAGAAGGAGAAGAGGCCAGACCTCTATGCCTTGGCCACGGGTTATTCAGGTAAGTTGAGAAGCCAGAGTAAGCACATGGTCCCAGAAAGTGAGTTTCATCACAAGGAGCAACCAGTGTGCAACGCCTCTCCTGCCGGCCAACAAAATGGCGCTTGCGGCATGGACAAGCCCCTCAAGTCACCAGTTCCCAGATCAGAGTCTGCCGAGTATGAGAGGGATCACAAACGGCGAATGCTTGACAGCCACTCCTCACTACCGCACTCCTTTTCTGTGAAGGACAATGGCAACAAACCAAAGGATTCTGCATCTAGGCACTACACCAACTACAATTCAGTTGTTCGATCCAAGAGCAAGGAGAGGGGAGACAGGAACACTATAGCTGGGTCCCTCAAGTCACCAGTTCCCAGATCAGAGTCTGCTGAGTCTGAGAGGGATTACAAGCGGCGAAGGCTTGACAGCCACTCTTCACCATCGCACTCATCATCTGGCAACGAACCAAAGTATGAGAACACACAACACGGCAGATCCAGGGATCGGAACGACAGGAAAAGATTCCACATAGTCAGTGACCGGGATTCAGTGACCCAAGACCCCAAGCGTAGAAGAGGTGAGAATGGTACAAATTCCTCTAAAAGAAGCAAAAGTACCAGTCCTTCCTCAGACTCTACGCTCTCAGCTGAAAGATCTAGAGCTGAGAGAACCTCCTCTGGAAGTAAAAAGGACTCTCGGTATGATAAAGAGAAAAGATCCGACAAGAAGGACAGGAGGGGCCGTAGTGGTGGGAAAGAAGAGAAGAAACAAAGTGGCTCATTCAGGAACCGTCCATACTATGAGATTTAAATACTTACACATTCTCCATTCATGTTCTTAGCTGTGTTTGTTGGTTCACACAAAGCTCGCATCAGAATCAGTCTCTGCATTATTGTCACATCACAGGCTTACAGGTGTAAAGAAATGGGTGCATTTTTGGAATTATATTTTAAATCATAACACACACACACGCACGCACACGTTATCCTCATGTTGGTTAGGGGAAGACACTTATTATGCCTTACTCTTACTCAAACTAAATTAGGCTACAGTAATAATGTTTCAATATTGTTGGAGCATAGAAATTCAAGCCAACTGTCCTTTGTGTTTTAGTTAAATCATTGACAGCGGAACCACTTACGTGTTTCTGCCATTTCTTTCCAGTGTGGCTGTAATTTGACCAGATGTTTGCAATATCATGTTTTAATTTAGCAGGACAGCAGCAGAACACCACCCCCACCTGTGGTTGGGGGTGGTTATGATTAGCTATGAATTCCTTTTGTAATACTAATATGTTGCAGTCCAGCTTCATATCAAACCCTTTTTTTTCCTTGTTTCTTTTTTTTAACCTCTGCAATGGTTTGGAAGAACTATATATAAACGCTGCGCTGTCATCTTGGAGAACAACACCGATTAGTAAATGGTAAATGGTGCATTTATATACATAGATTACATAGATTGTGCATTACATTCACCCATTCACAAACACATTCATACACCGATGGCGGCGGAAACCATGCAAGGCACCAACCAGCACATCAGGAGCAATTAGGGGTTCAGTGTCTAGTTTAGTTGCACATGACCCTGGTATCAAGTTTGTCAATCCAAGTCACGATTTTTGCATCCCACAATTAAATGAACTAGTACTAGTCCATACGCGTTTGGGGATATGATATTGTGAGTAGGCTACATTTCACCCAGGTGAAAGAGGGTCTGGGATCTGTCCTCTATTGTCTTCCCTCTTTCAGTAAAACCTACTTTAGATACATTAACAATGTGACAATGTCAGGTATATAGCGGCCTGGGTGTCTCCTGTGCCACACCCATTATGCGATGCTCAGCCAATCACAGTACAGAATGGCACACCAGCCAATCATAGTGCCAATTTTGGCTAGGCTATATACACTTGTACCTTAAGTCTTACGTTTTATTATGCCGCGCTATGAGCTTGTAGGTCTGCTATTTTCGAATCTTTGAATATATATTGTTAGAGTGAACATTTTAACTAAAATCTTTGCTTCTGGGGGGGTCCCTGGAACAACATATTTTCAGATGATGGGCGGAGGCATATTACATATAATTTTTGGGGTCCTTGACATGAAATATTGAGTGATATAGAAACATGAGGTTTTTCAGAAAACTGTCAGGATCTAGAAGACATTTTTTTTCAGGCATAAATGGGTTAATGCCCGAAACACAAAAGAAAATCATGCAAAGTACTAAATGCATCAACTTTGATGGAAATGCACAATGTATCAAATGTATGATTAATGCATTATTTATTAATGCATATAATTAACCCCTTCATCCCTGAAAACCCCAACATGCCATAACATATATATTTTGAGAATGAAATTGTATGCACAATAATCAAGTCAAATGTATCAAATCTGCTTTCTACCATCTGTATTAGTGAAACTGTAGCATATTTATTTAGGTGGTTGCATATTAACCCTTTCAGATCATCTATCTTGAGCATCTTGCACCAAACATCCACCGAGCATTTCCCCCAAAAATAGGATTATGAGATTGCATTACTTTCTCCAAGATGTATGTGGTCATCACACCAGTTGTCAATGTAGACACAATCTTGCAAGATTTTGAAAAGACCATGGTTAAAGGTATTTTACAAGACCATCCCATCTAAAGTGAAGATGGTGGCAACAACAGCCATGAATCCATTCAAATGATACACTCCAAAGTGTATGACCTAAATTCTATTCTATCTATTCAACGGTCACCGTACTCCTGTCTAGTGACTGTGATGTTCATGTGGACTTGTGGAGGATGCCCTTTGCCTATGAGCTGGCACCAGTCTTAACTGCCATGTACACAGAAGATGGAATGCAAATTTATATACCTTTATTGAAAGGATAAGCCCCTTGAGATGCATCATCTCATTTTAGAGGGGTTCCTCAACACAGATGAACAGTACATACAATACATACAGTACACAAACCATACAACAGTACATCCATACAGACAAATAGAACAAAAGCTCTCCCAAAGATAGCCGCTCTCACCCCACTGATTCAACCCATAAATAGATATCCTATGACATATCTCCTCCTATCAACAATGTTTCTAACCCAGAAGGCTGTGTTCTCATTTAATTGGAAACAGACTCCATCCAGGTCCCTTTCCAGCTGTACTATGAGGGTCAATGTATTGTCCCCATATGGCAACACTGACTCCACTCACTGTAGCTACAAACAGCCGCCTTTTGAGGTCTGATTTCCACACTCTCCTTATCTTGTGCTAGGCATTCCAGGCAAGTGCCATCTGGACCTTCAGGTCCTGTTCCGTTAAGGAAACTATGGAGGAAACTAGACTACTAGTCTAAAGTCTTGGAGAAAAGAATGGGAAAGGTCATGCATGTACTTCAAACCAGCTGCACTACCACCAACAGATGAATTGAGAATGTAGATCCCCCACTTTGTGGCAAAATGTTGATTGGCATCTTCCACCCGCATGAAAAAGATTTTGATTGATTGATTGAAGAATTTATTAACAGTTTGCAGAATTACAGTACATTTCAAGCACAAACTCAATACAAAGGCTGTTAACTGTGAGTGGACGACCCAATTAAGCATTACACTTGTTTCCAACAGGGTCCACCATGTTCAAATCATCAAAACATTTAGAGACGTACAAATAGACACTTCTATAGACAGAACAGGAATTCATCAAAAAGGAGGTAAAAAGGGAAAAGAAATATATACAGTGAGGGGAAAGAAGGGGGGGGCGGGGGGGGGATTCAGATTTTACGGGGGCCAGTTTCGAATTGCAGCCATCCGTAGGTGCCCTTTGAGAGCGGTTTTGAAGGAGTCAAGGGATTCGCATGTCTTAATGACAGTTGGTAGGGCGTTCCACATTTTGGTGGCATAGGAGCGAAAAGAATTTAGTCCCTTGTTTGTGCCGAATCTGGGTTGTACATGGTTCGTTGCACTCCCTCTGGTGTTGTGGGTGTGGACTTCGTTAACATTAAGGAAGTATCTAGACAGGTACATGGGTATCTTGGTGGTGTATCGAATCTTGTGGACCAGACCCATTGCAAGATGCTGTACTCTGTCGTCGACCCTAAGCCATTCCAGCCTGTCGAAGTGGGCAGGGGTGAGGTGGGTTCGGGGGGCTAGATCAAGTAGGAGCCTGACCAGTTTGTTTTGGGAAGTCTGGAGCCTGGTTTTAAGGGCCTTTGAGGTGCTGTGGTACCAGGAGGTGCATGCATAGTCAAAGAAACCCTGTACAAGTGCTCCTGTTAAGGTCTTCAAGGTGTTTTTGTTGACCAGTGAGGAGATCCTGTAGAGGAATCTTGTTCTATGGTTGACTTTTTTGATTACGTTGGTGGCCATTTTATCACCGGAAAGATTAGCCTCCAGGATGGAACCTAGGTAGGTAATTTCATCTTTACGTGTGATAACATTGTCACCCACTTTAACCAAGAAGCCATTTGCCTTGCTGAGATTACTAATAGAGCCAAAGAGAATGGATTCAGTTTTTCCCAGGTGTAAAGATAGTTTGTTATCAGCGAGCCAGGTGCAGATTCTACCGAGTTCAGAGCTGAGGGCATTTTCAACCTGCAGTTTGTCCTTGTCCGAGACCAGCAGTGCTGAGTCATCTGCGAACAGGAACAAGTTGCAGTCACAGGCTGAAGTCATGTCGTTTACATATATTAGGAACAGTAGAGGCCCTAGTATGCTTCCTTGTGGAACGCCACAGCTCACTGGGAGGGGGGGGGACAGTGTTCCGTTCACTTCCACCATCTGTTCTCTCCCCTCCAGGTAGGATTGCATCCAGCTCACTGATGTGCTATCGAAACCAATTGCTTTTAGCTTGTTAACCAGTATGGAGTGGTTCACGGTGTCAAAAGCCTTTTGGAGGTCCAGCATGACCATGCCGCAGTATTTGCCAGCGTCCACCTCTTGTTTGATGTGGTCGCTCAAATAGAGAAGACATGTGTCAGTGGAGTGGGATGTTCTGAAGCCAGATTGGAACTCGTACAATAATTTATTAGTGGCAAGATACTTTTCAACCTGTTCATAGACTATTTTTTCCATCACTTTCGAGATGGAACTAAGAATAGAAATAGGGCGGTAGTTGCCGGGGTCTAATTTACTCCCTTTCTTGTGCAAGGGGGTTACTTTGGCCAGTTTGAAATCTTGGGGGACCTGTCCCTGTTTGATGGAGAGGTTTACTATGTGGGTGATGATTGGAGCTATAGAGATGGCTGAGTCTCTGAGAAATTTGGAGGGAATGTTGTCATGGCCTGTGGCCTTGTGGGGTTGGAGGGCACTCAGTTTCTTAATTACCTCATCAGTTGTTACCATAACTAGTTTAAAATCGTCTTTACAAACACCTAGGTTTTTGTAGAAGGTTGTAATGTGCTCTACACCAAAGAGCCCAGAGTGGGAGGGCAGTTTGTTAACCAGAGTTGTTGCTATGTTTGTAAAGAAGATATTCAAGTAGTTGGCCACATCAAGGTTGTCAGTGATGAGAGTGTTGTCAGATTTGATGTTTATGTTCGAAAATCTGGTTTTTAGTTTCTGACCATAGCTTAGTTGATTGTTTAGTAGCTTCCAGAGCTCATGAGGATTGTTTTTGTTTTCCTGAGCTTTATCATTAATGAAGTTACTTTTAGCTGATTTGGTCATGGCAGTTACACTGTTTCGTAGTTTGATTCGTTGTGTATTTAGATCTATCAGGCCACTGAGCCCTACCAATCTACCTAAAGACCTGCCCCAGATGACATTTGTGCAATTATAAAGTGTGTTAATTAAGTATAAGTAATAAGTGTAATAAAGTAATAAGTGAATTAATTTATTTTGGAATGCAAATTTGTTGCATTTGCATTGATTATTGTATTTTATGGGCTTTTGCTGTGTTAAAGGAGAATTCCATACTAGAAGGCTTCCTTACCTTTATTTGTAGTTGTTACGTCCCCACCAAAGAGGTCCAGGTGTTATTTTGTGCAAAAGCGCATTATTGGCTATTTCCCCTACCATAAGCCCTCAATGAATTGCATTGAATTGCATTGAATTGAATGGGTCTATGGGGTGTTGTGCTAATTCGCTTATTTCCATCGCGCAAAAATCATTTTTTTTGTATGTAGCCTCTCTTCATAATGTAAATAGTATCCCAAGCGGCACACTTTACTACTTATTTTGATGGAAATAAGCAAATTAGCACAAAAACCCAACCCCCATTGAGGGCTTATGGTAGGGGAAATAGCCAATAATGCACTTTTGCACAAAATAACACCTGGACCTCTTTGGTGGGGACTTAACTACAAATAAAGGTAAGAAAGCCTTCTAGTATGGAATTCTCCTTTAAGCATGATGGGGTTAATGTCTAAAAATGCCCTATTCTGAAATCAAATAAATTGTACATGTCCACATTCATGGATAAACACTCTAGAAAGCTAAATTGATGACTTTAGATCAAACGCCAAACGATATATATGTTCAAGGCTCAAACGATATATGTTATGGGATTTGGGGGTTTGCATTAAAGCTGCTATAAGCAATTTGTCAACATTTTAATTACCCTTTTCTTTGGTATTCAGACAGCCAGCAATGGGTAAAACACTCTAAAAAACAATGTAGTCTCTGTGACGCATCTAGGGGCCGCAATCTGCATTCAAAGATTTTCCTAGAAGCTTTGTCATTTGTCGATTTGCCTGTCTACTCCTGTCCTGATTATTACTGTCATTTCGACCAGGTTTTTTTCGACCAATGACAAAGCTTCTAGGAACATCTTTGAATGCAGATTGCGGCCCCTAGATGTGTCACAGAGACTCATTTTTTGGGGGGAGTGTTTTACTCATTGCTGGCTGTCTGAATACCAAGAAAACATAAATAAAAAAGGTAGTTAGTTTTTTGTCTCCACCAGGCCGAAGGCATGGGGAGAGACTATGTTTTGCACTCCGTCCGTCCGTCCGTGTGTCCGTGTGTCCGTGTGTCCGTCCGTCCGTGTGTCCGTCTGTGAACAGCTAATCTCTGGCACCGTTAACCTGGTCAATGCCAAATTTTGCACACACACTCCCTGGATGCCAACGATGAACCTCTGCCCCAGAATTTCCAGAACGGCCTGTTATAGCGCCACCAGGAGGCCGCTTTGTGCAAAACAAGTTTTTGGACAGTACACCTACAGATTTTGTCCAAACATCACACAAATTGGTACACAGTCTCTCTAGAGCCATTCAACGAAACAGGTCTTTCAGATTTCTCAGACTCCATCCTGATTGGCTAAGATTGGCTTCCAAAGTTCGCAGGAGTGCTCAGTTTCAAACAAAATGCTGCAAATCATGAACACATCGTGTGATTTCCGTAAAATTGTGCACGCACATTCCCACTAGGCCGAGGAAGAAATGCCACGTGAACATTTTCAACTCAGCCTCATGGTGGCGCTATAACTGGCCGAAAAGTGTTTTTACCTCTAACTGCATGGATCTGTGGATAACTTTGTATGCCAACTCCCTAGAGGCCAAGGAAAAACCTTTGCCTGGAATTTTTCACATCTGCTCTGTATAGCGCCACCAGGAGGCCGACATATGTAAAACACATTTTCTAATATTACTCCTTCATATTTTATCTAAATTTCACGCAAATCAGTACACATGCTCTCCATAGTCATGTGATCAGCGTCCGATTGCGGTGAAACTGTGCATGCATATTCCCACTAGGCTGAGGAATAAATGCCACTTGACAGTTTTCAAATCAGCCTCATGGTGGAGCTACAACAGGCCAAGCCGCGTCACACACACACACACACACACACACACACACACACACACACGTTTATATATTACTCCTAAACATTTTGCCAAACATCACACACACTGGTGGAGACCTGTGCCCAGAAGGGCACTTTTTCTAGTTTGTACATATTATTGCTCATAGCTACTTTAATTACTTGCGCAAGCAGAGCGTGCAAGTCATGTTTTCGTTTTCAGGTGCGATGTTTGGGGCCAGCACACGTTATGACGTCATATGGTAAATGGTGCATTTATCCAAGGCGCTTTACATAGATTGTGCATTACATTCACCCATTCATACACTGATGGCAGCGGAAACCATGCAAGGTACCAACCAGCACATCAGGAGCAATTAGGGGTTCAGAGTCTTGCTCAAGGACACTTCGACACTAACTCTGGGGGAGCCCGGGTTTGAACTGGCGACCTTGCGGTTACCATCCGGAAACTCTACCCCTGAGCCACCGCCGCCCCAAGCTGACCGCGCAGGTGTGTTTTTGTCATGCTACGAAACATATGTCCCATGACGTGATGAAGATATGTACAAATGTCCCTTAGAATGCACGTGATATGATGTCATACGGACATACGGAATATAATTGGTTGACGATGATGATACGTTTCAGTGTCAATTGACCCAGCCGATTACATTATACCACCAACCACTCAGAAAAGTAAATATACATACATATATACATGTACACATATATGGATGAGCATAATGACGTGTTAAATATATGTACCAGTGCCAGGGTATAGTTGACGGTGACGTAACGATGACGTGTTCCAGTGTGACATCAAACAAGCTTATCAACAAGCAAGTAGGCACTCAACAGAGTGCAGTTCTAGTTGATAATGCATTCATCATAAATCTAATACATTGTGCCTATGCACATTAATAAACACATGTAGAAAGCAAATTTGATGCATTTAGACCAGGTAATTCGCATGAAATACCATAAAACTTTATTTTCAGGGATTTGTTAGTATCTCAGGCATTAAGCCATTAAGGGGTTAATAACTACATTTGCCCAAGGGATATCACTGTGGTGACCGGTGGAGTACACTGACATACACACATACCCATTGACCTTATTTATTACTTGTGCAAGTACTGTAATCGGCTGCGTATGTCGGTGGTGTCCGCCGGCCAATCAGGGACCAAGTATGTAGGCTATGTATGTCGGTGTTCCACCGACATTAAATCAGGAACAAGAAAATAGCACTAGCAGGGATCAGTGGAAGCTACAAAAGGTGGGAGGAGTGTGATACCTGCTCAGGATGAATGAGGGACAACCTACAAGGAATCAGTAGCCTACCGAAGCAATTTAATGAGAAAGTAAAAGAGTACCTTAAAGACCTGTTAAACAGGAAATGTGCAATTAAGTCCAAATCCACCTGTTCCAGTCCCATCGTGTGTTACTTGGACAATAACCCAGCTGGTTCACTCTCAGACATTGGAGGACCATTTGAATTATCTGAGGGGAGCCACAAGACCAAAGCTAAATTGATGCCAAAAAAAAATCGAGATTTTAAAAAACTATAGGTGATTCATGGGCAGCCTTGTTACTATAGGTCTCCTGTAGACATTGGCCCAGTCCAGGCTTTGAAACAAAGGAAAGGAACCCCACCACTATCAGGGAAGTTGTTAGGATTCAGATTAGTATTAGTGCAACTGTATATCCAAAACCTCCTCTCTACAGAGAAGGCTGTGAAAAGGAAAGTACAAACGAACGAAAATATGACAAAAGAACACAAAACATAGGGGGACATTAAATGGTCAGATGAGCACCATCTGCTCGTTGGTCCCAAGACAAACTGGCCCTGAAAAAAATGTACACCTTTCAAGGTTTCAGTTTCCTGCCGAACTGGGCCGCTATATGCGAGACATTTATAGGGACTAGTTCTACTGTTCGCCATGCATGGTCTACAGTCTACACAGACAACAATCCACTCACATAACTTGACTTCCACTTGCATAGTACAGAACCGTACATGCATATGTGAATCAGATGATGATTTTGATGCTGTCGTGAGCATTGTGGGGTGTACTGGGCTTCGTAACATGCACAATTATGTCAGAGGCTGAGTCTGATGCCGGCGTGTAGGGGTTAGCGTGGGTGTTGTAACCGATGACTGAGTCAGAGAATTCTGATATCGTTGTAGTGTGGTGGGTGTTGAAGGTGTCGACTGTGTCAGAGGACGGTTGTGAAGCTGTCGCATAGGTCGCGTAGTGAGAGCGGTGGATTTTGTAACCGACTGTGTCAAAGTATGATTCTGATTCCGTTGCGCATGGGGCGACGATTGCATGAGAGGATTATTGTGATGCTGTCGTGTGGTGGGGGGAGGAGGTGGTGGTGGGCGGTGGTGGAACTGGAGTTGTCTACCCTTTCCAGCCCCCATCTCTTTTTCTAGAAGAAGTTGTCCAGCCGTGTCCTGTCTCTCCTCATCCCACTTGTTCTGCAACCTGAAGCAAATATTGTCTTCGATTCTGAGCTCATCCTGGCCCATGGTTTTTAGATGGTACTCGGGCTTCCCCACACCTACTTTTTGGAAAACGTTCACCAGGCGATCCCGCTTATGACGCCACCAACTTTTGCCGAGGTGGTACTGGATCTGTTGTCTGGTGTGTTCAGTACTCATTTTGTGGCCTGAAACAAGGTGTCCAACTAGCTCCTGCCGCTCCTTCTCCCGTCGATCCTTTTCCAGTTTCTTCTGCAACATGGCGCAAAGATCCTCTTTGGTTCTCAGTTCGTTCTCGGTGCGTTTCAAGTAATAATTGAGTTCTCTGTACCTTTCAGCCCCTATCTCCCTTTCTTGAGACAGTTGTCCAACTAGCGCCTGTCGCTCCTCGTCCCATTTGTTCTGCAACATGAAGCAAAGATTCTCTTTAGTTCTCAGTTCTTCCTGGGTGTATTTCAGGTGGTACTGGAGTTGTCTAATCTTCTCTGCCCCTACCTCCTTCTCTTGAACTAGTTGTCCAACTAGATCCTTTCGCTCCTCATACCATTTCTTCTGCAACATGAAGCAAAGATTCTCTTTGTTTCTCAGTTGCTCTTGGGTGTGTTTCAATTGGTACTCGAGTTCTCTAACCTTATCACCCTCTGACCCTTTTACTTGAGCCAATTGTCCAAATAGCTCCTGTCGCTCCATGTCCCATTTTGTCTCCAACATGAAGCACAGATTCTCTTTTGTTCTCAGTTCATCCTGGGCACGTTTCAGGTGGTACTGGAGTTCTCTAGTGTTTTCAGCCCCTGTGTCCTTTTCCTGAACCAGTTGTCCAACTAGGTCCTGTCGCTCCATGTACCATTTCTTCTGCAACAAGAAGCGAAGATTCTCCTTGGCTCTCAATTCATCCTGGGCGTGTTTGAGGTAGTACTGGAGTTGTCTCTCTCTCTTTGGATTATCTCTCTTTTCACCCCGTGAATTATGTTCTTGAACAGGTCGTCCAGCTGACTCTCTCTTGGGACTCTTGGGACTCTTGGGACTCCTGGGAGTCTTCTCAGCCCATGAGGGACTCTTGGGAGTCTTTTCATTCCGTGAGTTATTTCCACGAACCAGTTGTCCAACCAACTCATGTCGCTCAATCTGGGGACTCTCTCCGTTTGCAGACCATGCTTTTTCATGAACCAGTTGTCCAACTGACTCCTGTTGCACTCTCTCGGGATTCTCTATCTTTTCAGCCCATGAATTATTTTCATAAACCGGTTGCTGTTCTCTCTCTGGATTCTCTCCATCCTCTGACCATGAACTATATTCTTGACCCAGTTGTCCAACTGACTGCTGCTGCTGTTGCTGCCCTCTCTCGGGATTCTCTCTGTCTTCAGGCCATGAACTGTAGTCTTGAAACGGTTGTCCAACTGTCTGCTGTTGCTGCTCTCGCTGGGAGTTCCCTCTGTCTTCAGTCCATGAATATTCCTGAACCAGCTGTCCAACTGGCTGCTGTTGCTGCTCTCTCTCTAGATTCTCTCTGTCTTCGGCCCATGAACGATCTTCTTGAAGCAGTTGTCCAACTGACTCTGGTTGCTCCTCATCACTTTTCCTCTCCATCCTAATAGACTGGAGGGAGTCTATCAATTCTAATAAGCAGAAAGCCAAATGTATCAGCCAGAAAGCCAGATCATTACACTCTGCCTTTTCTTCACAGACTTTATAGGCTCTGATCTGACGTCATGCGGAGCACAAACCATTGCCCAAATATGAACGGTGAAGAGGTTGGCCGACGGTTCAAGGCTACAAAAAGTAACCCATCAATGCAGGTTTTCATTGCTCCAACAGTTGACGGTGTGTGTTTGGGTGTGTTTGTCCAGCTTTGAGGGTTTGTGTATTTAAAACACAAACATTGTGATAACACAAACATTAATACATTGAATGCCATTGACATTGAATGGCCAGTTTTGAGTGACACAAACATTGAAGAAAAAAGTGAGGACGCAAATTGTGATTGGCCAGAATGAGATGTATGATGATAAGAGCACCCCTCACTTCACACGGGTGTGATTGTTTTTTATTATTCCACCCACCCATGTGCCGCCATGTGAATGAATACATCATCAGACATCAAATTCATACATCCTCATTAATGCTTAATAGTGGATGGATGCAGCGGCACTGAGGTGCCGCACCACTCACTTCACACTGGGTGTGATTTCTGTATTGTATTTACCTCCAAACGTGCTGGAATATTGGAAAAGAAATCTAATTCAAAATTAAATAACACATAGCCTACTGGCCAAAACAAAGCTCCAAATAAAGGAAAAAATAAGAAATACTGACAGCTAAGAAAACAACAAACCAGGAACTTGAGATACTGTGACAGGCAAAAACTCTCTGCGAAGGCCCTGGCAGCTCTGGATGTTATCACTGGCTAGCCTCAAGCCAAACTGAATTTGCCTTCACGGTTGTCCTGTAGCATGACTGTAAGCAGGTGAGACAAACCATCACAAAATTAGTAATTGTTAACTCAAACACCTAACTAATGAACTAACTAGCATGTCTCTCCCTTCTCCACTCCCTCAAAGGTATGGCACCCCCAATGTCCCCATATCTTCAAAGTCAGATCCAACCCTAGAACCCTTAGAGCGTCTGCTAAATGCATAAATTGTAAATTGTGGCCCATGAGTTATCTTACACAATTACAAAATAAAGGAATCTTTTATAATAGAAGGGACAAAACATGATACAAAACATGAACAAACACCCCTCCTCCTCAGTGCTGGGCACCTTCCCGATCAACAGGATTGCCAGCACTGCAGAGATACGAGGAGAGAGAGGTGACCAACAAATAATTCGGCTTCCTAAACCAGTGCCCATGCAGCATGAAATCGGTTGGATTGGCAGTTCTTCAAAAGTGTATATGAATCTGGAAATCCCCATATAGGCCTATGGAGATTCCTCTTTGATGGTCTCATGTCAATATCATGGTCAGTATCAGTCAGTAGCCTATCATGTCATCAATTAGGTTCACATTTGTCACAAAAGGACAATGGTCATGAATCATGTCAAAATATTTATACCTTCAAATACAATATTTATTTTGTTTGTATTTCTAAAGGCTCAAAGACAAAGTATTTTAAATGGCCAGGGTTGATTTGGTCTGTCTGGTGGAAGTGGCCATTTGATAGAAGGGCTGAGCTTTGTCATTCTGTCAGTCTGCTGCTCTCTACTGGTGTGTTCGGGCACTGGAATTGGTAAAGATTTGTCTATTTTTAAGTATAATGTATTTCGCTTTGTTGACCTAGTAATCATTGAATAATGTTTGTTTTTTTCACACTTTATTCATTTAAAGCAGCACTATACCTTTTATCAACTATACAGCATATTATGTCCAACAAAATTATAAAGTTACATGCTTAAGCAATGGCAATCCTTCACTAATTGAAGGCAAAATGAAGACTGGCCAATCACAGAAGGTCCTCGCCGGACTCTTGGGTAATGAAGTAAAAAACGTTGGCTGCCATGTTATTTGTGTCCAAAGTGGAGCAGGAGGGGGGAACCCAGTGTACTATCTGCTGCCCCATCTGGCGGAGTCAGGTTACTCTGATATCCCAAACTGCTTTAAACATTAATGTATTTGGTTTGTTGGAATAATTGCTTATTTACATGTTAAATGTTGTTTAGTTTGACACTGTCACTTGGGGAAAATAAAGTGAGTGTATTTTCTGTCCTCACTTTTTATCCTCAAGGCTAATCACTTGTGGCGTCTTCAATTTTCGGTCATCACTTTTTATCCTCAATACAGTACGTACATTGCTCAGCCAATCAAATCATTGCTATGGGGGTGCTCAGCCAATCAAATCATCGCTATGGGGTACACACCAGACAGTGGCCTTGTCACTTGTGGTTAGAGTGTCCGCCCTGAAACTGGGAGGTCGGGTTCAATCCCCAGCCGGGTCATACCAACAAAGACTGGGTCAATGGGTTTGGTTTGGCAGGATCAAATCAACTAATAAAATTATTCCTGAGAGCGGCACGGCTGCGGATCACCGCTCCAAGAGGTGGGTCAAATGCGGAGAACAAATTTCACTGTGGTAACGTGACAAATCGTACGACTTTGACACAAACACACAAAAATGTGTCCGCAACCCACAAATGGTTTTTTGACAAATACTGTCCTATTGACCATTTGCAGACCGCGGCCATCTTGCCATCAGTTTGGAAGCACTCGTTTCGAGTAAAGCAATGTCCTGCTGCCTCCTGCATTATGTGCAAATTCAACAGGTGGTACGCAGGGCAGTTGAGTGATATCTAAGGAGCACTTCCAAACTGCAACACTTAGAAAAAGAATCACCTGCAAGGACAGACCCGCGGAAGCATGAGCGTGCGTCACAGAACGCATGATCGGGTCTGTAAGTCACGGAAAAGATGCGCTATGATTGGCCAGTAATCACTTGAGTGGCAGCGTGACGTAACGTGCCTTCCACACTTCCGGCGTACTTCCTCTCCCAGTGTAAATTCTTCCGCCCCTCCTTCAACACACATCGCTCCAACGAACTGCAGCGGCCAATGAGGTATGTATTTTTTAATATCTATGCTTGTTAGCACCTTGCCATTAACTTAAGATGGCCGCGGTCTGCATATGGTGGATAGCATCACTCTGAAGAACCAGTTCAGTTTCGGACTGGTACAGTAAAAGAGTACTTAATAGCGGGGCAGATAGCGGAAATAATCGTTCACTTGCGGATACAAGCACCAAAATTGGCACACATACTCCTTAGGGGTTGCTCTTTTGAGAAAACCACTGTGCCAAAAAAAGAATCAAGATGGCGGCCATTTTTCAAGATGGCTGCCATTGAATATACAGTAATATTGCATTTCGCAATAAAATCCCATAGACTTGTCCTATTTGAACGATCTTGGTGTCAAATCATACATTTTTCACTATGTAGAATCCAAATTTGGACCCATGGACTTACTCACTAGTTTCCTTGTACCATACAACAGTCCCGGAATCCTAATATTCTGCTAAATTAGAGGTTTGTGTTATGTCTGACTCGAGTAAAATGGATGGTAGTCTATATCTTAGTATTGTTAGAGGTTTAGTATGTGTGTGTGTGTGTGTGTGTGTGTGTGTGTGTGTGTGTGTGTGTGTGTGTGTGTGTGTGTGTGTGTGTATGTGTGTGTGTGTGTGTGTGTAAGTGTGTGTGTGTGGGGGGGGGGGGTTACCGCTCGCACCGTTCAGTATTAGCTGAGTAATTTGTTTGGGGTAGCTAAATAAACCGTTGCCCAGGTGGAGCCTGCAGAACCATTGCGGCTCAAGAAACCACCACTCCTGAATGAAGTGTCTGGTGCTGGGACTCTGGTGCAACGCACAGGTCCTGGCGGTACTCCTGGTGAGAGCAGGAGTGGACCTGGTGAGACATAGGAGTCCGGACAGGAGTCAACCCACAGAGCCTAGTCCCTCCACATGCCAGAATGATGTGCCTCCCAGTCGCGGCAGAGTAGTTCCGGAGTGGTTCCAACGGATTGTGTGGCCCTGGTCTTTCCTTAGTGGTTCTGATCGTAGGTAGCTACTGAGACGTAAGTTGGGACTTGATCACCCCGGCTGGGTCACCCGAGTGAGGGGTATGATGTTCGTGAGACCCGAAACCCTGATGACCTTGGGATACATCACTGAGGATACGTCCCGGGTGCATCCAAGTATTTTTGTTCTTTATGACTCCCAAATGTTGTCTAATAAGCCCTGCATCTTTTAGCTAGTGTAGATTACATGTAGTTTACCATGTATGATGTTCAGTTAGACAACCGCGCCTGAATTGACAGGGTATGCCAGCAGGGGAGAGCCGAGCCAATGGTAAAGGGGCTATACATGACTTATTCATGGACTTACCAACATGGTGTACAGATCACACTGGACTTAAATGATACTGGATGAACGATCGGGCTAGGTGTAGATTTAATTGTCGAACCTAGTTGTATCCCATACCTTATTGTGCATGATGGCGGTAAAAGGATAACCCCTCTGCCTTGATTCACTGAATACAGATAATGGTCATACTGTGATACCTTGATTACCATTCACCAAGATGTCTAATATAGACCCAGGACCGCCTAAATTCTGACTGGAGCAAGTGTTGTCTTTGCAAAGACAAGAATAGTATGAGCTCTCATCACCACATGCAAGACAATCACAACAACAACTAATATTCCCCTGGTGGTGGCATTGAATAAACTCTGAGGAGGAACAAGGCGCAATATCATGAAGGTTGTCACATTATGTTCAACAACACGAAACTGGAGAGAGTGAGAACCACAAAATGAAAAGCAGAGAGTGGAGTAGAACCAGCATTCAAAGCAGAGAGTGGAGTAGAACCAGCATTCAAAGCAGAGAGTGGAGTAGAACCAGCATTCAAAGCCAACCATGTTTCAGATGTGACAAAGATGCTGCATACTCTGAACTCCCATGGGTATGCGTCTCAAGAGTTATAATGAATGTGCCCAAACTTTAAATGACGGAAAACTTCTTGCAAGACTCAGTGGTGGAGATGTTATTGCACAGGAGCTCCATGTTGCATGCTTGGCAGACCTTTACAATAGAGAGGTTGTACCTCACAACCACAAAGAGACTGGAAAAGGAACATTCAACCGAAGAGGATGCCCAGTTGCCCACCTACAGGAAATCTCAGAGCTAGTCACATATCTAGTGGAGACCACCAGATCTGGTGAGGGTCCTTCAGTCCTTCGACTTGCAGACATATAGTTCACCTGTACGTGCTATTCCAGTGCCTGGAACAGCTGGGTGTTGATGGACCAGCTGTCTCCACATGACTGAATGAAAAACTGCTGTAAGAAATACCTGCTTTGGAGGGACTTGTGGTCCAGCATATATGTCGTTGCAAGATGTTAGCTGCTTTGCTAAGGACAATAGCTTCACTATAAGAGTCAGAGGCTTCTGACAAGCCAAAGCCTACATCTTTCTGGAAAGCCAAATGAACATCCCTTCCCTGCTTGTGAGCCTCCAACTCAGGTATTTCTGACAGCAGTTTCTCCTTCAGTCTTGTGGAGTTGACAGCAGATGCATCAACACCCAGCTGCATTCCACTGGCTGAGCGCACTCTGCTTTTCGTTTTGTGATTCTCACTCTCCAGTTTCGTAATGCGACAACTTTTGTGATATTGCGCCTTGTTCCTCCTCAGATTTTCTTCAATGCCACCACGATCATCAAGTCTGTCTGGATCCATTGTATTAATATGCATCTCATTCATTGTGTGAAAGAGGGGAATATTAGTTGCAATCATAGTGTAGCCATCATGTTGTGATTGTCTTGCATGTGGTGATGAGAGCTCTTTACTATTCTTGTCTTTGCAAAGACAACACTTGCTCCAGTCAGTCTTGAATTTAGGCGGTCCTGGGTCTATATTAGACATCTTGGTGAATGGTAATCAAGGTATCACAGTATGACCATTATCTGTATTCAGTGAATCAAGGCAGAGGGGTTATCCTTTACCGCCATATGCACAATAAGGTATGGGATATGACTAGGTTCGACAATAAAATATATGATCTACACCTAGCCCGATCGTTCATCCAGTATCATTTAAGTCCAGTGTGATCTGTACACCATGTTGGTAAGCCCATGAATAAGTCATGTATAGCCCTTACCATTGGCTCGGCTCTCCCCTGCTGGCATACCCTGTCAATTCAGGCGCGGCTGTCTAACTGAACATCATACATGGTAAACTACATGTAATCTACACTAGCTAAAAGATGCAGGGCTTATTAGACCCCCCCCCCCCCCCACACACACACACACACACACACACACACACACACACACACACACACACACACACACACACCTAATTATACTAAGATATAAACTGCCATCCATTTTTCCGGAGTCAGACATAACACAAACCTCTAATTTAGCAGAATATTAGGGTTCCGGGACTGATATATGGTACAAGGAAGCCAGTGAGTAAGTCCATGGGTCCAAATTTGGAATCTACATAGTGAAAAATGTATGATTTGACACCAAGACCATTCAAATAGGACAAGTCTATGGGATTTTATTGCGAAATGCAATATTACTGTATATTCAATGGCAGCCATCTTGAAAAATGGCCGCCATCTTGACATTTTTTTTGGCACAGTGGTTTTCTCAAAAGAGCAACCCCTAAGGAGTATGTGTGCCAATTTTGGTGCTTGTATCCGCAAGTGAACGATTCTCCTGTAATTTGCATGTTATCTGCCCTGCTATAATTCAAGAAGACGCTGCTCACAACGTCAATGTAAAATCAATATATTCCATTTTATTTTACATGACCCACTTCATCAAATTTCAATAAAAAGAGAAAGCAATATAGAAGTTTTGTTTGGTCCCAAACCGACATACTGTACATAAGTTACATGATACATGTTCCATCGTTCAGGTATTTCATGGATTCCATTTGCTGCGTCATTGCCAGGACTTCATGGAAACCTGTGCTCAGGCCAGACATGTGCTGGAAGTAGGCTTCCTTCTCCACCTGGACCGACAGATTATTCACCCCGGCATCTTTTAAAATGGCAGTCACCTATAAGAGAGGAAAACAACAGTTTCCCATTTTACTTTACTTTCATTTTACCTTTGATAACTGTGCCGTGTATACAACTTTACGTGGTTTATGCCTCCTACGGGGGAATCTATCAAACTGAAGCCTGATACAGGCATCAGTACAAGGGGAGTGACCAGAGGGGATTGTGAGGTGCAATTCGAGCGTTTATTTATATATATTACACATCGTCGAGGTATGCCTTTACAATCTTTTTTCACGTCTATTATTTATTATTTTTATAGCCATTAGGAGTGAATACATAATTTTAGATGCCCGTCAGCCGTTCAGACAATGCTGCTCCGCTCGTCTACGACAGAAAAACGGGTGCAGACAAAGTCAACAACAGCTCCCGACTTGATGTGAATTTTGGCGTGGTGTACATCAAAGTCCAAAGTCACGTTGGAATGATAAATTCGGAAAGTTGTGGTATTCCGGTGTACGCTCATTTTTAGGTGTAAATTGCGTTGATAAATGAGGGCCATAGCCTTTGTGCAAAATTCCTTTTCAGTTCAAGGAAGCGCAATTTGGAACAATCTACCCACTAACCTAAGAGTGTCCAATCTTTATATCTTTTTTTTTTATTGCTTTTTCTCTTCCGTTTGTAAATCTGGTGTATTTACAAGGCATGTGGTGTATGCAACCGTTAATCTAACTTCTTGATAAACTAGCTAGCTAGATTAAGTGGTTAATCGATTTTTTTATATAAAAAGATTAATCGAAAAAGTAATTAATATAAATAATCACTAAGAAATGTTGTCTCTAACAGTCTGCAGTGTCTGTAGTAAAGTTAAATATCTTGGACATTTTATTACAGAACAGAAGATGATGATATCCACAGACAGTGCCACAGGATGTATGCACAGGCAAACACCCTCACACATAAGTTCAGTATGTGCTCAGAAGCAGTTAAGATCACTCCATTTAGAGCTTACTGTACAGTACACCACTTTTCAATTCCAGCAGAACAAAAAACAGTGGGAACCGCGATCGAATCCTCCTTTTCTGCCTTAACTCTTCTATTTTTACCCACCTGCTGTATGATCCTCTGCTCCAGTACATCTGACATGATCTGAAGATGAATTGTTCCCGCAATGACACTGGCAGAGTGCCTCCAGAAATGAGGGTCTCTGTATGACAGCACTCCCTCAATCTTCTCAATCTGTGAATTAAAACAACAACAAAAACAGAACATTAGCCCATTCAGAACACGTGTCGTAGACGACTGAATGTTTGGAGCGGTCCGGTTCTGGAGAACCGCCCATGGCACCAATTTCACACTCGACATGGACTTCCTAGGGTCCTTAGTAATACACGTAAGTGTGATGTCAATCGGGTGAGTTTCGTGACCAATTGCGGAGAACTGCTGATCCAATGGACTTGACACTCGACACTGTACTTCCTCAGCAATACACCCGCCAGGTCAATTGGATATGCGGATCACCAGATACCGCATGCCTGCTCAGAGCAGGCTGGCCCAGTTCAGGAGAGAACCGCTTATCGAACAGACTTCACCTTTGACACAGCACTTCCTTGGGTCCTCAGCAATCGGATAAGCGATCAGATATGCAGCAAGATACGTGTGCCTGTTCAGAGAGGCCCGGGCCAATTTAATAGAACCGCTCAATCGGTGGAATGATGAATAATCATTCAGTTGCCGGGAGTTGAACCCAGGTCTCTGTGGTGTAGAGCACTTCACAGGTCCAAAAATATGGTCCCGAACCCGAAATGGATATGTGAAATTTGATAAAATTCCGGCTCGTTACGAGATTTCTTTCAAATGACGGCAACGAGCCCGAATGGACAATGTACCCGTGACAATTTGATCCGATTCCGAGGCGTTCCGACTTTCTTTACTTACTTATCGTTATCAACCAGATTTGTTCCGAGATCCGATTATTTTGAAGACGCTAAAGACCTGACGAGGAATCCATGATTGTATGCCGGTGTTTTCAATTCTAAACCAGCCTGGCAGGCAGTGGCAGCTGGCTTGCCTTGCAGTATGGTATGCTACACATGCATTTTTGTTGCGCTAATCCTAAACCAGCCTAAAACATCACAGCGTGTCGCTGACGCTGGCACACACGGTCACACAGTAGTACGGGTCTTCTCGGATCCACTCGTGTATTATACATAATGATAGACAGACCCGAGTACCGTGGGATATACTGATTCGGACCCGGCTCTGAGTGATTATGATAAAATACAGATCC
The DNA here is from genome assembly GCF_951216825.1 of Electrona antarctica. Taxonomy (NCBI): domain Eukaryota; kingdom Metazoa; phylum Chordata; class Actinopteri; order Myctophiformes; family Myctophidae; genus Electrona; species Electrona antarctica. The sequence goes on from NC_136797.1 coordinate 40,193,494, forward strand.
GACCCGTACGGGTCTCGGGTCCTGTCGGGTATTTTCAGAATCGGGGGGTACGTGAAGAGCTCTACTGTGGTGGTGGTGGGACGAGGGTTTAACCTCTATGCCAGGGGTTCTCAACCCATGGGTCGCGACCCCTCGGGGGGGGGTCGCCAAAATATTTTAGGGGGTCCCCAAATTATTAAAAAAAAAAAATGATTTTTTTTTAAATTTTATTTTCACAATTTTTCAAAAATAGCAGACCTACAAGCTCGTAGCGCGCCACCGAGTGGCGCGCTATGAGCTTGTAGATCTGCTATTTTTCAATAGCTAAATTATAACAATGCTTAAAACACCAAAAGGGGTTCCCGCCCAAAATGGTTTAAGGTTATTGTAGCAGTCAATTTATATTGGGGGTCGGGAGGGGGCGGGGCGGGGGTCCCGAGACGTTGCCAAAGCATTTTCGGGGGTCCCCGGCCAAAAACGTTGAGAACCCCTGCTCTATGCCACTAATTAAATAATTTAAATAATGCTATTTCCTCACCCTTTCCAGTGCAATGTTCAGGTCCTTCTCGTGCTCCGGAGGTGTGCGTAACAGAAGAACCTCGCAGGCATCCTTCAACAGTGGAATGACACTGAGGAAGATGAGCGTGGAGATGAAGAGGGAGCATATGGGGTCAGCGACCAGCCAGCCAAACTGACGGATTAGGATGGTGGAGATTATTACGCCAACGCTGCCCAACGTATCAGCCAATACATGCAGGAAAACACCTGGAATTTAGTGTGAGAGAAAGAAAAAACAAAGAAAATTATCATTAAACTTATAATTTTAGTTTTTATCATCACATACAGTAAGCATTATCGTTACCATACATTTTATTATCATCACTAGTGCAGTGGCCGTTTAGGGCATGGCCATTAATTTGTTCTAAATGGACCGGTTGCTTGGACGATTGGATCTCAAAACTGCAATTCCTTGGCTTCCTCACCAATACACAAAAATACGTCCTCGTGTGTATTACTAAGCAGAGGATACGAGTGGAGTGGAGTTGGAGCGGAGCGGATTTTGAATTTAGTATGGAGTGTCAGAGCGGCTTTGGAGCGAGGGCCGTCCTCCGCTCCTGATGTTTGCTGCGTGTTTCAGACACACAGCAAAATTCTTCACAAAACAATACTACTTTGAGCCGGGGAGCGGTGGGGAGCGGAGCGGGAGAATCAACATGAGCGAATGAGCGAGCATCACAACAGCCCCCTGGAGCAAGGAGCGGCTTTTCCCCCAGCTCCACTCGGCTCGTATGCTCTGGTATTAAGTCAACCAGTAAAGAAATAAAACTGCTCACCTCTCATATTGGCATTCATTCCTCCACCCCCTCCGTGACCGTGTCCTCCTCCGTGACCGTGGGCTCCCCCGTGGCTGTGCTCGCCGTGGCTGTGCCCGTGGTGAGAGTGACCGTGGTCTTGAGAGGAACAGCTGCTTTTTTGGCTCCCATGGGAGTGTGCGTGACTAAAGGCACAGATACCAACCAAGTTGACGAGAAGACCCCCCACGGACACCGGCTGTTAAGAGACGCAGATGATCACTGGTTTAGGGCTGGACGAAAATATAGAGAACCGACATTTAGTTGCCCCCCCTCCCCCGACGCCATCAGGTGGAAACCTCATATGTCTTTTCAGGATAAAACAATAATAATAGTGGATCTACAAGCTCAAAACGTGTTGCACTGCGACGTGTTTTTAGACTGTAGATCTGCTATTTGTGCTACTTTTGTGTGACACTGTAGTATGTACAGTACTGACACTGTAGTAAAAACATATAAAGATATGAGGTTTCTGCCCAAAAATGTTATACTTTTAATAATCGATTACCGTAGAAATAGCAAAAATTGTCAATCTACATGTACAAGATCAAAACACTTTGCGAAGGGACTTGTTGTGAGCTTGTACATCTGCTATTTTCACTTTATTTTATTATAAAGTAATCGTTCATTAACCATAATCAAGGCAAAATCGTGACATTGATTCAAAGTCATATCGCCCAGCCCTATTTCAGACCATTCGTGTTTAGAGAGAATGTACGAGTTACTTAATCCCCATTATAAAAATGGAATGAAACCATGATGAGATATAGTGCATATGGAGCTTCAATCATGTGTTCCCAAGCCTTTGTACTGTGCAGAGAAACGTGCAGGGTTTACTTACAGTCAGCATATCTGTGTTAATATTAGGAGGATCAAACACTCTGGTGACCGACTCCATGAAGACAAAGAAAGCTATGACCATCAGGAACAGGCCATTGATGAAGCCAGAGAGAATTTCAACACGACCATACCTGTAAAAAAAAAAGAACCATAAATCTGAATTTATAGCATTAATAGCATCACTCATCGATTACAACAATAAAATATTTATTAGGCCAAGTCTCAATGTGCGATTTGTGAAACAGAAACAACCCTACACTAGCGCTCCACTTCCTAAACAATCAGCTAAATTTGTAAAATGGCAATGTTTCTGTATAATCATTCTAAATATTTTTAATCCTTCTACATACAGCCAGAAATCGCAGATTGAGGCTTTAACCTTTTATGAAATATCAGAGACCATTGTTGCTTTATGGGAGATGCTTCTGAAAATGCATTGTATTGCTAGTTTGACCCATTGGAATACTCTGTAATTTTAAGGGCTGTCAAAATGTGTTAATTAGTTGAATTCATGGATTAAAAGATTATATCTCAAATTAACACATGCACAGAATGACCTGCCCCATACATCCCATAATTCCACCCACTCTGCACTATGCGTCGCTCTGTTATTTGATATCTGATGGTTCCAAACAATGATGGAAATCCAACCTGTGTGTAGATGGGGGAAAACACAAGTGGGTTATTGCCAGAAAAGGCTGTGCAATTAGTGTAGGCAGCGGCACAAATCACATACAGTAGCACAACGGTCGGGATGAGAGACAGAGAGACAGCGAGACGGAGACTCTTTCATCTTTTCGTTCCCATAAACCTATTCAGAGACAATGGGGATATTTCAGGCATAGTTGAATGGTGGTGATCAAATTTGAATAGTTTCACAGTTTCACGGCTTGACTGAAAAGGCTTTCTATGATGGGTTACTCACAACTAGCTTCCTGAAGAGAATATAGTCTGTGCTTATTTGAAAATAAGTTAAGTTACTAAACTATATCGGACATTTAATTTTGTTCAGTCTGGTTAAAGATTGGAGTCATTTTTCACTTGACTATTTCCTCACCGAAGCAAGCTTTGAAGCAGTGGTTCTATGTAAATGTAGTTTCCAACTAAGCGGTTTGAAGCGTGTATCAAAGCTTCAGTACCAGACTGCCATCACTACCTCTCCTCCGTTATATTCTGTGAGTGCTCGGATCGCTCCTGTTTTTCAAGGTTTCGTTCCTGTTGATCCTAGAAGCACCTCTACTTTATGTTTATTTAACTCTACTTTATCTCCATTGAGCACTGCCACCTGGTAGTTCTCACTCTCGTTATTCACGTTACACTACACTGCTTTGTGGTATCTATTTTTTGTTAACCAAACGATTCAAAGGTTTTACACGTTCATACAATCTTTATAGTATTTATTTTTAACAAATCATTTTGGGAGCAGGTTGAACGTTACCCATAAGAGAAGATTCTGGTAGCCTTCCATCGAGTCATGAGTGCAGCAAAAAGCCCCAGGACCAGAGCAGAGCAGTCAAAGAGCATGTGGAAGCCATCAGAGATCAGACCCAGGCTGTTGGTCCACACACCATAGAACAGCTCCACAAATGTGAAGGCCTGAGACGAAGACGAAGATGGAGAAACACATGGAGATGCTATTTATACGTTATTTCCATATACTTAGTTAAGATGTGGTAAAGAAAAGACATGGGGGTTGGTGTCATTCAGGTCAACATCATAGGCCAACTTGAGAGTAACACCAATTGCAGCCACAAAGCTGAGTCTAATTCAAGTTTAACTTGGACTATGAAAAGCTGTTAATCATTCCAACAAAGACCCCAGAACTGTTACTTACCCCAGAAAAATATGTTTGATTTATTCTATGTAGAGCACTTAAAAGCAGATATGTAATCTGCTTTTAAGTTATCTACATAGAATAAATCAAACGTATTTTTCTTTCCCAAGGCAGTTTAACTTTTGAATTGAAACTTTTTGTAACTGTTCTCTTATGGGGGCCCACGGTACAAAATAGTTTCAGGCGGGGGACTGCGGCCTAACACTCAATCAATTTGGGGTTCCTTGACACAAGGAGGTTTGAGAAGCACTCACCTAGATGGAGCAAACATAAAAACAAGTGAACTTGTTACATTTATCTATTCCAGGGGTTCTCAACGTTTTTGGCCGGGGACCCCCGAAAATGCTTTGGCAACGTCTCGGGACCCCCGCCCCGCCCCCTCCCGACCCCCAATATAAATTGACTGCTACAATAACCTTAAACCATTTTGGGCGGGAACCCCTTTTGGTGTTTTAAGCATTGTTATAATTTAGCTATTGAAAAATAGCAGATCTACAAGCTCATAGCGCGCCACCGAGTGGCGCGCTACGAGCTTGTAGGTCTGCTATTTTTGGAAAATCGTGAAAATAAAATTTAAAAAAAACCCTTTTTATTTTTTATTTTTTTGAAAATAATTTGGGGACCCTCCAAAATAATTTGGCGACCCCCCGAGGGGTCGCGACCCACGGGTTGAGAACCCCTGATCTATTCTATTGCCCGAGGAGGGTGTCCGTCCATACCAGGTTTAGACAGAGGAAGTAGAAGATCTGCCTGGAGTCGTACTCTTCCAGGATCTGTTTGAGGGACTCTTTGATGAAGCGAGGCAGAGACTGCGAGGTGTGCTGGAGGGCGTCCCCCATGAAGTTGTACAGAGGCGTTCCCTCAGGAGAGTAACCAACCAGGGTGCCCTTCTGACCTTTCAACGACGGGGACGACAGGATGCTGGCCGCTGTGTGTGTGTGTGTGTGTGTGAGAGAATACAATGCTTTTTAAAACTCACATTGTATTATCAGTTCAGCACAATATTGTTTTTTTATGATTTATGCAATAACTGTTCAATAATGTTCACCTTCTGAGCAGTTCAGAACAACCGTGTAAATGCTCCTTTAGATACAGTGAGCTGTCTGTCTGTACAAGACCAAGGACCACAATGGAAATAACAAGAATTCTGACTTTACTGTGACTTGCATTTCTCTTTTTGAGTGGTGCAAACCCCTCCAACGACCAGCTTTGTCTGTATCTATGTGTCTATGTGTGTACCTGTACGTGGGACCACGTACATGTGAGCATGGTTGCTATGGTTAGTGTGTGACTTCACTGCACCACTCAGTTCACACGGGTGTGATTTTTTTTACATAATGTTCAAATCAATCAATCAAACATTTGGTGAAACGTGCCACAGAGATTTGGTGTAGGATGGGAAAAAGACAATGACGATGTTTATGTATTGTCTTGGTGATGTTTTTCTGTGCTATGTGGAGTTTTGTTGTGGGTGTTTCAACAGACCTGTGAAGATGAATATCCTTCGGGACAATAAAGATTATTATTATGAAGTACAGTATATAGGGTTTAAGTGGTGAAAGCCATTTGCTTGTCAATAAACGCTGCTACTCACACAGGATGAAGAAGACGGCACTGACCAGCACGCCCCAAGAGAGGACGTGCTCCGTGCTGCCCTGCTGCTGGGGGGGCTTGCTCATGGAGCGCAGCTGGTCGGTCAGCGGGTGGGTCCAGAAGTTGGCGAGCAGCAGGGCGCTGAGGAAGAGGGCCAGCGTGCCGTAGCGAGCACACCGCGGCGTCTCCATCTTGGCCGTGCACACGGCCTCCACGTAGAACTCCAGGATCATCACGGAGAAGATGATCATCCCGAGCGGCAGGATGAGGCTGGACCATGACTCTACCTTGCTCTGTGTGTGTGTGTGTGTGTGTGTGGGTGGGGGGGGGTTCAGAAATACAGGATGCATGGAAAAAAGCAAAATAAAATCTCAAGACTGAAAATGTAATGATGTTTTTAGGCCGTCCAAATCAAAGATTTGAGGCCTTAAGGTTGCTTTTATGACATTTCTGAGACTTCATGTTTCTGGAAGATGCTTCTAAATTTGTATTCTAATGCTAGTTTTATCACTTCAAATACTTTCATCTTAAAATAACTAATGACCGAAAATAGCAGATCTACAAGCTCACAACACGTCGTGAGCTTGTAGCTCTGCTATTTTCGGTGGGCAGCATGCTGGGCTTCTATGGAATTCAAATGACTGAAATCAGTTATGGCGACTGAGAACTTTAATCGATGAGGATGTGGCTGGACTATGACTATGACTTTTCTGTGTGTGTGTGTGTGTGTGGGTGTGTGTGTGTGTGTGTGTGTGTGTGTGTGTGGGGGGGGGGGAAATACAGGATGAGGCTGGACCATGACCATACCTTGCTCTGTGTGTGGGGTTCAGAAATATACTGAATTTGTCGTACCTCTGTGGTTGCTGAGAGCACTATGACCCATGGCAGCAGAACCATGGCAGAGACTAGGTTGTCCAGAGCATAGAGGCGCTTGGCTCCGCCTAGCTCCACCGACAGCTTCCTGGAAGCCGTGTGGAAGCCCACCTTCAGGCAGAGGGACGTCACCAGCAACACAACTCCACCCTGGTGGACATAATGGTGGAAAATGGGCCCGTTCAAACAGTAACGCATTATTTCGGACATAACGTAAATCAGTTATTTTCAGCAATCGACACCGTTGGTCTACTCTACAGAGTAAAAGTGGATGGAGATGCAATATCTAGATTATACCGTGTACAGTATGTACATATTAAAGAGTAAAATAATTCTATTCTCGTTCCTCAGACATTAACAGAAAAACAATAATATATACAAGGGGGGAAAGTAATAATCAATAAAAATGAAGAGTTTTATTGATTATTACTTGCCCAAGCACTTATGGTGTTGTGCTCAGGGTTATTACACCTATGTTATAAACATCAAACTTATGAGTGCATGATGTAAAAGTTGTTACAAGTTCAAGTTCAGTCGGAAAGTAACATTCATGTTTAAATTGTTCAAACAAAACTAATATGCTTACCTTGTGATCTGCAACGCCCAGAAAGGCAATGGCAGTGTAGAGGAAGTGAGTGAGGGCGCTGTCATGATGTCCCTCAGCTGGATGAATTCAGTTTTAAAGAATGTATTATTCCAACAGTGACTTGGTGAATGACTTGCCACTATGAGGTTGACAATAGTGACAACTTCTAAAGGCCTGTTTATACTTGCCGCATCCATGGAAATAATCACATGGTTTGTGAGTACACTGGCTGCCCTCAACACAAAGCACAATCCAAGTACTTTATTCCAGACAAAATAATGAAGGAATTGTGCCATGACAAGAGGCCAATGTGAGAAGAGCTCTACTACTGTCATAGTTTTACACCATCTTACAAAAACCTCTGCATGTACTTTGTATTCTGTTCTGCTTGTATTTAACAAAACTGCCAAAGAATATCACTTAAACTTCAAGTCGTTTATTGTGACTACATATGAGTACAATGCAGAGGGTAATGACGGATCTTCTCTCAACCTCTACTCAAACAGAGCATCTTAATTGTCTTTTGAAGCGCATGTGCAGTCCATGTTCAGGACATGAGCTGCTGACAAAATGTACACCATACTAAAAGGGACACGGCAAGTATAATTTCACCTTAAATGCATTTCACAACACGAAAGGATACGGTGCTCTGCCATCTTTGCCATGAGGTCATCATTGTCAAAGAGGAGGAGGCAGATCACAGCGATGATGAATAATGCGGCACCTCTCGTCTGTGTAAATAAAAAGAATGCAATGTAAAAAATTTATGCATGTCAAATTCCTGTACAGGTAATCCTATAAGGCTTGAATTATCACAGCATGGTGTTGTCGTGTGCCGAAAATAGCCTGTGTACGAGTTCACAATGGATTGCTGCACAAAGCTTGTCATCTTTTTCTGGCGTCGCGCAACACCGCCATTCCGCCAAGCAACAAAGTATAAATGAGGCTTAAGTTGCTCGACACCTTTAGCAAGTGTTGCTCGACAAAAATAACATTTTCAACTGTTGAATGTGTGTGTCAGAAAGCTATGAACACTCACATGAACATTTCTACAACTACATTTGAGTTAGTTTAATCTCTTTCTCTGTTTTGGCCAATGGAACTAATTGTGGTTCTGACTCTGGCATTATGCCCATGTTTCAAACAAGTTAGTGAACATTTGTATTTATGTTTTACCTTGGAAGGCCCCCCTCCTGAGCTTGTGAATAGTACACTAAGGAGAGTAATAACCACCACATCACTGTGCTCAAAAAGCAACAACGTCCTGAAAAAATGCACATAAGAACATCTTAAGTTAGTACACACACACACACACACACACACACACACACACACACACACACACACACACACACACACACACACACACACACACACACACACACACACACACACACACACACACACACACACACACACACACACACACACACACACACACACACACACACACACACACACACACACACACACACACACACACACACAGCTTCAAGCCGAGTGGTGCAACCACCTGGTGGAGTGTTGGGTCGGCCCTCCGTGGGACATAATCAGTTAAATGTTTAATGAAGAAAACAGCACACTCTACCGTAACGGGCCACAGAGAGTGAGACCGAAAAACCCCAGCAGGGATATGATGCAGCTGATGACAGCATGTTTGAGCAACTTGATCCACTGCAACAAAAATAAGAAAGAGAGACATTATTGCAACACAATATAATGTAGCATCAACATCAGGATCAATTATTACTAAATCGTACACAATAAAATCCTCAACTATTACTGATGTGTCTCCACACTGACCATGCGTGTTGTGGATCATCACTTGGCAAGAGAAAATATAATAAGATTCAGGGAGAATAGGAAGAAAGGATGATTTTGTTTTATGTGTGTGGCACGCCCGTGTGTTCTTGTGAATGTGATCTGCCCAAACTAACAGCAGCATCAGGTGGAAGACGATGAGGAAGAATTTCAACACACCTGTCGTTTGGAGACGACTTTCCCCGAAGAGAATGGTTTTTGAAAGAAAAGCAAAATAACAGCACTCCTGGTAAAAGAGGAAGCATCACCATCATCAATACATCATCATCTCTGTAGCATGTGGTAATACAGCAATTTGGCTAGTGGCTAAATGGCTTCTTCACTATACATATTTTGTCTAAGACAATTCTATAATTAATGCAGTTTAATAATAAACAGACATATTTATAGAACAACCTTTTAAAAAGATACAAAGTCAATTAATGGGATAAGACAAGCATGTAAAACTAGGCTACGTCTGTGTGTACATACCCTAATTTTAGTATGAAGATGAACTGGACGATGTGAACAACTTTGAGAATGTCATATGATTCAAAGATCCCAAGAGCCTTCAGGACCTTTGAGATCACAAGTAGAACTATGTACCTGGTTAACCTGAAATTCAAAGAAATATATACATAAGTACTATTAAAAACAAAAAGCAAACATGGACAGCTGGTTAGGAAATGAAGTTCACTTGTACCCATGTAAGATGATATGTACTGGTACCTGTACATACATGTATGCATTCCGGACGTGCGTGTGTGTGCGTGTGTGCGTGCGTGCTGAAGGTAGGGTGACCAGATGTCCCCCTTTGCGTGGGACAGTCTCTCATTTCCAAGACTTTTCAGGCTTCCCACAAATTTGTACCCCCCAATAGTTGGCTTTCTGTTGTAAAGCTCTCTTCATTGTCTCTTTTCCTGTGAGGTGGGTTTTTAAGCCTTTTTAAAATAACATGAGAAAACCATAGCCCCTAGGCTGCAGTACCAAGTTGGCCATACCACCCATGACCAAAATTTGGTTTTAAAACAAAATGTTGAGATGCCAGAGGGGTTTAATAACAAAATGATAGGCAATATTATCAGGCCTATGGTCGAATATCACATAAAAGGTATACTATTTAATAGCAACTTAAGTAATACATTGCTAACCCTGGGTGCTGTCCCACACAAGCGATACTTCTGTCCCTCAAATGAACAAAACACAAAACACCTTGAAGACCCTAACAGGAGCCCTCGTACAAGGTTTCTTCGACTACGCATGCACCTCTTGGTACCACAGCACCTCAAAGGCCCTTAAAACAAGGCTCCAGACTTCCCAAAACAAACTTGTCAGGCTCCTACTTGTCCTCACCCCCCGAACCCCTGCCCACTTTGACAGGCTGGAATGGCTTAGGGTCGAAGACAGAGTACAGCATCTTGCAATGGGTCTGGTCCACAAGATTCGATACACCACCAAGATACCCATGTACCTGTCCAAAAATGTGGAACGCTTAACCAACAGTCATTAAGACATGCAAATCCCTTGACTCCTTCAAAACCGCTCTCAAAGGGCACCTACGGACGGTTGCAATTCGAAACTGGCCCCCGTAAAATCTGAATCCCCACCCACCCACCCCTTTTTCCCCTCACTGTATATGTTTCTTTTCCCTTTTTACCTCCTTTATGATGAATTCCCGTTCTGTTCTTTGGCTTTATAGAAGTGTATATTTGTACGTCTCTAAATGTTTTGATGAATTGAACAACAAGTGTAATGCTTTATTGGGTCGTCAACTCACAGTTAACAGTCTTTGTATTGAGTTGTGCTTGAATTGTACTGTAATTCTGCAAACTGTTAAGTGTTAATAAATATTTCAATCAATCAATCAACAACAGTGGAACAAAAATACTCTTTTGCCCTGTTGTTCTTTGCGATTGGGGCACAGAGATGCCAACCAGATTGGAATGTAGTCAAATTCCTGGTCCATGGGGTGGCTGCCTGGTAGCCGCAATTTGCAACTCTAGATTTGTTTACAATGGGATGAATCTAGAGTTGCAATACCCTCCATTGACTCCCCACTCATCATCCAATTTGGTTTGTGATCTGCTTGTCTTAAACAACGTTAAACTCACCAACATTGCAGCTGTAGTCCAAGCTTGAATTATCCTCTTTCAATCTGCCGAGCTTGTTTTTCATAAAAATCCCCCATAGACATGTTGTGAGCTACTTTCTGTCAAGAAATTCTGTGCAGGTGATTCTTTTTCTAAGTGCTGGAGTTTGGAAGCACTCGTCATAAGTCACTGAACGGCCCAGCGTACCACCTGTTTCGAATTTGCACATAATGCAGGAGGCAGCAGCGCGACCCGTTAACAAAAACGAGTGCTTCCAAACTGCAACACTTAGAAAAAGAATCACCTGCAGAGGATGTCTTGACAGAAAGTAGCTCATAACATGTCTACGGGGGATTTGTATGAAAAACAAGCTCGGCAGATTGAAAGAGGATAATTCAAGCTTGGACTACAGCTGCAATGTTGGTGAGTTTAACGTTGTTTAAGACAAGCAGATCACAAACCAAATTGGATGAGTGGGGAGTCAATGGAGGGTATAGCCCCTCTCGGAACCCTCGTAAAAGGTTTCTGACATTTGGATGTTTACCTTTTACGGAGGGTTCCTTCTCAGTTGTCGCCCGCAACATGGCGATTCTGGGATACACACAGACTTGGCCTCGCATATGTTCTTGCTGCGCTATTTGAGTGGTGGTTATATGTCTCTAAAGAAGCATATAAGAGCTATAGGAGACAACGGAGACAACCGAACCCCCCGCGAACGGTGCAGAAGCCGTTAAGTATTTTTAATCTTTGTCAGACCGTTTTGGCAGCTCTGAAAAACATCCTGCATGTATGCGGTCGGCCAATCAGAGGCAGTAACAGCTAGCCAGCCACCGCTCGGGAGGCGGGACATGGGAAGTGAGGAAGGGAGAATTTCAGAGCTGCCAAAACGGTCTGACAAAGATTAAAAATACGTAACGGCTTCTGCACCGTTCGCGGGGGGTTCGGTTGTCTACTATAGCTCTTATATGCTTCTTTAGAGACATATAACCACCACTCAAATAGCGCAGCAAGAACATATGCGAGGCCAAGTCCGTGTGTATCCCAGAATCGCCATGTTGCGGGCGACAACTGAGAAGGAACCCTCCGTAAAAGGTAAACATCCAAATGTCAGAAACCTTTTACGAGGGTTCCGAGAGGGGCTATGGAGGGTATTGCAACTCTAGATTCATCCCATTATAAAAAAATCTAGAGTTGCAAATTGCGGCTAGGTTGTTTCCCCTTATCTTATAGCTTGTGTATACCTAATCCATGTTTTGCGTCCACACAGATTAGGCAAGTATTTAGTATTTACCATTTAGTGCTGTTGCTCAGTCTTAAGCCCAAAGTTAACCACACCAAAGGGTCAAGACGGTTTTTAAGGTCAACTCATTCAGTTGCAATGAGTTGCATTGGTGTAGTTGACCTTAAAATGGTTTTGTCCAAAAGGAGTCCTACCGATGTGGTGTGGTGTGGGCTTTAGTATGACATGGTGGACCCCAGGGCCAGAAAGATGCTATGCATCAGATAATGGGGATCCTAATAAACTCATATGAAGTATATTAACTATATATCAGGCTTGTTGTGTCCATTGAATACAAAATATACACGTTAGGAGGAACCCCTTAGAAACATAGGTCATACCATCAAGCTGTAGAGATGGTCTACACTGCAGGTACATGACATGCTTGCCAGTTGTCAATTAAAAGAAGGGTTAAGTGAAGGTATATATATGAAAGAAAAATACATCAAAATGAGATGATGAAATGAGAAGAAAATAGGAGAAGGGGGGGTAACACAATGCAAGCATAGTCTCTCTCAACATCATATTTCAGGTTTAAGGTTGCTGTTGTCATATTATCTTACCTGGCATTGGGCACTTCCACCATGCCCAGTTTGGAACTGGAGAGCACGTTGCTGCTATATTTCTCATCCATTTTCACAAATAAACGTTAAATCCAAACGTTAAAATATGAACGCTATGCTGTCATGCCTACAGACAGTAGTGGTCGTGTCAACCTTATGGTGTCTATCACGGAATGTGGGGTGGGGAATATCCAAATAACTCCCGCTCACGAATTGTAACATAAATATCACTGAAATGTAAATATAAAAGTTGTATACACATTTAATCATAAAGTAGTGAGAGGGGTAGCAAGCAAGCTAGCCTTGCTAACCGGCTGCTATAGCCAGCCACCAGACATCAGTGAAATTAACTCCCCCAAAAAACATTCAAACCCGGAGATTCCATGTTCTTCTTACTGGTATTCCACCATTACAAGCAAATATATATATATATTCTATAAGGTCGCATCATCATGGTACTAGCAGTAAACAACAACAGCTTTGCTATAGCTGATCTGTACACTTCCGGACATATGGGGAAACTCCACGTCGGTGACGCATGCGCGGAACATACACACTGCTTACAAGCCAAGGGTATTTAAATTCAATTGGGAACTGTTACATACGTCACGTTCTGCCTTCCTCTGTCTGCACCTTGTGTCTGCACCATAGAGTATATAAAGGGGGTCTGCACTGGAAGTCAAACGGGATACAATGCATTTTATAGTAGTACTGTGACTGAAAAATCCTGGGAATTTATTTTAATACATGCTGTTAGTTTCAAAAAGCTTTATACCAAGCTAAGCTTTTTAATTGACTGCAAAAACAAGCCATCAGCTTTCTTGGGTTTATTTATCCTTGTATTTAATTGTACTTTACTACTTTTTTCTGCAAACTCAATCAATTAATCAATCAATCAAAATCTCTTTGCTTAAATGTGTATAACGTGCGTATAAAGCTTTTGTTTCAAGTTACAATGTGATACTCTGTTTAGTGTTTACACATTTCGTTATTCCACTATAGTTGTAGCCTACATACATTTCTTAGTTGTCTCCACCAGGTCGAAGGCATGGGGAGAGAGTATGTTTTGCACTCCGTCCGTGTGTGTGTCCGTCCTTCCGTCCGTCTGTGTACAGCTAATCTCCGGCACCGTTAACCCGGTCGATGCCAAACTTTGCACACACACTCCCTGGATGCCAACGATGAACCTCTGCCCCACATTTTCCAGAACGGCCTGTTATAGCGCCACCATGAGGCAGCTTTTCACATGTTTTACCTAAAACTGCACCGATCTGCGTGAAACGTTGCATGCACACTCCCTAGAGGCCAAGGACAAACCTTTGACCTGCATTTTCCGCATCTGCCTTTTATAGCGCCACCAGGAGGCTGACTTTTGTAAAACACATTTTTTGATATTACTCCTCCAGATTCTGTCCAAAAATCTCACAAATCGTTACACAGTATCTCTATGGTCATGTGCGCAAGTCGGATCTGTCCCATATTTCATATTCCATCCTAATTGGCTATAATTGGCTTTCACAGTTTGCAAGATTGCCCTGTTTGGAACAAAAGACTCAAATCATGAACGCAGCGTGCAATTTACGTGAAATCTTTCACACATTTTCTTACTAGGCTGAGGAATGTGTTTGGTTCCTCTAAATGCAAATACACACACTCTATAGTTCTGCATTGAACTATAGAGTGTGTGTGTGTGTGTGTGGGGGGTGGGGGGGGTGGGGGGGGTGCATATACACTATGACTAACACTTTATCTCTTCCCCTTATGTTAAAATGTGGTTTGCCCCCACTATTTGTTTAATCAATTCAGATGTAATCTATTTA
>NC_136797.1:40213102-40370602 GCF_951216825.1 Electrona antarctica
CTCAGTGGAGTGGAGGGGTACACAAATGAATTACTGCAGTAAGATAACACGTTGTCTTCTTTCGTGAACTGTTTATTTTATAAACCTAAAACCTGTATAACCATGTTTATGAATGTGGTCCCCTTTACAAGAAATAAAGTGCAGCCTGGATCTCCCCCATGATGTTGACCCCTGCCTTGTGAATTCCAGCACCCCAAAATCCCCCGAGAACCATCAGCAACGTGTGGCCGGGCCTGACCAACAACACTATAGCCCTCAAGACCTGTCCGAAGACAGCAACTGTCCCAATGACACAATCCCAACTGTCCCAACCTGGAACCACCAGCCATGTGGGGCTTGGGTTAAAGCAAGAGTGCCCACACTTTTTTGACTTGCGAGCTACTTTAAAAATGACCTCAATGAGCTCAACAAGATCCACCAAAAAAGTATTATCCCATTGCTAAAAAATGTTTCAAAATGTAGCCTATAGCTGCGCACTCGAGGAATAAACGGGAGGAAATGGAACTGGTAGGGTTTTTATATATAACTTTATAATACTACTGACGTCTGTAGTATTACATTGTGGGTTTGAGCTGACAGGCCCTTTTTGATGCATGTCAATCAATCAAGTGGCAGATAATTCAAGTGATAGCCAAAAAATATATTTTTTTATTTTTAGGGTCATGTCATGTGATCTACCTCCACAGCCTTTGTGATCTACTGGTAGATCACGATCTACCTTTTGGGCACCCCTGGGTTAAAGCGCAAGCCAAGCATCTAGGCTACTTAGGGCAGCAGAGGCTCAGGAGTTCGAGCTGCTGCTCAGGAATCAGAAGGTTCCCGATTTTGTAATATTGTTCAGCGATGGCACAATTTAAAATGTTACCAAATCAACTACGTTTTGCCATGTTCTTTTTGCAGGCCCAGTCAGAAAATAGAATTGTGCAACAGTTGTGTTCAGCTCAGCTGATTGTGGATAGGGTGTTCTAGGCTCCTATCAAGAATACATAATGAAGAATGATGCATTTGCTAAATATACCATATTTGATCATTATTGGATTACAATTAGCTCCCATTATAAAATCCGTAATAGTCATTAGGATTTTTTATTATTATTATTTTTGTCAAATGAGAAAACTTGGCAAGTGGTTAGAACAGCTTTATTATAACATCCAATCTGTATAAGACAATATTAATAATAAGAATATTATTCCGAATATTCTATATCTAGAACACAAGATAATATTTCAGCAGCACCTAACAGCTTTTATCAATGTACAAGCGACACAATCTTAATGAAACATGTTAAACAGGTCCACACAATCCCAGCAGGATCTTTTCATAATGTCCCTTAGTATCCGCCTGTCAAACCAAGAGAAACACGTAATCAGTGAGAATACAACATCAGTAACTTAACAAAAAACACAGAATGTAGCAACACAGCAACAACTCTATTGCTTAACCATGACAGCCATAGAATGAGCAGGAGGGGCAATCTTGAAAATACAGACATGCATGTAAAATAGTGGAGTTTCACATTACCAATATGTCCTCCTGCAGAGTTCTTCCATACATGGTCTTGTACTCATCCATGACTTTCTTCAAGTCCACCTCAGAGCGGCTCACCACCACCCTGATAAGAGTCTCATCACAGGTGCCATGTCCCTGTGAATAGACAGCCAAGGTCAAGTACACAATTCAGTGTTCATTTAACTCAGAAGAGTAGGCCAAGAGTAGACAAACATGGTAAATAAAATGGTAAATGGTGCATTTATATAGCGCCTTTATCCAAGGCGCTTTACATAGATTGTGCATTACATTCACCCATTCACACACACATTCTTATACACCGATTGCAGCGGAAGCCATGCAAGGTACCAACCAGCACATCGGGAGCAATTTGGGGTTCAGTGTCTTGCCCAAGGACACTTCGACATGTAGACAGGAGGAGCCGGGATTCGAACCGCTGACCCATTGATCATTGGACGACCTGCTCTACCTCCTGAGCCACAGCCGCCCTAACATGGAACCAAAAGGACCCCAACGGGCCTCCAAATTGATACATATTAGGCCACAGACGCAATTTGAGAAGATTCTGTGCCAGTTATCCCAATAAGAGTAATATGTTTGTCATTAGAACTTTCCAACTAGTGCATAGAGTGAAACAATACATTCTCTCATTGGGTTCATTCTAGCAGGTGAAATAATGGTGAAATGAAACTGCACCCCCCCCTCCCAATAAAGCAATGTGTGATAATATGAGACCATAATAGGGCATAATCTTGATCACTACACAATATATACATTTTGACACCACTACAAAAGGGTATAATCACTACATAGAAGTCACTAATAGTGTATTATAGTGAGTAGGGAGTCAAAGCGGAAACCATCTGTGAGGTTCGTTGAACATGACAGTGAGCATTAACTCCATTACACACAAAGAGGGAGACAGACAGTCATCATACCTTCATAGACAGATGGAGCTTCTCCGCAAAGAAAGCAGGCTTACTCCAGGCACACTTCACTGTACAGCAAAGAAACACAGTTTAGGGGGGCAGCCCGATGGATCACAGAGTAAGAGCACATAGCACAGTGACATAAATAAGGCTAGCCATTTCCACAGCTGACCCCATGGAGTTCATGGAGCAATAGCATGTCAGGGTTTGAGTTGTAAAACACAGACAGAGACAGTACAATTCCCAAAATGAAATTAGTGTCTTAATTAGAAATTAGGGACTTAATTCAGTCCACCCAGAAAGAAGGGATAAGAAATATCCCCACTGGCTATATGAAATGTACTTAATATGATTCTGATTGGAATCATTTTAGGAAGAATGTTCCTCACCAATGTCAATGAGACAGTCTTCAATGTCTCCTCTCAGCTCCATGTCCAAGGCTTTGGGTAAGGTGACGTCGCTGAGGCCAGCGTATTTCTGGAACGCTATATCGGTCAATAGAAACATATATTTAGAGCAAATTTACAAATGAGATTATTATTATTAATTATTAATGGGGGGGGGGGGGGGCTAGAGGCCTTAACATTTTAAACATATTGCACAAAATCATGGATTTCATTTTTGGGTTATTACTTATTAAAAAAGAAAGAAAGAAAGAAACATGTTTGGGCATTTATTTCATATTTACATGCCGATTTCAGCTCTGACACTTATTTCAGACATGCTCTAGTATGTGAAGAGTCTGCCTGTGCTATTAACTCATTTTGAAAAAAAAGCTGTAATGTGCGCGATGGCAGTCTCTCAGTCAAATCTGGTCACAAATGTGTTGCATTGTGACACGTTGTGAGCCAGACAATGAAAATATATCTACTTTTTCAAACATTCTTTTCAAAATGTTCGAAACTGGAAATTGGACAATTCTTTGCAAATAATGGCACATGCCAGGATTAAAGTTGATAAAGGAACCTTACTTTTAGAGAGCTGAGGACCATTTCGACTTGTGAGGATGTCAATGAAGGCATAGATGTCAGTTCCTTTGGCGTTCTCACCAGCCTCGAACAAAGCCTGCCATAGAAGTCATTACAAATTCAATCATGGTCCAAGTACCATTTTCATTAGAAAGATGACATTAGAGGTTAACCACAGTGCTACTACTAGTACAGTACCTTTGCGTCCCTTTTGGCGAGGTCCAAGTCCACTTCACTGTCCTCATCTTTGTTGGCTTTCAGCAGAGCCTGCAGGGCCAACGTGAAGTCACCACGGGTGTCACCTTTAATGACGTCCTCCAACTCCTCCTGGTACTCTGATGATGGAGAATAGAGAATGCTTCATAAGTTGGAATCATATCTTTACTTAAAAATAGACCTATTTTACTGTGCAATACACTGTAGGAACAACAGTGATTTTTAAGATTATCCAAGGTAAATCCTTAATTTATACTCGCGATGCATTGTGAGCTTGACGGTGGTTGAGTCGGTTGACAAAGTATAGTTATAGGCTTTTGTACATAGAAATATGATGCATAGAACAGACCATTCATTGTTGGTCTGTCCAAAAAAAGTCCACAAAGGGTTCTGTCAAGTGCCCAGTTCTCGGACAAAAGTGAACAATTCTTCTCCGGTTACCCACATCATAAGTCAGTAAAGTCACAGAGGATTGGAGCATCACTTAAATGTCGGAAATGCATTGTAGTGGTAAATTGGGGATGTTTAGCATACTATATAATATACTGTGTAGACTGTACCTTCTTTAAAAACCCTCTTGATCTCACGGATCTCATGGTTTGGCCTTGATGCAAGAATTTCTACCAAGACATCTTCATGTGTGCCCAGTCCCTGTTGGATAGACAATTATCAATGTTAAAAAGAAAAATACAAATGTAATAATATGGCATTTGTACTTTTCAAGAAACAATTCTTGAAAACGAATAGGCTATACATAAACAACAAAATGCCAGTTGTGAGACAGAACTAAGAATTAAAGAAACAATAAGAATTAAAATGGTAAAAAAATCTAAAAATATATTCACATGCATTCTAAATGCTGCATGGTTCAAATAGATGGTGATTTCTGTATTTTGCTAAAAAAAATTGATAAGAAACCATTTACAAAGCTGTAATTAACTGCTTGGTTCTTGAAATGATAAGACACAGACTGTATCCGTGTGGCTTCTAGAGTGCATATTGAACTTGAGGTAACGATTTCAGTGAAGTGGATACGAAATATCTACATTAACATCATTTCACAAAATGTACCTTTGTGGCTTCTCTGAGAGTGTGGGCATCAAATTGAGCAGGTGTCATGAGCAGGGCCAGAACAACATCCTCAAGATCTGACCTTAGGACTGACTTCAGTGCATCAGCCAGAGCCTGAAACAGAGACAAGAGAGAATTCAGTGACACACTGACGGTATTCAAGCATAATTTAGACGTTGTCATATGACAGTGCACCCTGACTCACCTCCCCAGTGGATTCCTCATAGACTGCTTTGATCCTCTGCCTTTGTTCATTGCTTCTCTTCACCAGAACGGAAACGATCACATCCTCATCTACTCCTGTGAATGGGAAAATATGTTGAGTGATGTTGTAGGCTACTCGTACTACGTCTACTAAAAACTAAAAGACAATAGTATTTTTCAACTTTCTCAAGTGGGGAACAGAGATGTAAAAATCCAAGAACATTTTCAAAGTCAAAATAGTGAGCAGCAGCTTGACGTTTCTTTGTTGTTTCTTTTTCATAGAATAAGCACAAATAAACAACATATTAATTGTTGAGATGTTCGATAGATACCCCCCGGCAATACCCAATCTTGCAGATATTAAGTCCTTTTGCAATTAGGGTAGAAGTATATGCCTATCATGTGCTATCACTATGTTCCTCTTACCTTTGGCTTCGATGGCTTTTTCCAGGGATGAGGCATCACTGCTGGCGGAGAAGTGAGGATACGGAGGAACGGTTCCATAAAAAGGCTTCGGCTTACCCTTGCCCTTAGACTGTGAATACATTCAATCAGAAATATACGTTAACACAAAGCTTTTTGCTCAAGCTGTTTAGTTTTCTGTACTGTATTGTAGATTATTATGATTTTAACTATACTGGAGCCCTATAGTACATACACACCCAGCTCATCTACTGTACAAGCTCACAGCGCATTACATCGCAATGTGTTGTGTGACCTTGTAGATCTGCATTGTTTCACCATTTTCGATGTATTTCGAAAATGTGTGCCTAGCTATAATACACCCAAAATGGGATATTACGATTATTGAGAATTACAGACAGTACAGACAGGCTAGGTGAGACAGAGAAGAGGTGGCACAAAAAGGCCATATGTCCACTGTCCTATTCAAATACATGGTAACCACCCTGTATAATAAGATCCACAATGGTAACTCGACCTGCATGGGCACTGTAAATTCACAGAGGCCATGACAGCCGCGTGTCGCCTGAGTTTGGCCTTATAAATTATGATTAGTAACTAATTACCAATACATTGTTGTATTATGTGTTATTATATAATTATTTTATTTGGCAGTGTGCCCTCAAAGAATTGACAACACCAAAGAAGGCCAAGTGGCCTTGCCACTAAAATGGTGAAACTTGAGGCCTGATTGACACTGAATATCACTGCTGGATAGTGACCATGTTCAATTTTAGCTCAAGAAGACACCAGCAAAATAAATAAATATTATAAACACACAAGAAGAAAAATTAAACCCCCACCAAAACTGGACTTTTTTAAACAAATTGTGCCAGCCCGTCACTGCGGTGAACTGGTACTCACCGAGTCCACATCGTCCTCATCAGGGTCCCTGTCATGGATAACGTTTTTGAAGAATTTCTTGAAGAAAGACATCTTTGCTTTGCTTTGCTATGAATTGAAAACAGCTGAATAAAGACCCCCAAACTGTGATTTACATGTCAACACACTTCTGAATCTGAACACAACAAGAACTATTCTTTCACAAATATAAAAATATAACTCACCTGTTCTATGAAAGAGCAATCTTATGAATTCTGGTGTCAGTAGCCTACAATTTAACACACCTTGCAGTGACTCCACCCTTTCTCCAACCAGAGGTTGTTTTCAGACGTATTCAAGGCTGGCCAACCCCCTTGCATTCTCACAACGCCAGCATTCCATAACGGTGAGATTCCTGCTTCACATACAGGTTGAGTGACTTGTAACTTGTAACCTGTTTGGCTAAATTGTAGTTTAGTTAACACTGACATCTTTTCCCTCAGTGCTTCACTTGCTTCATACACAATGATACACAATAAACAATGCTTTCTACTTGTACCATTTACAAATAACCTTTTATAAACACTTGTGTTGGAGTAATATATATAGCACTGTTTCCCAAACAGTGGGTTGGGACCCATTTGTGGGTCACAGACGAATTGTTATGGGTCACGACTCAAGTACAAATCCCCTTTTCTTTTCCTACATTTCAAAATATATTTCAAAATATTACATGAATAAAAAAATTACAAGTAGTGAAAATAGATGATATACAAGCAAGCAAAACAGCGCAAAGGGACACATTGTGCTTTTGTAGATCTGCTATTTTCACTAGTGTGTGAAAATGTCTAATCTCTTTTGGGTCTCGACGTGAAAAGTTTGGGAACCACTGATATGCATGTATTGTTCATATGCATCACATACAGTACATGAATAGTGATATTGCATTAGTTATACAAATATTTTGAAACCAAAACAAATTAGTACCAACAAAGCTGGACAGCCAACTCAAAAATATTAGAGAACCAACTGTGTAGTGTAGTTAACCCAATTTATGATGAAAAGGAAGGAAGGTGTTGGGATTGGGGTGGGGGTCTGCAATGTTTGGCTTTGGTACTTGTAGGCAAATTACTTAATTCTTAATACTTCTTAGGTCATTTGCATACATTTTTCATACATTTCTTTAAAGCATGTTGCTCTCCCCATGATGTTGACCACTGCTTTGACTTCTATACCTTGTAAATTGCTTCGGTTGATTTTCGGTCGAAACGGCTCGAATTAACTCCAGCAGCACCCCAATATCCACTGAGATCCATGTGCGGGCGCGGGCCTCAAGCCCCGTTGACACAATTATTCCAGTGTGTAACACTTAATTGTTGCCAAGTCAATTAATTTGTACCATGTTCTTTTAAATAACATTGTAGCCTACTGCAGGCCCAGTCAGAAAATATCATTGTGCTACAGTTGGTTCTAGGATGAGAATTATGAAATTGCTAAATACACAATATAGAATTGCGATAATAATGAGTACTATAGACGAACAGTTTAAGTCCACACTAATTATCCATAGTGTATAAATGATGGATAAGGGGTCAGGACAACTAGGCCTTTTCGTGGAGGGGTCAGAATAAAATTTGGACTTAAACTGACCACAATTAGTAATTGATTTTTATTTTATTTTTATTTTTAAATGTTATTGTTATCATTATTATTATTATTTGTTTGCATATTGTGTCTAATATTTGATTAATTTCTCCTATTTTTTAATATGTATATGTATATTTGTATGTGCCTTTTATTTAATTGTTAATGGTACAAGATACCGAGGTTGTGGCTCTTTTAGAGCGGGAACTCTGGGGGGAGGGAGGGGTAAAAAAAAAAAGTTAAAAAAATGTGTATGCTATTTTTGACTCATGTGACTTTGAAATAATAAAGAAACTTTGATAAAAAATAAAAATAAACTGACCACAATTTGCTCCCATTATAAAGTCTGTAAAGAGTAGTCATTTGGAATATTTTTTGTCAAATGAGGAAACTTGGAAAGTGTTTAGAGCAGCTTTATTATTACATCCAATCTGTAAGACATTAAGAACACAATTCCTAATATTCGAGGAACACCAACAGATATTTCAGCAGCACCTCACAGCTTATTAATGTGAAAAAGAATGAAACATTTTAAACAGGTCCACACAATTCCAGCAGGATCGTTTCATAATGTCCCTTAGTATCCGCCTGTCAAGCCAAGAGAATATAACAAAGTTAACTTCACAAAACCCGAGAATGTAGAAACAATTACAACCATTATATTGCTTAACCATGACAGCCATAGAATGACAGATTGTAATTAGGGATGCACGATTAATCGGTAGCATAATCAGAATATGCCATATCGGCCCTAAAATGCCGGTATCGGAACAGTCTCAAAATACAATTATTTAATCGGTTTTCACCAGCAATGAAAATATAAATCTAAATTGAATTTGTGTACTCCTCTCATTCAGTAGTCATTCAGTTGTGAAAACTGGAAGAGTATAGGCTATTGATTGATTGAATACTTTATTATCGGGCTTCGGGCCAAGCCCCTAGCCTAGGGCCTAGGCTTGTTTCCATTGTGGTCCCCTGTATAATATCGGAATCGGTCAGAATCGGTATCGGCAGATATGACGCTGCAAATAATCGGAGATCGGATATCGGTCATAATTTCATAATCGTGCACCCCTAATTGTAATTAATCTTGAAAATACACAGACTGACTGACATGTAAAATAGTGGTGTTTTATATTACCATGATGTCCTCCTGCAGAGTTCTTCCATACATGGTCTTGTACTCATCCATGACTTTCTTCAAGTCCACCTCAGAGCGGCTCACCACCACCCTGATAAGAGTCTTATCACATGTGCCAAGGCCCTGTGAATAGACAGCCATGTTAACTACACAGCAAAATCCTCAGGGTTTGTTCACCTCCAAAGAGTGTACCACTTTGAGATGCATTGTGTGATTAGATGTAATTATCACTATACATGTAACTATACATTTGGAGTCTGACACCTCTACAAATTATATATAATGACTACATACAGGTGGAAACCATGTGTGAGGTTGAACATGACAGGGCATCAACTCTAATATCATGCGCTCGGGTGGCGCAGTGGTAAAAGTCCCTGCCCACTACCACAGAGGTTGTGGATTCAAATCCATCGTGGTGCATACGGCTTTGTCGGGCGTCTGCACGAACACAATTGGCCCGTTTTAGGAGGAGGGTTCTTGCGGGCTGGGATATGGCACCTGTCAGCAGGGGGTGTTGGGCGGGAGGAGTTGGACAAAGGCTCTACGTCCTCCTGGTGGAGGCTCCTCACTGGCAGGTGAGTCCACAGACATAGAAAGGTAGACCCCTCATTCGCGGCTGCAATTCATTGGAGCGACCTGTATCGAACTGAGGGCGGAAGTGCGCCCATATAGTTATATGGACATGAGTGTCATGGCGACATCCAGTCACGTGACTCACGTACCTTCCTTACGGAAGCTGCCCTCACTTGAGAGCATCCACCGGAAGAGGCGTCTACCTTTTTATGTCTATTGGTGAGTAATAATTGTGTGTGAAAAAGTGAAAAATGATTGTCTACGCTAAAAGAAATGCCATTACACTCCACACGAAGATGGAGAAATACAGACATCATACCTTCATAGACAGATGGAGCTTCTCCGCAAAGAAAGCAGGCTTACTCCAGGCACACTTCACTGTACAGCAAAGAAACACAGTTTAGGGGGGCAGCCCGATGGATCACAGAGTAAGAGCACATAGCACAGTGACATAAATAAGGCTAGCCATTTCCACAGCTGACCCCATGCAGTTCAAATCGAACCAAAACACTACACAGCATGTTAGGCTTTGAGTTGTAAAACAATTTACAGACGGTCTTTAATTCAGTCTGCCCAGAAGCAGAGATAATAAATATCTCCACTGACTATATTTAAAATCCCTTGTACTTAGTAATTAATATGATTCTGATTGGAATAATTTTAGGATGAATCCTCCTCACCAATGTCAATGAGACAGTCTTCAATGTCTCCTCTCAGCTCCTTTTCCAAGGCTTTGGATAAGGTGACCTTACTGAGGCCAATGTATTTCTGGAACGCTATGAGGTCAAACATTAAGAGCAAATACTTGTTTATTTATGCAACAGGAGAAGAGAGGGTGTTGAGACAAGTACAGTGGTCATGAAACTCAATGAATACAAAAACAATATGTTTTCAGCTACAAGCTTGTAATCTGTAATAAGCTGTGACCAGCTCTCGTTTTGCACCGAGAGCTGGACATTTTGGACAGACCTCTCAGGCTTTATACCAACAGTGTGGTCGCAGCCATGCTGCCATGGTCCATTTTTACCATACCTTTGAGCCAGACCATGAAAAATATAGGCTACAGCTACAATTATTCAAATTTCTTTTGAATAGTTGGAAACTTCAGGACAATTTTCACCAATGACGAGTGACGACATGCCCAAAATAGGGAACCCAGGGTTAAAGTGATAAAGGAATCTTACTTTTAGAGAGCTGAGGACCACTTCGACTCGTGAGGATGTCAATGAAGGAGTTGATGTCAGTTCCTTTGGCGTTCTCACCAGCATCGAACAAAGCCTGCCATAGAAGTCATTACAAATTCAATCATGGTCCAAGTACCATTTTCATTAGAAAGATGACATTAGAGGTTAACCACAGTGCTACTACTAGTACAGTACCTTTGCATCCCTTTGGGCGAGGTCCAAGTCCACTTCACTGTCCTCGTCTTTGTTGGCTTTCAGCAGAGCCTGCAGGGCCAACCAGAAGTCTCCACTGGTGTCATCTTTAATGACGTCCTCCAACTCCTCCTGGTACTCTGAGGATGGAGAGAGAGAGAACGCTTCATAGGTTGGAATCATACCTTCACTTAAAAATATAACCATTTCACTGTGCAATATACTGTAGGAACGATAACGAATGGGATTTTTTTCGTAGTATGGGGTAAGTTTGGAAATTGGGAGCATCAAATATTCAAACCCTGCCCGCCAATGTTTAGCATATTATCTAGTCTGTACCTTCTTTAAAGACCCTCTTGATCTCATGAATCTCATGGTTTGTCCTTGATGCAAGAATTTCTACCAAGACATCTTCATTTGTGCCCAGTCCCTGTTGGATAGACAATTATCAGTGTTAAGACAAATACATTCAAATGAATTCTAAACATTGGTTCAAAAGATGTTGCTGATTTCTGTAACCAAAGTTCCTCATTCAGCCTGCACTAATAATTCTGCTCAAACATTTGATAAGAAACCATTTACAAAACTCAATTTAACCGCTTGGTTCTTAAAATGTTAAGACACAGACTATATCCGTGGCTATTGTAGAGAGTAAATATCTAATTTTACAGTTTCTTTGAAGTGGATATGAAATATTAAGACACAAAATGTGGGCTACCTTTGTGGCTTTTCTGAGACAGTGGGCATCAAAATGAGTACGACTCATGAGCAGAGCCAGAACAACATCCTCAAAGTCTGACCTAAGGACTGACTTCAGGTCATCAGCCAGAGCCTGAAACAGAAACAAGAGCATTTATGACGAATAAAGTAATCAAAGCACTCAGTGAAAGTATGCAAGCATCATTTATACGTCGTTTATCATTTAAAATCTTAGATACATGTATGTCAGTCTGTCAGATAGGATTTAGATATTTTATTGTAGGTATTCTTATAGTATTCTGTATTAACGTTTATTAACATGCAATACAAATGTCGTATGATAACAGATTTTTATATTGACTGTTATATTTCGTTTTGATTGTTGTTTATAAGAAGAGTAGGCAGACAGACATGTTATTGCCATCTCCTCAAATAAGAGTTCTGTCCAAAACCTAAATCTGAAACGATTTTTCTTTATGATTTTCAACTGAAAACCTAGTAGGTTTATAAAAAGTAGACTGAATTTCCAACAGCCTTTCCATTTATAAGACCCTATATAAAGCTATAATTCAATCGGACAACCCGCAACAATCGTGTTATTTTGTTCAATTACTATGTGATGACCAGAGCCATCAAATAGAAGAGTTGCCATATTGAGGGGCAGAAACCAGCACGGTCACGTGGTTCATGTACTCGCGCGAGCCCATAGACTGCATTCCGTAAACTTCCGGTTGTCCCCATTCAATAGAAGTCTATGTAGAAGAGCCGCCATTGGACTGGCCCCATAAAGTGAACGGAGTTTGCGTACGTCTGTCTTACTCTATTGCTCTGGTGATGACCATGACTCACCTTCCCAGTGGATTCCTTATAGACTGCTTTGATCCTCTGCCTTTGTTCATTGCTTCTCTTCACCAGAATGGAAATTATCACATCCTTACCTACTCCTGTGAATGGAAAAATATGTTGGGTAGGCTACATGTAGTATGGCTACTATAGTAGACATTAACCAACTTCTCAAGTGGGTATGGCTGCAGGCTACTACTAGACACTAAAAGACTAGATTAGTGAGGAGCAGTTTGACTTGTTTTTATGTTGTCATTTTCCTCAACAAACATAATAGTAGAGATGGCACCCGGCAATACCCAGTCTTACAGATATTGAGTCATTTTAAAATGAATGTAGAAGTGTAGGGTTGGCCTATCATGTGCACTGTGCAGTAGTGCATCACCATGTTCTTCTTACCTTTGGCTTTGATGGCTTTCTGCAGGTCTGAGGCATCACTGCTGGCGGAGAAGTTAGGATTCGGAGAAACGGTTCCATAAAACTCTGGCTTCTTTGGCTTACCCTTGCACTGTTTCTGTGAATATATTCAATCAGAAATACACTTTAAAGGGATAGTTCAGATTTTTTGAACTTAAGTTGTATGAAATACTTGCCATTAATATAGTGGTTGCAACTGTATTAATTGATTGCCCGAGTCCTGTGGTGGGAGTTCTGCTCTGGTTTTGGTGAAATATCAAGTAGTTCCGGTCATTTTGTGGGGGGCACTGGGGGCCACGCAGTAAAAGTAAATTAATCCAGAAAACTAACGTCATTTGTATTGTTGACCTATTTCTAAAATATTAGTGCAACTTCTGTTCTTTTTTTTACCCCTCTATCACACAGAACTATGTTTTTTGTGTCCATATCACTACGCCCAAAAAATAGTTCCGTGTGATAGAGGGGTCAAAGTTGAAAGTCGCGCTAATATTTTAGAAATAGGTCAACAATACAAATTACGTTCGTTTTGTGGATTCATTTACTTTTACTGCGTGGCCCCAGTGCCCCCCACAAAATGACTGGAACTACTTAATATTGACCAAAACCAGAGCAGAACTCCCACCACGGGACTCGGGCAATCAATTAATACAGTTGCAACCACTATATTAATGGCAAGTATTTCATACAACTTAAGTTAAAAAAATCTGAACTATCCCTTTAACACAAAGCTTTTTGCTCCAGCCATTCAGTT
The DNA here is from genome assembly GCF_951216825.1 of Electrona antarctica. Classification (NCBI taxonomy): domain Eukaryota; kingdom Metazoa; phylum Chordata; class Actinopteri; order Myctophiformes; family Myctophidae; genus Electrona; species Electrona antarctica. Next base: position 40,226,731 of record NC_136797.1, read on the forward strand.
TTTTTTGTTCTGTAGTTTGATTTTAACCACTGTGCATGGAGCCTCATTTTTTGTTGTCATACGGCGTCATGCTGCAAAAAACTGCTGATCTACAAGTTCACAAATTGTGCTGTCACTGGTGAACTCGTACTCACCGAGTCTACATCACAGTCCTTATCAGGGTCTCTGTCATGGATAACCTTTTGGAAGAATTTCTTGAAGAAAGTCATCTTTGCTTGGCTGTAATATGAATTGAAAACAGCTGAATAAGGACTGTCACACACACACACACACACACACACCACACACACACACACACACACACGAGAAGATTAAAAATGATTAGGTTTAGCCATTTGCTACGTACCTAGTTTTTGGAGGTAAAAAAAGTAGTATTGTTAAGTATGGTAAGAGACGGCTTTCGATGGTGACGTATATGTCGATCAGTGTCGGGTGGATTAAAGGAAAGGTGAAAGGTGGAAAGGAAATGCCTCTATGTATATGTATATGTAATTTGTAAGTTGATTAGCGGTATACTGTGGTTACTTTGCGCCCCGTTTGTTGCGTATGTATCGTAGCAGCATATGACGTCAGGGTATAACTGGTACAACTAGCTCTCAATGATGACGTAATAAAGATGTTTGATGACGTAATGACAATATGTTTTAGTGTCGGGAGGATTAAAGGTAATGCCCCTATGTATACATGTATGTAATCTGACACCACTGCCATATCAAGCACAAGTTGTCATTACGTCATAAGCTGGCACGGTGACATGGACGAAAACTACCCGTGCGCTCTGCTTGCGCAAGTAATAGGAGATGCAAGGCTGACGTCACGCTAGGCTGTCACGCCTACTGGCGCCATTGTGATTGTGATGGCCTACAAGCCCTACTACATATTAGATCTGCATCAAGTGTATAAAGTTGGTGTTTGAGTGTTTAGTGCACGGTGCTAGAGCTCTTTCAGTTCGCCAAAATGGGATTTATTAAGCCTACTTGAGTAGCCTACTGTTGTGTGAAATACAACAAGTAGGCTTCTCACCATAAACAAGGTCAGAATAAAGGGGATAAAATAAATAATGGACTAACGTTTCACCGGCGCATTCATCTCACTGCCGCCTGAGTGTGACTCTCTCTCCCTCGCGCTATATTATGGATATATAACTATTCTCTCCCTCTCTCTCTCTCATATATCTCTGTGAGTAGATCGGCGACCCGTTTCTAATTCCTACCTGCTGCTCCATCTGTCTGTCAAACCTCCACCTCGGTCATTTTATTATTTAATATCTCCGACCGACGGCGACAGTCAATGAGAGTCAAGCTCGGCTATATTAATTAGGTGGGTAACACAACAAGCTAGCCTGCAACATAAAACCTCTACTGCAGAGAGAACACATGTTTGCAGTTGCCTGATGATCAGTTGTCACTTGTCACTCTTGTGGTGTTTCCCCATCTCCCTTCTTCCATAAAGGATATAATAATTATGTCCACGTGCGTCGTGCACAACTCCACTCATCTAGTAAGTTGTAAACATTGCCAACATGCATCGCGCCCGTTCTTTTAACGAGCCGTGTGTTACCATAGCGTTGTTTTACTTTATACACACACACACACATCCATGATTCTGCATCGATGTGGTGATGTGACATTACGGACATAATCGATGCGTTTGCTGTTGATTTTCCTCTGAAGGCATTCCAGCCTTCCAGGCAATGTTACCTGTTAGCTAAGCTTCATGCGTTAGCTTTCTGCTTCTGACTGGGACAGCGACTAGTCTGGGACAGATCGAGTGACTGAGACTCTGAGTCATAAAGTCATTATTTCGTAAAAACAATTTCAAAGCGGAGATTTGATTCGGAGAGTCTCTTCATCTGTGATTTACAACAGCTGGTCATCACAATACATCGCGGATGCGTTCGCGCACCTCTCCCGTACACTCAGTAACCTCAGTAGTTAATTTAACTCTGAGTCAGAGTTAAATGAACACTCGTGTTTTTAGTGTGTAAAAAGCTCAATGAGAAGTGCCCTTCTCAGAAAGTCCCTAGTATAATTAGGGTAGGCTATAGGCTACTATATTTTTATTGTCCATTTTATTTTCTTGACAAGTGACAAAGCACCCATAGGTTTTTAGTTCTGCTTGGGGGGAAAACAGTGTCATCATATTAGGACTTGAAATAATAAATGTTCATTCAGTCAGAACTATTCTGGGTTTTGTTTTAATAGTCATGATAATGAATAATGATATACTGTATTTGGTTAAGTCAAAGCTATGTTAAATCCATCTTTGCCCACTACTAGTATTTGTTACCTTCAGGTGTGCTAATACTACACAGATTAATATACATTTACAAATAGCCTATATCTTTATAATTTATATTTGAATTTATTATCAGTTATCGGTATCGGTCTTGAGAAGCAGGATGTTATCAATATCGGTTAAAAAAAAAAAGTAATGGTGATGGGCCATGGTGGTCTGCTGGCCCTGCAATATGAGTACTTTTACTTTTAGTACTTTAAGTACATTTTGATGCCGATACTTTTGTACTTTTACTCAAGTACATTTTCAATTCCATACTTTTACTTGTAACGGAGTAGTTTTAAATTGCAGTATTGGTACTTAAGTAAAACAATTGAGTACTTTTTCCACCACTGTATGCCTATGTTGGCCAGGTATAGTAGTGACTCATCACAACCAAAATGGTGCACCCCCCGAATTTGCATACCAAAGGTGCGAGGTTTGCAAGCCCCATTACAGCCATTGAAACAATTAACTTCCCCCCAAAATAACGGAGAAACTATTAAAATATAAAACTCACCAGTTTGGAATTCACGGGTCTCAGTAGCCTACTATTTTACACACCTTGACTTGAATAGACACCTGCACCTTTCTCCAACCAGAGGTTTGAGTTTCTACGGTTGTTTTCAATGTATAAGGCCAACCCCTTTGTATTCTGTCATCCCAGCATTCCATCAGTGATATTCCTGCTTCACTTACAGGTTGGGCAACTCATAACTATAGACCAGTTGGGCAAAGATTTTAGTTTACTAAACACCGACATCCTGTGCTTTTTCCTCAATGCTTTCATGCATTACAAAGTTCACTTGCTTCATATAAATAAAACGATGCCTTCTACGTGCATCATTTACAAATAATTCTCAGTTGTGTTGCAGTATATAGCATAATTGTACATACAGTAACATGAAGTGTGAGTGACACCGAATTACTTATATAATAGTTTGAAATCAATTTAGTAACAAAGCTGGACCAAAGACTCAAAATAGTAAACAATCACACAAAAATACATTTAGTACAAGTTAAACATTAGAGAATGAATAAACTGTAGCTAAAACCAATTTGATACAAATACTTGTATTTGGTGTCTTAGTCTTACTGTACAGCATGTTGCTCTCCCCCATGGTGTTATCCAATGCTTTAGTTTTTAATGGCAGGTTTGCTAGTTTAACTTTGTGACAATGCTTAGTTTGCGTTTAGTTTTCTGCACTTTTCAATCCTGCGCCTGGCAAATAAGTCAGGTGCAGGATTGAAAAGGGCCAGAGTTAAGTATATTTTGTAACAAACCCAAGATAGCATTTAAAGAATATGCAGTTACAGATTATGCTTATAAATGACTGACCGTCAACCGAGAAAACTTGGAAAGTGTTTAGAGCAACTTTATTATTACATCCAATCTGTAAGACATTAGAAAAACAGTTCCCAATATTCAAGGAACACCAACAGATATTTCAGCAGCACCTCACAGCTTGTATTAACGTGAAAAAGACAAAGTTAATGAAACATTTTAAACAGGTCCACACAATTCCAGCAGGATGGTTTCGTAATGTCCCTTAGTATCCGCCTGTCAAACCAAGAGAAATACGTAATCAGTGATACAACAAAGGTAACTTCACAAAACCCGAGAATGTAGAAACCCGTACAGCAACATTTCTATTGCTTAACCATGACAGCCATAGAATGAGCAGGCGGGGCAATCTTGAAAATACAGACAGAGTGACATGCATGTAAAATAGTGGAGTTTCACATTACCAATATGTCCTCCTGCAGAGTTCTTCCAAACATGGTCTTGTACTCAACCATGACTTTCTTCAAGTCCACCTCAGAGCGGCTCACCATCACCCTGATAAGAGTCTCATCACATGTGCCAAGGCCCTGTGAATAGACAGCCATGTTAACTACACAACAAAATCCTCAACGTTTGTTCACCTCCAAAGATTGTACCACTTTGATACACATGGATTGTTTGATTAGTCCATATAGGGTATAATCATCACTATACATTTATGTAGTCTACATTTGGACACCACTACAAATTGTATAATCACTAAATGGTGCACTATAGTGAGTAGGGAGTGAAAGTGGAAACAGTTTGAGGTGACATTGCAGGCATTTTGCGAAATCTCCGAACAAATCGCAACAGAAACTCTTTCAACCGTTTGTTTCATAAATATGTTATAGTAACCAAATATCAAAAGTCCTAAGAAATCCCAGTGGAACATATTGAAAAATGCTAATAGGCACATTTTTTAATTCTGCTTTAAGTTAGCCCTGCAGAGCCAGCCTTGATCTGCCTTTGCAATGCATATTGCAGCGGCGCAGGGAGGGTGACATTTGTCACTGCATGCATTCCTGTGGGAAGGCAACTGTCAGCAGGGAGTGTTGGGCAGGAGGAGTAGGACGAAGGCTCTAAGTCCTCCTGGTGGGGGCTCCTCATTGGCAGGTGAGTCAGTAGGATCCACCACCGTGACAAGAAGCGTGTGGGGAGGAATCAATTGGCATAACGACTAAATTGGGGAGTAAAAATATGCTACACTAAAATAAAAAAAGAACAGAAAACAGCCCACACAAAGACTGACGGCATACCTTCATAGACAGATGGAGCTTCTCCGCAAAGAAACCAGGCTTATTCCAGGCACACTTCACTGTACAGCAAAGAAACAGTTTTGGATCACAGAGTAAGAGCACATCAAGTCCACAGCTGAGCCCAGTTCAAATCAAAGCGCTACACAGCATGTTAGGCTTTGAGTTGTAAAGATAATTTAATAAAACAAAGGGATGAGTCTTAAATAAATTCTTTGCTAAATTGTGATATTATCAAACTGACCATAGTCAAAATCCCTTGAACTTAGTAATCAATAGGATTCTGATAAGAATAATTTGGGGCCTGGGCCATGGCTCAGTGGTCCAGGCATCATGGCTGGCAATCCAGTCTGGCAGTGTGCCGCGGGTTCGACTCCCGATCCCGACGGCCCTTACTGCATGTCTTCCCCCCCCATCTCTCTCCCCATTTCCTGTTAGACTACTGTCTGTCCCTCCATAAAAAAATATAAAATTAAGGCGAAAGCCAAAAAAAAAAAAAAAAAAAAACTCATTCCAAGTTTTCAAAAGTAAAAAAAATAAATAATAATAATTTGGGGAAGAACACTCCTCACCAATGTCAATGAGACAGTCTGCAATGTCTCCCTTTAGCTCCTTTCCCAAGTCTTTGGCTAAGGTGTTCTCACTGAGGCTGGCGTATTTCTGGAACGCTATACGAGGTCAAACAATAAGAGCAACTGTACTTCCGTTTTATGCAACAGGAAAATAGGTGTTGAAACGGATTTAAAGTTCAGTGGTCATGAAACTCAATGAATACAGAAAAAAAAGAAAAAAAGACTATTTATAACAAGCTTGTAATCTGTAAGAAGCTATGAGCAGCTCAGTTTGCACTTTAACATTCGACAGACCAAGCACAATACCTTCGCGCCAGACCATGAATATAGGCTAGCTTGTTGTGACATTAATTTCGAAATTTTCAATGTTGGAAACTTCAGGACAATTTTCACCAATGACAACATTCCCAAAGGGTAAAAGTGGACAAATTAACTTACTTTTTCGGAGCTGAGGACCACTTCGAAATGTGAGGATGTCAAGGAAGGCGTTGATATCAATTGCTTTGCCGTTCTCAGCTGCAGCGAACAGAGCCTGTGATAAACAGTTAAATTTGCATTTGTTACTAAAATATTTTCAAACAAAACCAATTAATTGCAACAGAAACAGTCAATTCTCAAAGTGGGGTCCAGCGACACTCAGGATTCAAAAGCTACGTACCCTTACAGGTCTGTCTGTAAATGTAGTTAGTTATGGAGGTTGTTGAAATTAAAGGCTTGAGAACCAGAGCGGTTAACCACAGTGCTACTATAGTACAGTACCTTTGCATCCATTTTGGCGAGGTCCAAGTCCACTTTACTGTCCTCATCTTTGTTGGCTTTCAGCAGAGCCTGCAGGGCCAACGTGAAGTCTCCACTGGTGTCACCTTTAATGATGTCCTCCAACTCCTCCTGGTACTCTGATGAAGAGGTTGGAATCATGATCAAGGAGATGGGTCGCACACACCAAGACTGGTTGAAAAAGTTTTATTTCAAACCATAGATATGACAAACGTTTTGGCTATCCAGCCTTCATCAGTGTGATGGAGGTTGGAATCATACCTTCACTTAAAACTCACTTGTGAAGTGAGGGGCGCTCTTACATATCACATTCTGGCCAATCACTGTTGGCGTACTCACTTTTTAAGCCCTCAGCCAATCAAATAGTCGCTATGGGGTACGGGTGTACACACAGACACAAAGCTGGGCATAGGAGGGGCTAGTGCCATTACCATTTTACTGTACAATGTAGGAACCTATGGTAGGTATTTGGGAGCATCAAATATTACAATGTTTAGCATACCTTCTTGAAAGACCCTCTTGATTTCATGGATATCATGGTTTGACCTTGATGCAAGAATTTCTACCAAGACACTTTCATGTGTGCCCAGTCCCTGTTGGATAGACAATTATCAGTGTTAAGTGCCAATAGTGATTGAATTTGGTATATGGTTCAAAAGATGGTGCCGATTTCTGTAACCCAAGTTCCTCATTCAGGGCGCACTACAAGAAACCATTTACAAAACTCTTTTAACCGCTTGGTTCTTAAAAGACACAGACTGTATCCATGGCTATCGTAGAGTGTAAATATTGAACTACCTTTGTGGCTTTTCTGAGACAGTGGGCATCAAACAGAGTAGGTGTCATGAGCAGAGCCAGAACAACATCCTCAAGGTCTGACCTTAGGACTGACTTCAGGTCATCAGCCAGAGCCTGAAACAGACGATAGCATTTCTGACTAATAAAGATCAAAGCACTGCAGTAAAGGTATGCAAGCATAATTTATGTAGTTTGTAATTTTAAATCTTCGATATGTCAGGATTTAGATATTGGTTAGTATTAAACTTATAGTAGGTATGGCATTTTATTTCTTCATTTGTAGGTGGTAGTTGTGATCCATTTATATGGGAGACTAGATGAAAATTAGCTTCTTGTTAATCTGGCATGTTTACATGAAATGTTCAATTCCTGCACATGACTACATGTATTGAACGTTCATTAACATGCAGCATGATGGTCTCAAAAACAGATAGTTATATTTCGTTCTTTTGTTTAAAGAGTAGGCAGGCAATCTCCTCAAATTAGATAACTAAGGGCCATCAGAGTTCTGTCAAACAGTTAGCTGAAATGATTTGTTCTTTTTATGATTTTCAACTGAAAAGCCTATAGTACGTTTATAAAAAGGTAGGCTGAATTTCCCAGTCTTTTCGGTGAATGACGTGTGGGGGTTTTGATGACCCCGACTCACCTTCTCAGTGGATTCCTTATAGACTGCTTTGATCCTCTGCCTTTGTTCATTGCTTCTCTTCACCAGAAGGGAAATTATCACATCCTCATCTACTCCTGTGAATGGGAAAATATGTTATGTTTTAGGCTACACGTACTACGGCTACTAGATAATAAAAGACAACTTTCTCAAGTAGATTACAGAGATGTATGAATCCAATCCCAAGAACATTTTCAAAGTCAAAATAGTGAGGAGCAGTTTGAGTCAAGAATTAAGTTTTTGTTGTCCAGTAAAGACCAATAAATAAACATAGTAATTGTTGAGATGTTGAATACCTAGGATAGCACCCGGCAATACCCAGTCTTGTGGATATCGAGTCATTTTGCGATGTGTAGAAGTGTATGCATATCTGTGCAGTGCATCACTATGTTCTTCTTACCTTTGGCTTCAATGGCTTTCTGCAGGTCTGAGGCGTCACTGCTGGCAGAGAAGTCAGGATACGGAGAGATGGTTCCATAGAACTTAGGCTTCTTTGGCTTACCCTTGCAGCACTGAATGCATTCAATCAGAAATACACTTTAACACAAAGCAAGAAGTTTTGTCTATTGTACTGTTGTTCATGATTTTAACCACTGGAGTCCTATTTTATACTAGTTTGTCATATGATTGAGTCACGACTCACAACACACTGCATCTCAATGCGTTGTCAGCTCGTAGATCTGCTATTATTTTTGCCATTTGATAGATTCTGAAAATGATAGCCTATATTACCCAAAAGTGTACATTATAAAAACACAAAACTGGACGTCACTGGTATACTCACCGAGTCCACATCATCCTCATCAGGGTCACTGTCATGGATATTTAGGAAGAATTTCTTGAAGAAAGTCATACTTGGTAGGCTGAAATATGAGAGGGCCCAAACTGTGATTTAAAAATAACACACCAAAATAAAAGCAAAACTATTCACAAATATAAAACTCACCTGTTCAATAATTCGCTCGATGCTGCAATGGTAGTAGGCTCGATGCAGGTGTCCAATTCGCCTTGCTCAGTGGTAGTAGGCTCGATGCAGGTGTCCATTTTGCGTATGCAGTAGCGTACTATTTAACACACCTTTCAGTGACGCCAGAGGTTTCTACGGTTGTTTTCAAATGTGTTCAAGGCTGGCCAACCCCCTTGTAGTATTATCTCAATGCCAGCATTCCATCAAGGTGAGATGTCTGCTTCACTTACAGGTTGGGCAGCTCGTAACTGTAGACCTGTTTGGCACAACAACAAAAAAAAAAAAAAGTTTAAACTAAACTAAACATTGAGATCTCATCCCAGCCATGCTTTCGCAACTTGTGAAAATATTAAGTTTATACTTTTCAAATTTCCACTTGCTTCATATACAAAAACAATACCTTTATACTTGTAGCCTAGTCTACTATTACAAATAACTTAACATTGTGACCTCTCTCCAGCAAACAATCATTTTTGCAATAAATTGAAAAGATTAAAAAAAAAAAAAAAAGTGTGGCCCTTCTTCTGTGGTCTGCAATGAGGTCATTACATGCCGGAACCTGACAATCAACATTTTTCCGCCAGCTAGACACATGTTTAAAACACCAGACAGACCATCAAGCACAAAATTCAAAAGGAGACAGCTAGACATCTCCGCATCTTGCTGTCTCAACCTGAACCAACCTCTTCTTATTATTCTTCTTCTTCTTCTTCTTCTTCTTCTTCTTCTTTGTGGAGTTGTATGGCAGTTGGCATCCTTAAGTGAGCCTGCCCTCACCTGTAGCTTGCCTTTTAAGCAGGTGAGGCAAACCATCACATAATCCTAATTGGTAACTCTGTAAACTCAAACACAGCTAATATAACAGTAAGGCCCATGTTTTATCTTACACAAAAGTACATAATGAAGTAAGTTACACGTTCAACAATGTTATGTGTTTCCCAATTAATTCACAGATTTTTATAATAAAGACAAAACATGATACCAACATAAACAAACACCCCTCCTCCTCTACAGTGCTTGGCCTCTTCCAATCAACAGGGTTGGAAAGTACTGAAGAGGAGTCAGGTGAAGTGAGCAATAATTTATCTTCTTCACAGTGAAAATAAAGAAACATTTAAAACCCTTTGAGTCCTTGTGTTGAAAATGTCTTCAGATATACACATGTAAGGAAAACATGCAACACCACACTACTAAACACACAACCCATTTCAATGCAACACGTTCATAGATAGGCAATTTAGTTTTACATGTTTGACAAATAATAATTTTTGATAAATCATCTATTATGAGTGTCCCTGGCACCACATTGTATAAGAACCACTGATTTAGTTGCTTCAGTTACAGTCGCTACAGACTCATAAAAACCCTTACTTTGATGAAAATGTTTTAAAAAGATGTTGAACTTTATTTCAAAATCAAATTCATATCAAATAATCATCAGGAGCACAACATCCTGAAACAAAAATAAACATGAGACATCACACTTAAACTATACTGCAGTTCATCATGCAATGTGAATGTTACACTGTGAAAGTCTTCATTTAACTCCATTTAAGGTCTATTTGTGCACTCTCAAAGTTACAAAATGGTTACATTATTATTTAAATTATTCCTGGTGGTGATTCTCTCATCACAATATAATATCATTATCTGTGGTCATATTCCCATTTTGATTCTGAATCATGCAACATGCACAGTTCAGTTCAGTAAATTTTTTAAGGAGATTATACAAATGGACAGAGAGTCAACATGTTGCCCTCTGGTGGATGTTTTAAAAATACACATTTCCCCAAAGGCAGATTGATATAAAACTTGTCAGGAATCTTCGCTCTGCAGGCAGTTGATTATACAGTAGATAAGTAACAGGGCTCAAATTCACATGAAACACAAATAAAAACAAACACGAGCATCACAATAGATCACAGAGAAAGTGAAAATGAGCATAATTAACACAAGATAAAACAAAATTATATAAAACAAACTAAATTAAATCACACAAAAGCAGTTACATATTGACACACATTGGCTAGTGACACATAAGGTCCAAAGTTCCATTATAAATACAGATTCCATTTTTCCATTTCAGTATAATAGGCAATAGCCTATTGCATTATTTTATAGAAGTTACTACCAACTTCAATACAAACAAACAAACAAAAAATCTTTAAGGTATATTGATTATGCCGATTTTATTGCAAATCTGTTAAAGATATATTTTGGTAAATCTAAATGTGATACATTTAGATATAACTTTTTTGTTGCTTTGTTGTCCAAAATGTCTGTTTTTTAAGACGACCCTTTGATGAATTGAACATTGTGGACCCTATTGGAAACAAGTATAATGCTTAATTGGGTCGTCATTTTTCAATCAATCAATATCCGGAATAGTTTGCATTATTGCAGTGTGGAATAGAGGGAATGTGCATGACATCATCATCATCATACCCGGAAGTTATGTGGGAATGCCTACTGAGTGGCAAAAAACGACTTTCTGGCCTTGACAGCCCATTCATCCAAACAGAAAAATCTATAACCCCAAATCCTATCTGATCCACAAAAATCACTTGATTTGCCACTCGATTTGCCCCTCACTTTATGCATGCGCATACCCTCAATAGTTGTCATTATTATCAATATGAATTTATTATATGCATTAGTTTTCATGAATAGAACATAATACGTTATTCCAGGAACGAATGAAAACCCGTATGGATGCAAGTCATCACTGCCTCTCTGTTATACAGGAGTAAGGCCTCCCCTGGCCCTCGGCACCGGTGGGCGGTCCACTGGTCCTCTTCGAATGTTGGGATTGGGCGACTGCAGCTCCACGTCTTCCTCTACCACAACCTTTTTCTTCTTCTTCTTCTTCTTCTTCTCCGGCTCCGGCTCAGGCTCAGGTTCTGGGGCAGAGAGGGAGCGCAGGGATTTTAAAGCCTGATTCATATTCAGGCGTACATGCTGTCATCATGCACCGAAAATACCAGATCTACAAGCTCACAAACAATGTGTCGCAGTGACATTCAACTACAGTATGTATGGCCAGACATACTGTAGAAGTCAACATCAACATTTCATTTTCATTACGCTCACTAGGCTTTGATTTCTCCATTATTTTGGAGAAGTGTGAGTGACACCGAATTACTTATAAAATAGTTTGAAATCAATTTAGTAACAAAGCTGGACCAAAGACTCAAAATAGTCAACTAAATCACACAAAAATACATTTAGTACAAGTTAAACATTAGAGAATGAATAAACTGTAGCTAAAACCAATTTGATACAAATACTCTTGTATTTGGTGTCTTGGTGTACAGCATGTTGCTCTCCCCCATGGTGTTATCCAATGCTTTAGTTTTTATGGCAGGTTTGCTAGTTTAACTTTGTGACAATGCTTAGTTTGAGTTTAGTTTTCAATCCTGCGCCTGGCAACTAAGTCAGGTGCAGGATTGAAAAGGGCCAGAGTTAAGTATATTTTGTAACAAACCCAAGATAGCATTTAAAGAATATGCAGTTACAGATTAGGCTTATAAATGACTGACCGTCAACCGAGAAAACTTGGAAAGTGTTTAAAGCAGCTTTATTATTACATCCAATCTGTAAGACATTAGAAAAACAGTTCCCAATATTCAAGGAACACCAACAGATATTTCAGCAGCACCTCACAGCTTGTATTAACGTGAAAAAGACAAAGTTAATGAAACATTTTAAACAGGTCCACACAATTCCAGCAGGATCGTTTCGTAATGTCCCTTAGTATCCGCCTGTCAAACCAAGAGAAATACGTAATCAGTGATACAACAAAGGTAACTTCACAAAACCCGAGAATGTAGAAACCCGTAGAGCAACATTTCTATTGCTTAACCATGACAGCCATAGAATGAGCAGGCGGGGCAATCTTGAAAATACAGACAGAGTGACATGCATGTAAAATAGTGGACATTACCAATATGTCCTCCTGCAGAGTTCTTCCAAACATGGTCTTGTACTCATCCATGACTTTCTTCAAGTCCACCTCAGAGCGGGTCACCATCACCCTGATAAGAGTCTCATCACATGTGCCATATCCCTGTGAATAGACAGCCATGTTAACTACACAACAAAATCCTCAACGTTTGTTCACCTCCAAAGATTGTACCACTTTGAGATACACATGGATTGTTTGATTAGTCCATATAGGGTATAATCATCACTATACATGTATGTAGTCTACATTTGGACACCACTACAAATTGTATAATCACTACATGGTGCACTATAGTGAGTAGGGAGTGAAAGTGGAAACAGTTTGAGGTGACATTGCAGGCATTTTGCGAAATTTCCGAACAATCGCAAAACAGAAACTCTTTCAACAGTTTGTTTCATAAATATGTTATAGTAACCAAATATCAAAAGTCCTAAGAAATCCCAGTGGAACATATTGAAAAATGCTAATAGGCACATTTTTTAATTCTGCTTTAAGTTAGCCCTGCATAGTCAGCCTTGATCTGCCTTTGCAATGCATATTGCAGCGGCGCAGGGAGGGTGACATTTGTCACTGCATGCATTCCTGTGGGAAGGCAACTGTCAGCAGGGAGTGTTGGGCAGGAGGAGTAGGACGAAGGCTCTAAGGCTGAGCTCACACCTTTAATGCAATTCTCGTGCTCGTTGGATCAATGCTGTGTTGTGTCATGGCCGCCCAATGTATTTCCAATGGAGGTCACATGGTTTGACCCAACATTGTGTTGTGTGAGGGGGAGGGGCGCAGTCGAAACGCCCCTCACACAACACAATGTTGTGTCAAACCATGTGACCGCCATTGGAAATACATTGGGCGGCCATGACACAACACAACATTCATCCAACGAGCACAGAGCATTGCATTAACCGTGTGAGTGCACCCTAAGTCCTCCTGGTGGGGGCTCCTCATTGGCAGGTGAGTCAGTATAGGATCCACCACCGTGACAAGAAGCGTGTGGGGAGGAATCAATTGGCATAACGACTAAATTGGGGAGTAAAAATATGCTACACTAAAATAAAAATGAACAGAAAACAGCCCACACAAAGACTGACGGCATACCTTCATAGCCAGGTGTAGCTTCTCCGCAAAGAAACCAGGCTTATTCCAGGCACACTTCACTGTACAGCAAAGAAACAGTTTAGGGGGGGCAGCCCGATGGATCACAGAGTAAGAGCACATCAAGTCCACAGCTGAGCCCAGTTCAAATCAAAGCGCTACACAGCATGTTAGGCTTTGAGTTTTAAAGATAATTTAATAAAACAAAGGGATGAGTCTTAAATAAATTCTTTGCTAAATTGTGCTATTATCAAACTGACCATAGTCAAAATCCCTTGAACTTAGTAATCAATAGGATTCTGAACAGTGGCGTGCACAGACATTTAGAGGGGCAGGTGCTCAAGTTAAAAAAGGGCACCTTGTGCAGCGCGTGGAACCGGCCGGTTGCCTTAATCTATTTTGGGCGGGAACCCCTTTTGGTGTTAGCATTATGTTATGCTTTAGCTATTGAAAAATAGCAGATCTACAAGCTCATAGCGCGCCACTGAGTGGCGCGCTACGAGCTTGTAGGTCTGCTATTTTTGAAAAAAGAAAAAAAGATTTTCTCTTTTTTTTCCCCCGAAAGGGCACATTGCCAAAAGGGCAGGGGGTGCTCTAGCACCCCCTAGTGTCTATCTGTGCACGCCACTGATTCTGATAAGAATAATTTGGGGAAGAACACTCCTCACCAATGTCAATGAGACAGTCTGCAACGTCTCCTTTTAGCTCATTTCCCAAGTCTTTGGATAAGGTGTTCTCACTGAGGCTGGCGTATTTCTGGAACGCTATACGAGGTCAAACAATAAGAGCAACTGTACTTCCGTTTTCTTTTATGCAACAGGAAAATAGGTGTTGAAACTGATTTAAAGTTCAGTGGTCATGAAACTCAATGAATACAGAAAAAAATAGAAAAAGTGCCCTTCTGGGCACAGGTCTCCACCAGGAGGATAGGACTGTGAGATGTTTGGCAAAATGTTTAGGATTAATATAAACATGTTTTTGAGGCATTTTGTTCCAAAAATGTGTTTTGCAAAAATCAACCTGTTGGTGGCGCTATAACAGGCCAATGTGAAAAGGGTGGGATATATTCCTCAGCCTAGTAAGAAAATGTGTGAAAGATTTCACGTAAATTGCATGCTGCGTTCATGATTTGAGGCTTTTGTTCAAAACGGGGCAATCTTGCAAACTGTGAAAGCCAATTATAGCCAATTAGGATGGAATCTGAAATATCGGACAGATCCGACTTGAGCACATGACCATAGAGATGCTGTGTAACGATTTGTGAGATTTTTGGACAGAATCTGGAGGAGTAATATCAAAAAATGTGTTTTACAAAAGTCGGCCTCCTGGTGGCGCTATAAAAGGCAGATGCGGAAAATGCAGGTCAACGGTTTGTCCTTGGCCTCTAGGGAGTGTGCATGCAACGTTTCACGCAGATCGGTGCAGTTTTAGGTAAGAAATGTGAAAAGCTGCCTCATGGTGGCACTATAACAGGCCGTTCTGGAAAATGTGGGGCAGAGGTTCATCGTTGGCATCCAGGGAGTGTGTGTGCAAAGTTTGGCATCGACCGGGTTAACGGTGCCGGAGATTAGCTGGTAACGGACGGACGGAAGAACGCACACGCGGACGGAGTGCAAAACATACTCTCTCCCCATGCCTTCGGCCTGGTGGAGACAAAAAAGACTATTTATAACAAGCTTGTAATCTGTAAGAAGCTATGAGCAGCTCTCAGTTTGCACTTTAACATTTGACAGACCAAGCACAATACCTTCGCGCCAGACCATGAATATAGGCTAGCTTGTTGTGACATTAATTTCGAAATTTTCAATGTTGGAAACTTCAGGACAATTTTCACCAATGACAACATTCCTAAAGGGTAAAAGTGGACAAATTAATCTTACTTTTTTTTAGCTGAGGACCACTTCGACTTGCGAGGATGTCAAGGAAGGTGTTGATATCAATTGCTTTGCCGTTCTCACCTGCAGCGAACAGAGCCTGTGATAAACAGTTAAAGTTGCATTTGTTAGTTTGTTACTAAAATATTTTCAAACAAAACCAACTAATTGCAACAGAAACAGTCAATTCTCAAAGTGGGGTCCAGCGACACTCAGGATTCAAAAGCTACGTACCCTTACAGGTCTGTCTGTAAATGTAGTTAGTTATGGAGGTTGTTGAAATTAAAGGCTTGAGAACCAGAGCGGTTAACCACAGTGCTACTATAGTACAGTACCTTTGCATCTGTTTTGGCGAGGTCCAAGTCCACTTCACTGTCCTCATCTTTGTTGGCTTTCAGCAGAGCCTGCAGGGCCAACGTGAAGTCTCCACTGGTGTCACCTTTAATGATGTCCTCCAACTCCTCCTGGTACTCTGATGAAGAGGTTGGAATCATGATCAAGGAGATGGGTCGCACACACCAAGACTGGTTGAAAAAGTTTTATTTCAAACCATAGATATGACAAACGTTTTGGCTATCCAGCCTTCATCAGTGTGATGGAGGTTGGAATCATACCTTCACTTAAAACTCACTTGTGAAGTGAGGGGCGCTCTTACATATCACATTCTGGCCAATCACTGTTGGCGTACTCACTTTTTAAGCCCTCAGCCAATCAAATAGTCGCTATGGGGTACGGGTGTACACACAGACACAAAGCTGGGCATAGGAGGGGCTAGTGCCATTTTACTGTACAATGTAGGAACCTATGGTAGGTATTTGGGAGCATCAAATATTACAATGTTTAGCATACCTTCTTGAAAGACCCTCTTGATTTCATGGATATCATGGTTTGACCTTGATGCAAGAATTTCTACCAAGACACTTTCATGTGTGCCCAGTCCCTGTTGGATAGACAATTATCAGTGTTAAGTGCCAATAGTGATTGAATTTGGTATATGGTTCAAAAGATGGTGCCGATTTCTGTAACCCAAGTTCCTCATTCAGGGCGCACTACAAGAAACCATTTACAAAACTCTTTTAACCGCTTGGTTCTTAAAAGACACAGACTGTATCCATGGCTATCGTAGTGTAAATATTGAACTTGAGATAACAATCTTTGAAGCGGATATGAAATATTTATATTAATTAAATTACACAAAATGTAGGCTACCTTTGTGGCTTTTCTGAGACAGTGGGCATCAAACTGAGTAGGTGTCATGAGCAGAGCCAGAACAACATCCTCGAGGTCTGACCTTAGGACTGACTTCAGGTCATCAGCCAGAGCCTGAAACAGACAATAGCATTTCTGACTAATAAAGTAATCAAAGCACTGCAGTGAAGGTATGCAAGCATAATTTATGTAGTTTGTAATTTTAAATCTTCGATATGTCAGGATTTAGATATTATATATTGGTTAGTATTAAACTTATTGTAGGTATGGCATTTTATTTCTTCATTTGTAGGTGGCAGTTGTGATCCATTTATATGGGAGACTAGATGAAAATTAGCTTCTTGTTAATCTGGCATGTTTACATGACATGTTCAATTAATTGAATTCCTGTACATGACTACATGTATTGAACGTTCATTAACATGCAGCATGATGGTCTCAAAAACAGATTTTTAATAATGCAACAGATCGTTATATTTCGTTCTTTTGTTTAAAGAGTAGGCAGGCAATCTCCTCAAATTAGATAACTAAGGGCCATCAGAGTTCTGTCAAACAGTTAGCTGAAATGATTTGTTCTTTTTATGATTTTCAACTGAAAAGCCTGTACGTTTATAAAAAGGTAGGCTGAATTTCCCAGTCTTTTCGGTGAATGACGTGTGGGGGTTTTGATGACCCCGACTCACCTTCTCAGTGGATTCCTTATAGACTGCTTTGATCCTCTGCCTTTGTTCATTGCTTCTCTTCACCAGAAGGGAAATTATCACATCCTCATCTACTCCTGTGAATGGGAAAATATGTTATGTTTTAGGCTACACGTACTACGGCTACTAGATAATAAAAGACAACTTTCTCAAGTAGATTACAGAGATGTATGAATACAATCCCAAGAACATTTTCAAAGTCAAAATAGTGAGGAGCAGTTTGAGTCAAGAATTAAGTTTTTGTTGTCCAGTAAAGACCAATAAATAAACATAGTAATTGTTGAGATGTTGAATACCTAGGATAGCACCCGGCAATACCCAGTCTTGTGGATATCGAGTCATTTTGCGATGTGTAGAAGTGTATGCATATCTGTGCAGTGCATCACTATGTTCTTCTTACCTTTGGCTTCGATGGCTTTCTGCAGGTCTGAGGCGTCACGGCAGGCATAGAAGTAAGGATACGGAGAGATGGTTCCATAGAACTTAGGCTTCTTTGGCTTACCCTTGCAGCACTGAATGCATTCAATCAGAAATACACTTTAACACAAAGCAAGAAGTTTTGTCTATTGTACTGTTGTTCATGATTTTAACCACTGGAGTCCTATTTTATACTAGTTTGTCATATGATTGAGTACAACACACTGCATCTCAATGCGTTGTCAGCTCATAGATCTGCTATTATTTTTGCCATTTGATAGATTCTGAAAATGATAGCCTATATTACCCAAAAGTGTACATTATAAAAACACCAAAACTGGACCATCACTGGTATACTCACCGAGTCCACATCATCCTCATCAGGGTCACTGTCATGGATATTTAGGAAGAATTTCTTGAAGAAAGTCATACTTGGTAGGCTGAAATATGAGAGGGCCCAAACTGTGATTTAAAAATAACACACCAAAATAAAAGCAAAACTATTCACAAATATAAAACTCACCTGTTCAATAATTCGCTCGATGCTGCAATGGTAGTAGGCTCGATGCAGGTGTCCAATTCGCCTTGCTCAGTGGTAGTAGGCTCGATGCAGGTGTCCATTTTGCGTATGCAGTAGCGTACTATTTAACACACCTTTCAGTGACGCCAGAGGTTTCTACGGTTGTTTTCAAATGTGTTCAAGGCTGGCCAACCCCCTTGTTGTATTATCTCAATGCCAGCATTCCATCAAGGTGAGATGTCTGCTTCACTTACAGGTTGGGCAGCTCGTAACTGTAGACCTGTTTGGCACAACAACAAAAAAAACAAAAAAAAGTTTAAACTAAACTAAACATTGAGATCTCATCCCAGCCATGCTTTCGCAACTTGTGAAAATATTAAGTTTATACTTTTCAAATTTCCACTTGCTTCATATACAAAAACAATACCTTTATACTTGTAGCCTAGTCTACTATTACAAATAACTTAACATTGTGACCTCTCTCCAGCAAACAATCATTTTTGCAATCAATTGAAAAGATTAAAAAAAAAAAAAAAAAAAAAAAGTGTGGCCCTTCTTCTGTGGCCTGCAATGAGGTCATTACATGCCAGAACCTGACAATCAACATTTTTCCGCCAGCTAGACACATGTTTAAAACACCAGACAGACCATCAAGCACAAATTTCAAAAGGAGACAGCTAGACATCTCCGCATCTTGCTGTCTCAACCTGAACCAACCTCTTCTTATTCTTTGTGGAGTTGTATGGCAGTTGGCATCCTTAAGTGAGCCTGCCCTCACCTGTAGCTTGCCTTTTAAGCAGGTGAGGCAAACCATCACATAATCCTAATTGGTAACTCTGTAAACTCAAACACAGCTAATATAACAGTAAGGCCCATGATTTATCTTACACAAAAGTACATAATGAAGTAAGTTACAAGTTCAACAATGTTATGTGTTTCCCAATTAATTCACAGATTTTTATAATAAAGACAAAACATGATACCAACATAAACAAACACCCCTCCTCCTCTACAGTGCTTGGCCTCTTCCAATCAACAGGGTTGGAAAGTACTGAAGAGGAGTCAGGTGAAGTGAGCAATAATGTATCTTCTTCACAGTGAAAATAAAGAAACATTTAAAACCCTTTGAGTCCTTGTGTTGAAAATGTCTTCAGATATACACATGTAAGGAAAACATGCAACACCACACTACTAAACACACAACCCATTTCAATGCAACACGTTCATAGATAGGCAATTTAGTTTTACATTTTTGACAAATGTTGATAAATCATCTATTGTGAGTGTCCCTGGCACCACATTGTATAAGAACCACTGATTTAGTTGCTTCAGTTACAGTCGCTACAGACTCATAAAAACCCTTACTTTGATGAAAATGTTTTAAAAAGATGTTGAACTTTATTTCAAAATCAAATTCATATCAAATAATCATCAGGAGCACAACATCCTGAAACAAAAATAAACATGAGACATCACACTTAAACTATCCTGCAGTTCATCATGCAATGTGAATGTTACACTGTGAAAGTCTTCATTTAACTCCATTTAAGGTCTATTTGGTTACATTTGTGCACTCTCAAAGTTACAAAATGGTTACATTATTTAAATTATTCCTGGTGGTGATTCTCTCATCACAATATAATATCATTATCTGTGATCATATTCCCATTTTGATTCTGAATCATGCAACATGCACAGTTCAGTTCAGTAAAACTTTTAAGGAGATTATAAAAATGGACAGAGAGTCAACATGTTGCCCTCTGGTGGATGTTTTTAAAAATACACATTTCCCCAAAGGCAGATTGATATAAAACTTGTCAGGAATCTTCGCTCTGCAGGCAGTTGATTATACAGTAGATAAGTAACAGGGCTCAAATTCACATGAAACACAAATAAAAACAAACACGAGCATCACAATAGATCACAGAGAAAGTGAAAATGAGCATAATTAACACAAGATAAAACAAAATTATATAAAACAAACTAAATTAAATCACACAAAAGCAGTTACATATTGACACACATTGGCTAGTGACACATAAGGTCCAAAGTTCCATTATAAATACAGATTCCATTTTTCCATTTCAGTATAATAGGCAATAGCCTATTGCATTATTTTATAGAAGTTACTACCAACTTCAATACAAACAAACAAACAAAAAATCTTTAAGGTATATTGATTATGCCGATTTTATTGCAAATCTGTTAAAGATATATTTTGGTAAATCTAAATGTGATACATTTAGATATAACTTTTTTGTTGCTTTGTTGTTGTCCAAAATGTCTGTTTTTTAAGACGACCCTTTGATGAATTGAACATTGTGGACCCTATTGGAAACAAGTGTAATGCTTAATTGGGTCGTCATTTTTCAATCAATCAATCAATATCCGGAATAGTTTGCATTATTGCAGTGTGGAATAGAGGGAATGTGCATGACATCATCATCATCATACCCGGAAGTTATGTGGGAATGCCTACTGAGTGGCAAAAAACTACTTTCTGGCCTTGACAGCCCATTCATCCAAACAGAAAAATCTATAACCCCAAATCCTATCTGATCCACAAAAATCACTTGATTTGCCACTCGATTTGCCCCTCACTTTATGCATGCGCATACCCTCAATAGTTGTCATTATTATCAATATGAATTTATTATATGCATTAGTTTTCATGAATAGAACATAATACGTTATTCCAGGAACGAATGAAAACCCGTATGGATGCAAGTCATCACTTCCTCTCTCTGTTATACAGGCGTAAGGCCTCCCCTGGCCCTCGGCACCGGTGGGCGGTCCACTGGTCCTCTTCGAATGTTGGGATTGGGCGACTGCAGCTCCACGTCTTCCTCTACCACAACCTTTTTCTTCTTCTTCTTCTTCTTCTCTGGCTCCGGCTCAGGCTCAGGTTCTGGGGCAGAGAGGGAGCGCAGGGATTTTAAAGCCTGATTCATATTCAGGCGTACATGCTGTCATCATGCACCGAAAATACCAGATCTACAAGCTCACAAACAATGTGTCGCAGTGACATTCAACTACAGTATGTATGGCCAGACATACTGTATAAGTCAACATCAACATTTCATTTTCATTACGCTCACTAGGCTTTGATTCAAAAATTGCCTGTGCATAAGAGGAAATAGCTTCAGGATTGTACAGATTGTGCATTACATTCACCCATCTTAAACAGCATGGATTATCTGGTTAATTGTGCACAGTATAATTTGGTAGATGACCCCATTGTGAATGAATGTCAATGTTGGGTACTGTAGAGAAAAAGGAAGTTATCCTGATCACCCTAAAGAACATAAACTTTTGGTCAACTGACAGGTATCATGCATCTCCAACCGCTACCTTGACACCATTTATTTCTTCTCTACGTATACTCTCCTATGCACCGGTCCTTACAAGCAGTGGTGTAAAGTAATTAAGTACATTTAATTAAGTACAGTAAGGCCCAATCCCAATCCACTCCCTTGCTGACTCAATGAGCCCTCACTGACTTAGCTGCGCGTTCATGTGAAGTCTGCGAGGGCTTGAGGGATGTCCCATTTGAAATCGGTAAGTCAGTGAGGTCTCAGCCCCGCCCCTTTATGTGCCCTTTGCCAAAGTCAGCATCAATGCTGACTTTAGCTGACTTTGGCAAAGAAATTACCCACAGTTCATAGCGTTACCAGGGGAATGAGGGGGATCCTCCGAACGTCAATCATTTAAGTATGCAAATTAGTTATGTATCGTGGTTAGAATGTCAACAAACACAACAGTGCTTTCTCACTGTTCTCAAAGGGAGACGGAATGGAAGGATAGGCTATATATTTAATAACAATAATAATAATAAGGGAAATATGATGACAAAATGACTAATGAGCAAAGAATATGGAAATGCAATGTATAATGAATATTATTATATATGAATATTACAACCCCTATCACACAGGAAAGTGTATTTATGAAACTAATAATAAAACGATCAGCTTAAATACTAAAATAGACATGATAGACATGTCATGTAGGCACTGACTGTGAATAAGGACAGTTTTTATAAAGTGATGCAAAGTAATGGCGGACTCATCTTCAAAGTGCTGTCCCATTCCTTTCACAACAATTTGGATCCCTTGCAACCTCTCACCCTCAAGCACTTACAGCTGACGTCACTAAAGTCAATGAGGGTTCAGGGCTCAGGGATTGAGGGAGGCAATTGGGATTGGGCCTAAGTATCGTAGCAGCATATGACGTCAGGGTATAACAGGCTCTCAATGACGTAATAAAGATGTGGATTAAAGGACCCAATGCAAGGGTGTAATTGGTTTGATGACGTAATGACAATATGTTTTAGTGTCGGGAGGATTAAAGGTACTAATGCCCCTATGTATACATGTATGTAATCTGACACCACTGCCATATCAAGCACAAGTTGTCATTACGTCATAAGCTGGCACGGCGACATGGACGAAAAAGATTACGCGCGCTCTGCTTGCGCAAGTAATTACAGCTATTGAAACAATTAACTTCCCCCCAAAATAATGGAGAAACTATTAAAATATAAAACTCACCAGTTTGGAATTCACGGGTCTCAGTAGCCTACTATTTTACACACCTTGACTTGAATCGACACCTGCACCTTTCTCCAACCAGAGGTTTGAGTTTCTACGGTTGTTTTCAATGTATAAGGCCAACCCCTTTGTATTCTGTCATCCCAGCATTCCATCAGTGATATTCCTGCTTCACTTACAGGTTGGGCAACTCATAACTATAGACCAGTTGGGCAAAGATTTTAGTTTACTAAACACCGACATCCTGTGCTTTTTCCTCAATGCTTTCATGCATTACAAAGTTCACTTGCTTCATATAAATAAAACGATGCCTTCTACTTGCATCATTTACAAATAATTCTCAGTTGTGTTGCAGTATATAGCATAATTGTACATACAGTAACATGAAGTGTGAGTGACACTGAATTACTTATAAAATAGTTTGAAATCAATTTAGTAACAAAGCTGGACCAAAGACTCAAAATAGTCAACTAAATCACACAAAAATACATTTAGTACAAGTTAAACATTAGAGAATGAATAAACTGTAGCTAAAACCAATTTGATACAAATACTCTTGTATTTGGTGTCTTGGTGTACAGCATGTTGCTCTCCCCATGGTGTTATCCAATGCTTTAGTTTTTATGGCAGGTTTGCTAGTTTAACTTTGTGACAATGCTTAGTTTGCGTTTAGTTTTCTGCACTTTTCAATCCTGCGCCTGGCAAATAAGTCAGGTGCAGGATTGAAAAGGGCCAGAGTTAAGTATATTTTGTAACAAACCCAAGATAGCATTTAAAGAATATGCAGTTACAGATTATGCTTATAAATGACTGACCGTCAACCGAGAAAACTTGGAAAGTGTTTAGAGCAGCTTTATTATTACATCCAATCTGTAAGACATTAGAAAAACAGTTCCCAATATTCAAGGAACACCAACAGATATTTCAGCAGCACCTCACAGCTTGTATTAACGTGAAAAAGACAAAGTTAATGAAACATTTTAAACAGGTCCACACAATTCCAGCAGGATCGTTTCGTAATGTCCCTTAGTATCCGCCTGTCAAACCAAGAGAAATACGTAATCAGTGATACAACAAGGGTAACTTCACAAAACCCGAGAATGTAGAAACCCGTACAGCAACATTTCTATTGCGTAACCATGACAGCCATAGAATGAGCAGGCGGGGCAATCTTGACAATACAGACAGAGTGACATGCATGTAAAATAGTGGAGTTTCACATTACCAATATGTCCTCCTGCAGAGTTCTTCCAAACATGGTCTTGTACTCATCCATGACTTTCTTCAAGTCCACCTCAGAGCGGCTCACTATCACCCTGATAAGAGTCTCATCACATGTGCCATATCCCTGTGAATAGACAGCCATGTTAACTACACAACAACGTTCACCTCCAAAGATTGTACCACTTTGAGATACACATGGATTGTTTGATTAGTCCATATAGGGTATAATCATCACTATACATGTATGTAGTCTACATTTGGACACCACTACAAATTGTATAATCACTACATGGTGCACTATAGTGAGTAGGGAGTGAAAGTGGAAACAGTTTGAGGTGACATTGCAGGCATTTTGCGAAATTTCCGAACAATCGCAAAACAGAAACTCTTTCAACAGTTTGTTTCATAAATATGTTATAGTAACCAAATATCAAAAGTCCTAAGAAATCCCAGTGGAACATATTGAAAAAATCACACCCGTGTGAACTGAGTGGTGTAAGGTTTTATATAGCCTGATCAGCTCTGATCTGACGTAATGAAATCACACCTGGATGTGATTTCACAACTGGCTTTTTTTGTGCAGAGAAAATGACCACGGTTGCTACGGTCATCCAGTTCACCCGGGTGTGATTTAATTACGTCAGAAATTATTTTGAACATAGCAACCATGGTCATTTTTTTATGCACACAAAAGCCAGTTGTAGGAGTGGTTTACACCACTCAAAAAAAATCACACCCGTGTGAACTGAGTGGTGTAAGGTTTTATATAGCCTGATCAGCTCTGATCTGACGTAATGAAATCACACCTGGATGTGATTTCACAACTGGCTTTTTTTGTGCAGAGAAAATGACCACGGTTGCTACGGTCATCCAGTTCACCCGGGTGTGATTTAATTACGTCAGAAATTATTTTGAACATAGCAACCATGGTCATTTTTTTATGCACACAAAAGCCAGTTGTAGGAGTGGTTTACACCACTCAAAAATGCTAATAGGCACATTTTTTAATTCTGCTTTAAGTTAGCCCTGCATAGTCAGCCTTGATCTGCCTTTGCAATGCATATTGCAGCGGCGCAGGGAGGGTGACATTTGTCACTGCATGCATTCCTGTGGGAAGGCAACTGTCAGCAGGGAGTGTTGGGCAGGAGGAGTAGGACGAAGGCTCTAAGGCTGAGCTCACACCTTTAATGCAATTCTCGTGCTCGTTGGATCAATGCTGTGTTGTGTCATGGCCGCCCAATGTATTTCCAATGGAGGTCACATGGTTTGACCCAACATTGTGTTGTGTGAGGGGGAGGGGCGCAGTCGAAACGCCCCTCACACAACACAATGTTGTGTCAAACCATGTGACCTCCATTGGAAATACATTGGGCGGCCATGACACAACACACCATTCATCCAACGAGCACAGAGCATTGCATTAACCGTGTGAGTGCACCCTAAGTCCTCCTGGTGGGGGCTCCTCATTGGCAGGTGAGTCAGTATAGGATCCACCACCGTGACAAGAAGCGTGTGGGGAGGAATCAATTGGCATAACGACTAAATTGGGGAGTAAAAATATGCTACACTAAAATAAAAATGAACAGAAAACAGCCCACACAAAGACTGACGGCATACCTTCATAGCCAGGTGTAGCTTCTCCGCAAAGAAACCAGGCTTATTCCAGGCACACTTCACTGTACAGCAAAGAAACAGTTTAGGGGGGCAGCCCGATGGATCACAGAGTAAGAGCACATCAAGTCCACAGCTGAGCCCAGTTCAAATCAAAGCGCTACACAGCATGTTAGGCTTTGAGTTGTAAAGATAATTTAATAAAACAAAGGGATGAGTCTTAAATAAATTCTTTGCTAAATTGTGATATTATCAAACTGACCATAGTCAAAATCCCTTGAACTTAGTAATCAATAGGATTCTGAACAGTGGCGTGCACAGACATTTAGAGGGGCAGGTGCTCAAGTTAAAAAAGGGCACCTTGTGCAGCGCGTGGAACCGGCCGGTTGCCTTAATCTATTTTGGGCGGGAACCCCTTTTGGTGTTAGCATTATGTTATGCTTTAGCTATTGAAAAATAGCAGATCTACAAGCTCATAGCGCGCCACTGAGTGGCGCGCTACGAGCTTGTAGGTCTGCTATTTTTGAAAAAATCTTTTTTTCCCGAAAGTGCACATTGCCAAAAGGGCAGGGGGTCTAGCACCCCCTAGTGTCTATCTGTGCACGCCACTGATTCTGATAAGAATAATTTGGGGAAGAACACTCCTCACCAATGTCAATGAGACAGTCTGCAACGTCTCCTTTTAGCTCATTTCCCAAGTCTTTGGATAAGGTGTTCTCACTGAGGCTGGCGTATTTCTGGAACGCTATAAGAGGTCAAACAATAAGAGCAACTGTACTTCCGTTTTGTTTTATGCAACAGGAAAATAGGTGTTGAAACTGATTTAAAGTTCAGTGGTCATGAAACTCAATGAATACAGAAAAAACTAGAAAAAGTGCCCTTCTGGGCACAGGTCTCCACCAGGAGGATAGGACTGTGAGATGTTTGGCAAAATGTTTAGGATTAATATAAACATGTTTTTGAGGCATTTTGTTCCAAAAATGTGTTTTGCAAAAATCAACCTGTTGGTGGCGCTATAACAGGCCAATGAAAAGGGTGGGATATATTCCTCAGCCTAGTAAGAAAATGTGTGAAAGATTTCACGTAAATTGCATGCTGCGTTCATGATTTGAGGCTTTTGTTCAAAACGGGGCAATCTTGCAAACTGTGAAAGCCAATTATAGCCAATTAGGATGGAATCTGAAATATCGGACAGATCCGACTTGAGCACATGACCATAGAGATGCTGTGTAACGATTTGTGAGATTTTTGGACAGAATCTGGAGGAGTAATATCAAAAAATGTGTTTTACAAAAGTCGGCCTCCTGGTGGCGCTATAAAAGGCAGATGTGGAAAATGCAGGTCAACGGTTTGTCCTTGGCCTCTAGGGAGTGTGCATGCAACGTTTCACGCAGATCGGTGCAGTTTTAGGTAAAAAATGTGAAAAGCTGCCTCATGGTGGCACTATAACAGGCCGTTCTGGAAAATGTGGGGCAGAGGTTCATCGTTGGCATCCAGGGAGTGTGTGTGCAAAGTTTGGCATCGACCGGGTTAAAACATACTCTCTCCCCATGCCTTCGGCCTGGTGGAGACAAAAAAGACTATTTATAACAAGCTTGTAATCTGTAAGAAGCTATGAGCAGCTCTCAGTTTGCACTTTAACATTCGACAGACCAAGCACAATACCTTCGCGCCAGACCATGAATATAGGCTAGCTTGTTGTGACATTAATTTCGAAATTTTCAATGTTGGAAACTTCAGGACAATTTTCACCAATGACAACATTCCTAAAGGGTAAAAGTGGACAAATTAATCTTACTTTTTTTTAGCTGAGGACCACTTCGACTTGTGAGGATGTCAAGGAAGGCGTTGATATCAATTGCTTTGCCGTTCTCACCTGCAGCGAACAGAGCCTGTGATAAACAGTTAAAGTTGCATTTGTTACTAAAATATTTTCAAACAAAACCAATTAATTGCAACAGAAACAGTCAATTCTCAAAGTGGGGTCCAGCGACACTCAGGATTCAAAAGCTACGTACCCTATACAGGTCTGTCTGTAAATGTAGTTAGTTATGGAGGTTGTTGAAATTAAAGGCTTGAGAACCAGAGCGGTTAACCACAGTGCTACTACTAGTACAGTACCTTTGCATCTATTTTGGCGAGGTCCAAGTCCACTTTACTGTCCTCATCTTTGTT
Source organism: Electrona antarctica (assembly GCF_951216825.1). Classification (NCBI taxonomy): domain Eukaryota; kingdom Metazoa; phylum Chordata; class Actinopteri; order Myctophiformes; family Myctophidae; genus Electrona; species Electrona antarctica. Next base: position 40,254,703 of record NC_136797.1, read on the forward strand.
GGCTTTCAGCAGAGCCTGCAGGGCCAACGTGAAGTTTCCACTGGTGTCACCTTTAATGATGTCCTCCAACTCCTCCTGGTACTCTGATGAAGAGGTTGGAATCATGATCAAGGGGATGGGTCGCACACACCAAGACTGGTTGAAAAAGTTTTATTTCAAACCATAGATATGACAAACGTTTTGGCTATCCAGCCTTCATCAGTGTGATGGAGGTTGGAATCATACCTTCACTTAAAACTCACTTGTGAAGTGAGGGGCGCTCTTACATATCACATTCTGGCCAATCACTGTTGGCGTACTCACTTTTTAAGCCCTCAGCCAATCAAATAGTCGCTATGGGGTACGGGTGTACACACAGACACAAAGCTGGGCATAGGAGGGGCTAGTGCCATTACCATTTTACTGTACAATGTAGGAACCTATGGTAGGTATTTGGGAGCATCAAATATTACAATGTTTAGCATACCTTTTTGAAAGACCCTCTTGATGTCATGGATCTCATAGTTTGACCTTGATGCAAGAATTTCTACCAAGACACTTTCATGTGTGCCCAGTCCCTGTTGGATAGACAATTATCAGTGTTAAGTGCCAATAGTGATTGAATTGGTATATGGTTCAAAAGATGGTGCCGATTTCTGTAACCCAAGTTACTCATTCAGGGCGCACTACAAGAAACTATTTACAAAACTCTTTTAACCGCTTGGTTCTTAAAAGACACAGACTGTATCCATGGCTATCGTAGAGTGTAAATATTGAACTACCTTTGTGGCTTTTCTGAGACAGTGGGCATCAAACTGAGTAGGTGTCATGAGCAGAGCCAGAACAACATCCTCAAGGTCTGACCTTAGGACTGACTTCAGGTCATCAGCCAGAGCCTGAAACAGACGATAGCATTTCTGACTAATAAAGATCAAAGCACTGCAGTGAAGGTATGCAAGCATAATTGATGTAGTTTGTAATTTTAAATCTTCGATATGTCAGGATTGAGATATTATATATTGGTTAGTATTAAACTTATTGTAGGTATGGCATTTTATTTCTTCATTTGTAGGTGGCAGTTGTGATCCATTTATATGGGAGACTAGATGAAAATTAGCTTCTTGTTAATCTGGCATGTTTACATGACATGTTCAATTAATTGAATTCCTGTACATGACTACATGTATTGAACGTTCATTAACATGCAGCATGATGGTCTCAAAAACAGATTTTTAATAATGCAACAGATCGTTATATTTCGTTCTTTTGTTTAAAGAGTAGGCAGGCAATCTCCTCAAATTAGATAACTAAGGGCCATCAGAGTTCTGTCAAACAGTTAGCTGAAATGATTTGTTCTTTTTATGATTTTCAACTGAAAAGCCTATAGTAGGTTTATAAAAAGTAGGCTGAATGACGTGTGGGGGTTTTGATGACAGACTCACCTTCTCAGTGATACCCTCATAGACTGCTTTGATCCTCTGCCTTTGGGCATTGTTTCTCTTCACCAGAAGGGAAATTATCACATCCTCATCTACTCCTGTGAATGGGTAAATATGTTATGTTTTAGGCTACACGTACTACGGCTACTAGATAATAAAAGACAACTTTCTCAAGTAGATTACAGAGATGTATGAATCCAATCCCAAGAACATTTTCAAAGTCAAAATAGTGAGGAGCAGTTTGAGTCAAGAATTAAGTTTTTGTTGTCCAGTAAAGACCAATAAATAAACATAGTAATTGTTGAGATGTTGAATACCTAAGATAGCACCCGGCAATACCCAGTCTTATGGATATCGAGTCATTTTGCGATGTGTAGAAGTGTATGCATATCTGTGCAGTGCATCACTATGTTCTTCTAGCCGCAATTTGCAACTCTAGATTTTTTTATAATGGGATGAATCTAGAGTTGCAATACCCTCCATTGACTCCCCACTCATCATTTTGCGTTTGCGATCTGCTTGTCTTAAACGACGTTAAACTCACCAACATTGCAGCTGTTGTCCAAGCTTGAATTATTCTCTTTCAATCTGCAAAGCTTGTTTTTCATAAAAATCCCCCGTAGACATGTTATGAGCTACTTTATGTCAAGAAGAAGAAATGTTGGAGTTTGGAAGCGCTCGTTTGTATTAAGGGGTCGCGCTGCTGCCTCCTGCATTATGTGCAAATGCGAAACAGATGCATGCAGGGACGTTCAGGGACTTACGACGAGCGCTTCCAAACTCCAGCACTTAGAAAAAGAATCACTTGCACAGAATGTCTTGACAGAAAGTAGCTCATAACATGTCTACGGGGGATTTTTATGAAAAACAAGCTTTGCAGATTGAAAGAGAATAATTCAAGCTTGGACTACAGCTGCAATGTTGGTGAGTTTAACGTCGTTTAAGACGAGCAGATCGCAAACGCAAAATGATGAGTGGGGAGTCAATGGAGGGTATTGCAACTCTAGATTCATCCCATTATAAAAAAATCTAGAGTTGCAAATTGCGGCTATATGTTCTTCTTACCTTTGGCTTCGATGGCTTTCTGCAGGTCTGAGGCGTCACTCAGAGAAGAGAAGTCAGGATACGGAGAGATGGTTCCATAGAACTTAGGCTTCTTTGGCTTACCCTTGCAGCACTGAATGCATTCAATCAGAAATACACTTTAACACAAAGCAAGAAGTTTTGTCTATTGTACTGTTGTTCATGATTTTAACCACTGGAGTCCTATTTTATACTAGTTTGTCATATGATTGAGTCACGACTCACAACACACTGCATCTCAAAGCGTTGTCAGCTCGTAGATCTGCTATTATTTTTGCCATTTGATAGATTCTGAAAATGATAGCCTATACTACCCAAAATTGTGTACATTATAAAAACACCAAAACTGGACCGTCACTGGTACTCACTGAGTCCACATCATCCTCATCAGGGTCACTGTCATGGATATTTAGGAAGAATTTCTTGAAGAAAGTCATACTTGGTAGGCTGAAATATGAGAGGGCCCAAACTGTGATTTAAAATAAAACACACCAAAATAAAAGCAAAACTATTCACAAATATAAAACTCACCTGTTCAAGTCACATTGCACAGTGGTAGTAGGCTCGATGCAGGTGTCCATTTTGCGTATGCAGTAGCGTACTATTTAACACACCTTTCAGTGACGCCAGAGGTTTCTACGGTCGTTTTCAAATGTGTTCAAGGCTGGCCAACCCCCTTGTTGTATTATACTCTCAATGCCAGCATTCCATCAAGGTGAGATGTCTGCTTCACTTACAGGTTGGGCAGCTCGTAACTGTAGACCTGTTTGGCACAACAACAAAAAAAAAAAAAAGTTTAAACTAAACTAAACATTGAGATCTCATCCCAGCCATGCTTTCACAACTTGTGAAAATATTAAGTTTATACTTTTCAAATTTCCACTTGCTTCATATACAAAAACAATACCTTTATACTTGTAGCCTAGTCTACTATTACAAATAACTTAACATTGTGACCTCTCTCCAGCAAACAATCATTTTTGCAATCAATTGAAAAGATTTAAAAAAATATATATATAACAAAAGTGTGGCCCTTCTTCTGTGGTCTGCAATGAGGTCATTACATGCCAGAACCTGACAATCAACATTTTTCCACCAGCTAGACACATGTTTAAAACACCAGACAGACCATCAAGCACAAATTTCAAAAGGAGACAGCTAGACATCTCGCTGTCTCAACCTGAACCAACCTCTTCTTATTATTCTTCTTTGTGGAGTTGTATGGCAGTTGGCATCCTTAAGTGAGCCTGCCCTCACCTGTAGCTTGCCTTTTAAGCAGGTGAGGCAAACCATCACATAATCCTAATTGGTAATTCTGTAAACTCAAACACAGCTAATATAACAGTAAGGCCCATGATTTATCTTACACAAAACTACATAATGAAGTAAGTTACAAGTTCAACAATGTTATGTGTTTCCAAATGAATTCACAGATTTTTATAATAAAGACAAAACATGATACCAACATAAACAAACACCCCTCCTCCTCTACAGTGCTTGGCCTCTTCCAATCAACAGGGTTGGAAAGTACTGAAGAGGAGTCAGGTGAAGTGAGCAATAATTTATCTTCTTCACAGTGAAAATAAAGAAACATTTAAAACCCTTTGAGTCCTTGTGTTGAAAATGTCTTCAGATATACACAGGAAAACATGCAACACCCAGAGATGGGCAAAATACATTGAAAATGTATTTTGTTACAAAATACAAATACTGGGTCACAGAATGTATTTAAACACAAAATACAAATACTGGTCTGAGAAATGTATTTGAGGTACAAATACGTATTTTGTATTTTGAAAATACATTTATTAAAATGTATATAATGATAAGTAAATTCATAATTAATTGCCAAATATTAAATTAATGACCTGTCAGAATGTCTAATACATTGAAGGTTATTAAGAATGATACACTTTATATTTTAAGCAAATCAATGTGCTATAACTGTATCAAACAGGACCCACAAAGGAATGGATTGGCCATCTGATTCATCACTGTCACTCCTCTTTGACTTCTACCTCAAGAAAAATGTAGAAAGAGATTGATTGATTGGGCCTACCACCAATTTACATTTAAACCAACAATAAAAAACAAGATAAGTAAACAAGATACTAATGACTAAGATGAATAGATTATCAATTAAAGGAGCATTCAGTGATTTGGAAAACCCCCGTCTTCCCCGGTAACAAGATGTGCACATGCAGTGCCGATTCTGGCCTACAAGGGGCCCTAAGCATGATTGTAGCAAGGGGGCCCCCCATGAAAAAATGGGGGGTTTTGAAACAGTTTAAAACAGTTTTAAGTAGACAAACAGAGCAGAATAAGGTAAACATTTATTGTCTGTCTGTCTGTCTGTCTATGACAGACTGACTGGTATAAACAGCGCCCCCGGTGTAGAGGGATGGTATGACAGACTGGTATAAACAGCGCCCCCAGTGGGGAGGGATGGTATGACAGACTGGTATAAACAGTGCCCCCAGTGTAGAGGGATGGTATGACAGACTGGTATAAACAGCGCCCCCAGTGGGGAGGGATGGTATGACAGACTGGTATAAACAGCACCCCAGTGGGGAGGGATGGTATGACAGACTGGTATAAACAGTGCCCCCAGTGGGGAGGGATGGTATGACAGACTGACTGGTATAAACAGTGCCCCCAGTGGAGAGGGATGCTATGACAGAGAGACTGGTATAAACAGCGTCCCCAGTGGGGAGGGATGGTATAAACAGCACCCCCAGTGTAGAGGGATGGTATAAACAGCGCCCCCAGTGGGGAGAGATGGTATGACAGACTGACTGGTATAAACAGTGCCCCCAGTGGAGAGGGATGCTATGACAGAGAGACTGGTATAAACAGCGTCCCCAGTGGGGAGGGATGGTATAAACAGCACCCCCAGTGTAGAGGGATGGTATAAACAGCGCCCCCAGTGGGGAGGGATGGTATGACAGACTGACTGGTATAAACAGCGCCCCCAGTGGGGAGGGATGGTATGACAGACTGACTGGTATAAACAGTGCCCCCAGTGGAGAGGGATGCTATGACAGACTGGTATAAACAGTGCCCCCAGTGGAGAGGGATGGTATAAACAGCAACCCCAGTGTAGAGGGATGGTATAAACAGCGCCCCCGGTGGGGAGGGATGGTATGACAGACTGACTGGTATAAACAGCGCCCCCAGTGGGGAGGGATGGTATGACAGAGACTGGTATAAACAGCGCCCCCAGTGGGGAGGGATGGTATGACAGACTGACTGGTATAAACAGTGCTCCCAGTGGGGAGGCTGTGTTGTGGCTTTAGTCACAAACTTAAGCATAGCCCCTGGAAATTATAGATACAAACACAAGGATAAAAAAAAAAACTCAATTGTATATATATATATATATATATATATATATATATATACACACCCCCGCCGCCCCCCCCACTTTGAAAGGGGGGCGTTTCCGCGTGGTGGAAATGTCTACTACGATAGGCCTGTCCTTGATTCTGATCACTAAGGTACGCTGTTGGCGGAAGATTTCACCATTGAGCAGCGTTACACTCACTGCGCAAATAACGTAAAAAGCCCCCACGGCTCCGCCCGCCCTGTGCTCACCGTTCCTTGCCAGGCCTCAAACGGCCTGGCCAATCAGCAGCGGCTATCCCGCCTCTAGCTGCTGCTGATTGGCCAGGCCGTTTTGTGGCCGGGCATCAAGTCTGCCTGAGAGTTCCCAGATGGGAGCAGGAGGGGGGAACCCAGTGTACTCTCTGCTGCCCCATCTGGCGGAGTCAGGTTATGTGTTTTGCCCCTACAGTTTAAACCTGAGGCTGTGTAAAATGACATTAAAAAGTATTTTATGTATTTGAAATACAGAAAATACTAGATCTGAAAGTATCTAGATACAAAATACATCTCATTTCTTCCATCCCAGCAAAATACAAATTACAAAATACAAGTATTTCAAATACGTATTTCAAATACATGTATTTCAAATACTGCCCATCTCTGGCAACACCACACTACTAAACACACAACCCATTTCAATGCAACACGTTCATAGATAGGCAATTTAGTTTTAAATATTTGACAAATGTTGATAAATCATCTATTATGAGTGTCCCTGGCACCACATTGTATAAGAACCACTGATTTAGTTGCTTCAGTTACAGTCGCTGCAGACTCATAAAAACCCTTACTTTGATGAAAATGTTTTAAAAAGATGTTGAACTTTATTTCAAAATCAAATTCATATCAAATAATCATCAGGAGCACAACATCCTGAAACAAAAATAAACATGAGACATCACACTTAAACTATACTGCAGTTCATCATGCAATGTGAATGTTACACTGTGAAAGTCTTCATTTAACTCCATTTAAGGTCTATTTGTGCACTCTCAAAGTTACAAAATGGTTACATTATTATTTAAATTATTCCTGGTGGTGATTCTCTCATCACAATATAATATCATTATCTGTGGTCATATTCCCATTTTGATTCTGAATCATGCAACATGCACAGTTCAGTTCAGTAAAACTTTTAAGGAGATTATAAAAATGGACAGAAAGTCAACATGTTGCCCTCTGGTGGATGTTTTTAAAAATACACATTTCCCCAAAGGCAGATTGATATAAAACTTGTCAGGAATCTTCGCTCTGCAGGCAGTTGATTATACAGTAGATAAGTAACAGGGCTCAAATTCACATGAAACACAAATAAAAACAAACACGAGCATCACAATAGATCACAGAGAAAGTGAAAATGAGCATAATTAACACAAGATAAAACAAAATTATATAAAACAAACTAAATTAAATCACACAAAAGCAGTTACATATTGACACACATTGGCTAGTGACACATAAGGTCCAAAGTTCCATTATAAATACAGATTCCATTTTTCCATTTCAGTATAATAGGCAATAGCCTATTGCATTATTTTATAGAAGTTACTACCAACTTCAATACAAACAAACAAACAAAAAATCTTTAAGGTATATTGATTATGCCGATTTTATTGCAAATCTGTTAAAGATATATTTTGGTAAATCTAAATGTGATACATTTAGATATAACTTTGTTGTTGCTTTGTTGTTGTCCAAAATGTCTGTTTTTTAAGACGACCCTTTGATGAATTGAACATTGTGGACCCTATTGGAAACAAGTGTAATGCTTAATTGGGTCGTCATTTTTCAATCAATCAATCAATATCCGGAATAGTTTGCATTATTGCAGTGTGGAATAGAGGGAATGTGCATGACATCATCATCATCATACCCGGAAGTTATGTGGGAATGCCTACTGAGTGGCAAAAAACGACTTTCTGGCCTTGACAGCCCATACATCCAAACAGAAAAATCTATAACCCCAAATCCTATCTGATCCACAAAAATCACTTGATTTGCCACTCGATTTGCCCCTCACTTTATGCATGCGCATACCCTCAATAGTTGTCATTATTATCAATATGAATTTATTATATGCATTAGTTTTCATGAATAGAACATAATACGTTATTCCAGGAACGAATGAAAACCCGTATGGATGCAAGTCATCACTTCCTCTCTCTGTTATACAGGAGTAAGGCCTCCCCTGGCCCTCGGCACCGGTGGGCGGTCCACTGGTCCTCTTCGAATGTTGGGATTGGGCGACTGCAGCTCCACGTCTTCCTCTACCACAACCTTTTTCTTCTTCTTCTTCTTCTTCTCCGGCTCCGGCTCAGGCTCAGGTTCTGGGGCAGAGAGGGAGCGCAGGGATTTTAAAGCCTGATTTATATTCAGGCGTACATGCTGTCATCATGCACCGAAAATACCAGATCTACAAGCTCACAAACAATGTGTCGCAGTGACATTCAACTACAGTATGTATGGCCAGACATATAAGTCAACATCAACATTTCATTTTCATTACGCTCACTAGGCTTTGATTAAAAAATTGCATAAGAGGAAATAACTTCAGGATTGTACAGATTGTGCATTACATTCACCCATCTTAAACAGCATGGATTATCTGATTAATTGTGCACAGTATAATTTGGTAGATGACCCCATTGTGAATGTATGTCAATGTTGGGTACTGTAGAGAAAAAGGAAGTTATCCTGATCACCCTAAAGAACAACATAAACTTTTGGTCAACTGACAGGTATCATGCATCTCCGACCGCTACCTTGACACCATTTATTTCTTCTCTACGTATACTCTCCTATGCACCGGTCCTTACAAGCAGTGGTGTAAAGTAATTAAGTACATTTAATTAAGTACAGTAAGTACAGTAAGTTCCCCCTCAAGGAACCTACCAGGCTCAGGCTCAGGCTCGGGATCAGACTTAGGCTCGTCATCCTCCGGAGTCCAAGGGGTGTCCCTGGGGAGGAGGGCATCTAGCTCCATCTGGGCCGCGTTGGTGACGTTCATGTTGTTTCTCCTGTCCTTCTCCTCATCCCGAGCCTGCAAACACAAAAACAGAGGTCAGGGAGCATAGATAAAGACAGTAGAGCCTGCAGACACAAAAACAGAGGTCAGGGTGCATAGATAAAGACAGTAGAGCCTGCAGACACAAAAACAGAGGTCAGGGTGCATAGATAAAGACACAGGGACAAGGAGCGGTAGGAATAAAAAGGGGTGAGTATTTAAAGAGTAAGATCCTTTCAGACGGGGAGCGAGTGACGCAGGCGTTGTCGCCTGGATCAGCGACACATCTGCTCCAGGTCTGCTCATGCGGGACACATAGCGTGAAAAATAAAGCTCACCCCAATCCAGGTCTAGCAAACCGCGGGCGTGTGCACGAAACGAGCATCCGCGCGACAATTTCACGGGGCTGTGTCGGTGAAAATACACTTGCGTAATCACCCCTCAACTTTTCCACTATGAGTAGAGTTCTCTGCCTGTTCCACTCACCATTTGCATCTTCTTCTTCAGATCTTGATTGGCCTGCTGGTAAGCCTTGGAAGTTACGTTCAGATAATAAATGGCCAGTCTGTTAAGAGACAAGGTTATTGGAATCTGTTATTTCTGTGAAAGCTATTGGGAATCAGTTTCTGTGAAAGCTATTGGATTGCAGGATTGGGAATCAGTTTCTGAGAAAGCTATTGGAATCAGCATTACTTTATGTAAAAGGCAAATCAGATTCACTTTCAGTCAAAGCCATGCACTGAATCAGAATCAGCTATCTGTCAAATGCATTGGAAAGGAATCGGAGGCAAAAGTCGGGAATTCAAAATGTACTAAACACATGTGAGATTGTAGACCGGCTATTTTCAAATGGACGAAATGTGAAGTGGTTTTCAAATAATTGCCTCTGAGATGTAGTGTAGAAGGTGTAGTGTAGTAGTAAAAGTATTGCAAATTGGAAATACTCCAATACTAATAAGTAAAGTAGAAATACCTCAAAATTACTTTAAGTACTTAAGTAAATGTACTTAGTTACTTGCCATCACAGGAGCTAACTGTATGTGTGAGGCAGTATGCCAGGCCTATACTCACACCATGAGCAGCACAGCAGGTATGATGAGGCCAGGGTTGGCTGCATAGCTCATCAGTGTTCCTATGAAGGACGGCAGGTCCAGTTCAATAAACTCCAGGACCACATGAAACATCCTCTCCTTCCCACTGTGGACAGTTCATTCATGGAAATGGAATCAATCACCATTTAAGGCACAATTCCATTCGCCGCCCTCAAGCCCTCGCAGACTTCACATGAACGCGCAACTAAGTCAGTGAGTCAGCACTCAGCAGTGAGGGAGCCGATTGGAATTGGGCCTATAACACTAGTACAATAGTCAACCACTTAAAAAGACTCTGTCCACAGAGTCTAATCTTAATGACTAATAATTTTAGTAATTGTGTCCTAAAAATTTGAGGACGGAATTGGCACCGGAAATTGGCACTGAAAGAAGGTGAAGGTGTATCATTCTGCGCTGTGATTGCATCTGAGCATCACATAACGGGTGTGCCACAGGAGATACCCGTTATATATAAGCATCACATAACGGGTGTGCCACAGGGGATACCCGTTATATATAAGCATCACATAACGGGTGTGCCACAGGGGATACCCGTTATATATAAGCATCACATAACGGGTGTGCCACAGGGGATACCCGTTATGTATAAGCATCACATAACGGGTGTGCCACAGGGGATACCCGCTATATATAAGCATCACATAACGGGTGTGCCACAGGGGATACCCGTTATATATAAGCATCACATAACGGGTGTGCCACAGGTGATACCCGTTATATATAAGCATCACATAACGGGTGTGCCACAGGGGATACCCGTTATATATAAGCATCACATAACGGGTGTGCCACAGGGGATACCCGCTATATATAAGCATCACATAACGGGTGTGCCACAGGGGATACCCGTTATATATAAGTGGCAGATAGAGGGGGGATGGAGACAGAAGGGGGAGAGAGAGGGGGAGAGAGGGGAGCCGAGAGAGGGGGGGGGGGGGGGGGCAGAAAAAGAAGTAGTGAAAATAGCAGATCTACAAGCTCACAACGCGCTTCACGCCACGTTGTGTGCTTGTAGATCTGCTATTTTCCCTAGTTTGCGTCCCAGGCGAATATCTAATTTCTGTTTTGGGTCACGGGCTCAAAGGTTTGGGAACCACTGTTTAAAGCTCTAACCTGAACGGTCCACAATCAAACGAAGGAGGCAGGGTCATGATGGTGTAGACGACGGGAAGGAGGCTGAGGAACAGGATGAGGAGCAGCAGGCCCATGTAGAAGTTGTTGGACTTGGAGGCCTTGAAGACTCTCTCGTGCGGAACGTTGGTGGCCATCACGGCCCAGCACTGGTAGTACATGGAGGTGAGGAGGCGGAGCACGTTGATGCCCACCAGCCCTGGGGCATAGAACGCACCCATCCTGCAATAGCAACACACGTAAGCACGCACGCACGTAAGCACGCACGCACGCACGCACGCTCGCACAAACACACAAACACACAGGCAAGCAGATTGTGACTTAATTAACTAAAATATGGACGCTTGCGTTCAAGTGGTTAATTCTACAACTTTCATCCAGTATAAAGTCCTCCTTTTTCTGGAGAAAATATTGTTAAAGTTATTGTTTATTATGTTTAACGCTTTTTTTTCCATTTCTTTTTTAAAGAACCATATTCACAAATCTTAAGCTGGTGCCTGCTTTTGATGCCCATATTTTGAGGTCAGAGGAGATATTTATTGGGTCGCAGAATTGTGTGTACGGCATTCGAATGGCAATGCTTTGGGTAGTTTCCCCCCTCAGGAACCCACACCCTGCTTGGGGAGCCAGACAGCATGTTCTATTAAAGATGTTCATTGAAAAATGTTTATTGAAAAACTTGACATAATAAAAAGATTTGTGTGCCTGTTTTTGGTTAAAAGGATCCCTGGCTAAAACCGGTAAGACAAAAATGCCTTAAAATATTATACTTGCCCTCTAAAACTAAAATAAAAAAATAAAAACACCTTAGATATTTTATTTCTTTCATAAATAAAGAATCTTTCAGTCAATAGGGACTGCTCCTGTTGCAAGTTTATGATGTCATATGCCCATGTGTTATGTTGTGTGGTCATGTGTGGTCCGTGGAATGCATATGCTAATAAAAAATGACGTAATACTTCCTAAAGTTAATATGAGCATCAAAGCAATATTTAAAATGTTTTTTATTAGCATGTGCATTCCATAATTCGATAGGGCTGGACCACACATGAACATATGACATCATCAACTTGCGACAGGAGCAGTCCCTATTGAGTGAAAGATTCTCTATTTATGAAAGAAATTAAATATTTAAGGTGTTTTTATTTTATCTTTTTAGTAATAGAGGGCAAGTATAATGTTTTAAGACATATTTGTTTCATCCTTTTAAAAGATGGTGGTCCTGGAACCCTAGGCTAGGCTGCAATACAGCGTATCGTGGGTTTGAATCCCGATCCCAGCAACCTTGGGAAATGCACATTGTAAAGTGCTTTGTATAAAGGTGCTATACGTATTGCCATTTACCATTTTATATCTAATGGACATTTGCTCAAAACCTAACATACACATGCCCTATCTCACTCTACACTGTAGAAGATGCTGTAGAGTCTACAACATCTTCTTGGGTATATAGAGAAAAATGAAAAACTCATACCAGATCATTCCTTGATTGAAGACCAGCCCAAGAACATTGCCACTGATATCAAATTCACCATATGAAGGCTGTACAGTAGACAGAGACAATGGTTTTAAACACAGTAGAGTCACCAAACAATACGACTTTTAGACACCAAGACAAAACAGCACTCCTTCCACAAACAATATTATGACGAGTACTCAATCCCAGTAGTTGAGTTAAAATATAGAAAAAGTAAGTATAAAAATACTTCAAAAGTACAAATTACAAAGTTTATTTTCTTTTTGTTGTGAATGCATTGCTTGTGAATGCATTGCTCTATTGACATTTAGTAGCCTATTATTATTTCTCATAAAATAGTGAAAAAATCAGATTTATTTAATGGCAGCTTGATGTACAAGTAAGCCCCCTGGACATGATTCTAGTATGTCACATGATGTACAAGTACACCCCCTGGACTCATGTCCATACATACAGTACATGTACTGTATGTCACAGGGACTCACCCCCTATCCAATCCAGGGAGGCTTACCATTTTTGTATGACTCGGCCGGGGATGGAACCCTGACCATTGACCAATGACCTCCCAATCAACACACAAGGCCACTAAATGGATGAGCATGGAGCCCATAGGCAGAGATGTATACGCTGCAAACACATGTACCCATCCAGCCTCCAGGTCCCAGAGATGTATACGTACCCATCCAGCCTCCAGGTCCCAGCACCAGCAGTAGTTGAGGAAGCGTACAATGACAGCCCTGGCAAAGTCACCTATGAGGATGGTGAGATAGGTGACCTGGATGTCTGACACAGTCAGCTTCACAAACTCCTGTCAAATGAACAATACCAAAGGCAGGACAACAAAATATACATAGACAGACGGACGGACAGACATACAGAGGGACAAACCGATTACACACTGACTGAATGACTGACTGACCAACCAAAGAGCAATGTTCTCCGTAGATGAAGTATGTGAGTGAGTACGTCGGAATGGCTTATGATGACCGATACAGTATGTGAATCCAAAATATGTGTAAGTGTAAATTGTGAATCGATGTGTAGTTCAATGTTTTGTTGTTCATGATTACAATGCCAACAGCAGTCTCCCAGCAGGGTCCTCTGATGACATCACCGGGGTCCATGGGGGGAGGCGTGGCCTCCGAGTCGTTGGACGAGAGAGTGAAGTTGGCGTAGTATTCCTTCATGTTCCAGATGGAGGCGTTCTTTATGGTCTCCTCCTCTTCCAGCTAAAACACAACAGATTATCCTCATGTCATTTTAGTTACAATGAAATTGAGTTGTTTTTTAATGGGGATTATTGACACTTCAGTGACGCTTGTGGAACTTGGCTTCCTCTGACACGCTTGATGATGCCAACGACCGAGGTTATTATAGTTAACTAAAACCAACGAAATAACAAAAACTAAACTTGAAAATATATTTGTGCCTGGTCCAGGCACCTTGGCTGGTAATCCAGCATGACAGTGTGTCGCGGGTTTGGTCCCGATCCCGACGAACCTTGCTGTGTGTCTTCTCCCCATCTCTCTCCCCGTTTCCTGTCTATCTACTGTGATCTATCAATAAAGGCAAAAAAAGCCCCAAAAATAGAATTAAAAAAAATAGTATGGTGTTTGTTTAAATGAGTGAGGCGCCCCGCCCCCTCACTTCACATGAGTGTGATTTTTATACACATATGAATGTAGTAACTAAATAGGTGTTACCTTGGCGTTGACCTCATCGAACAGGGCGAAGAGGAAGGTGTACAGGTTTCCCAGGAAGAGGGCGAAGATGCGTCCCAGCTGCCACTTGAGGGCGACCCGAGGATGATATTCCTCCAGCTCAGCGATGGTCTCAAACAGAGGAGGACACACCAGGCCCAGCAGGGACATGATGAGCTCCAACTGGACAAAAATACAGAGGACACACCAGGCCCAGCAGGGACATGATGAGCTCCAACTGGACAAAAATACAGAGGACACACCAGGCCCAGCAGGGACATGATGAGCTCCAACTGGACAAAAATACAGAGGACACACCAGGCCCAGCAGGGACATGATGAGCTCCAACTGGACAAAAATACAGAGGAGGACACACCAGGCCCAGCAGGGACATGATGAGCTCCAACTGGACAAAAACAGAGGAGGACACACCAGGCCCAGCAGGGACATGATGAGCTCCAACTGGACAGAACAGAAACAGAGGAGGACACACCAGGCCCAGCAGGGACATGATGAGCTCCAACTGGACAAAAATACAGAGGAGGACACACCAGGCCCAGCAGGGACATGATGAGCTCCAACTGGACAAAGGAGGACACAGAGGAAGACACACCAGGCCCAGCAGGGACATGATGAGCTCCAACTGGACAAAGTAGGACACAGAGGAGGACACACCAGGCCCAGCAGGGACATGATGAGCTCCAACTGGACAAAGGAGGACACAGATGAGGACACACCAGGCCCAGCAGGGACATGATGAGCTCCAACTGGACAAAGGAGGACACAGAGGAGGACACACCAGGCCCAGCAGGGACATGATGAGCTCCAACTGGACAAAGGAGGACACAGAGGAGGACACACCAGGCCCAGCAGGGACATGATGAGCTCCAACTGGACACAAATATCATTGGTGGGAAAAAAGTACCCACCACATTTCTCATTTAAGTCAGGGGTTCTCAACCCGTGGGTCGCGACCCCTCGGGGGGGTCGCCAAATTATTTTGGGGGGTCCCCAAAATATTTTCAAAAAAAAAAAAAAAAAAAAAAAAGGGGGGGGGGGGTTTCCACGATTATTCAAAAATAGCAGACCTACAAGTTCATAGCGCGCCACTCGGTGGCGCGCTATGAGCTTGTAGATCTGCTATTTTTCAATAGCTAAATTATAACAATGCTTAAAACATCAAAAGGGGTTCCCGCCCAAAATGGTTTAAGGTTATTGTAGCAGTCAATTTATATTGGGGGTCGGGAGGGGGCGGGGCGGGGGTCCCGAGACATTGCCAAAGCATTTCCGGGGGTCCCCGGCCAAAAACGTTGAGAACCCCTGATTTAAGTAAAAGTATCAATACTGCAATGTAGAAATACTCAGTTTACAAGTAAATGGCCGGAATAAAAAATGTACTCGAGTAAAAGTACAAAAGTATTGGTATCATCATCATTATGTCCCGTTTCACAAGTTTTTTTTACAAGATGTAAATCTTTTGAAAATAGCAGATCTACAAGTTTGCGATGACGTATTGTGACCTTGTAGATCAGCTACCGGTATTTTCAAATGGTCGAAATGTATATAGGGCTGAAGTGGTTAATGTATGTTTTGTAACTAACTAAAGTTTTCAAATAAATGTGAATACATTTCACAGTAAATATTTGCCGCTGAGATGTAGTGGAGTAGAAGTAAAAGCATTGAAATTTGGAAATACTCCAGTAACGTAAAAAATACCTCAAGTATAGTATTTGAGTAAATGTACTTAGTTATTTTACACCACTGCAAATACGTACAAAAGTTGCCAATCTATCAGCCTGTGTGTTTAAAGGCTAAATACACATGATCTGGCCTGGGCCGTGGCTCAACGGTCCAGGCACCTTGGCTGGTAATCCAGTCTGGCAGTGTGCCAGTTCGACTCGGTTCAACTCGGTTCGACTCCCGATCCCGACGGCCTTTACTGCATGTCATCCCCCCATCTCTCTCCCCATTTCCTGTCAGCCTACTGTCTATCCCTCCATAAAAATATATAAAATAAAGGCGAAAGCCACAAAAAAAAAAACATTAAATACACATGATCTGCAATTCTGTAGCAGTGGTTCTCAGACACGGAGTGCCAGTGACGTAGAGTCTGTGGGGGCCGGGGGGCCAGGGCCCCCATGAGGAACCGAACCAGGGATCTCGGCCCCCATGAGGAATTGGACCTGAATATATATATTCGCCTCGGTTCGTCCCGTTTGTACCGCACCAGGTCCCGCCGCGCCCGTTCGCGCAATTCTCGTCTTGCATTGACTTTGTAAGTTTGTATGTAATCGCGCCGCTCCAACCATCCAAGTCTGGCACCTTAACACCTCTTTTTTCCTCACTGTCCGGGACGGGGGGTGGTGGGGGGTGGACCGCGTTGCCTGTCCCTTGTACACATGCAGATCAGGCATTGAAATGCTAATCGGGGTGCTTGTTTTCACCTGCCAGGTATGGGTATGCATGCATACGGTACTGTACTCTGCTTAGGCTACTTGTTCACAATATGAATCCACCACCAGCAAGAACACCCTGGCTGGCAACAGCGATGCCAGCCTGCCGTTGAAACCTTCCGCCGTCCCAGCGACAGTTCTACAGAACCTGCCGAGGCGGACAGGACTAGCCTGCAATCATGGCATTTAAACATGCTCTTCTGTTTATAATCTAAACACTGTG
This sequence comes from Electrona antarctica, assembly GCF_951216825.1. Taxonomy (NCBI): domain Eukaryota; kingdom Metazoa; phylum Chordata; class Actinopteri; order Myctophiformes; family Myctophidae; genus Electrona; species Electrona antarctica. The sequence continues at coordinate 40,271,688 of NC_136797.1, forward strand.
ACACGTTTAAAAAGTGTTACAAGTAAGTGTTTAGAACCTAAACGCTTGGGTTTAGTGTGAAACGGAAAAAGAAACAAACTTTTTTATAAACATTTCGTCTCTGCCGTGTTATGAGCTTGTAAATCTGCTATTTTCGAATAGCTTAAAAATCATAGGGCTTAAGGGCCTGATTCACTAAGCTGTTTACACCCATATCTTGGATGTAAAGGAATCCAACGTTAGTAGTCTACAAAAGAGCAGCCCTCTGCAAAATTCACAGACAAAAATAGATGACTGAATCAGACTACTAACATGGGAAGTTTGGAAAATTCCATTACACTAATGGAATTAATTAATTAATCCATTAATTAATGGGTGTAAACAGCTTAGTGAATCGGGCTCTATTTCCGATTCTAAAAACGCTTCTAAATCATGACCTAAGCTTTCTGAAAAACTTAGGTCACTTATATAGCAGCATCACATTTTTTACATTTTTGAATACTGTACCAGGGGCGTTACTAGCCCGATGCAGACAACACGACTGCGTGGGGGCCCAGAGGCTGTCGGGGCACTCACTGAACAGCCTGCGTCAGGCCCACTGACATCTAGTTACGCGTCTGTACTGTACATACTGTACAGAACCCCGAAATGGGTTCCCAGCCTGAAGGGGTAAAGCACCAAAAGGGGTTCCCGCCCAGAATGGGTTAAGCTGTCCCTCATTTTGCTGGAGGGACGCCCTGGAACCCCCTCAAGGACCCCACTTTTAGAACCACTACAGTGGAATTTGCAATTCTTACTATTGCCTTTGTCGGTGTTTACCTCGTTCTTCTCGTACCAGCTGAGGTCGTCCCTGTCAGCGAACTCCTGAGACCGTTTCACCACGAAGAAGATAAGGTAGCCGCTGCCGCCCAGGCTGCACACGATCATGAAGTTGGCCAGGACTCTCAGGAACCTCCTCAGGTGGATGTTCTCGTCCTTCTGGTTCTCCTGCTCGTCCACTATGGACTCCTGTGCTCAACACAACACGGAAAGTAACATAAAGAGATTCTCGTCCACTATGGACTCCTGTGCTCAACACATTACATTACATTACATTACATTACATTACATTACAGTCATTTAGCAGACGCTTTTATCCAAAGCGACTTACAATAAGTGTATTCAACATAGGTAGGGAACAAAAACTACTAATCACCAGAAGTCTTTAGTGCATTTTCTGCAAAAACAAGCAACCAAGAGTATACCTAGCGCTAAGGTAAAAGTGCAATATATCAGCTACCTATTTCCTTAAACAGATGAGACAAAATAGCTAAATCAAATGAGCATGAGCTAAAACAATTAAGTGTATCGACTAAACAAGATCCAATAAACAATACAACAATAGAAAACAAGCGAAAACAAGCGTTCGTACAACTAGTTAACAACACAACACGGAAAGTAACATAAAGAGATTCTCGTCCACTATGGACTCCTGTGCTCAACACAACACGGAAAGTAACCTAAAGAGATTCTCGTCCACTATGGACTCCTGTGCTCAACACAACACGGAAAGTAAAGTAACCTAAAGAGATTCTCGTCCACTATGGACTCCTGTGCTCAACACAACACGGAAAGTAAAGTAACCTAAAGAGATTCTCGTCCACTATGGACTCCTGTGCTCAACACAACACGGAAAGTAAAGTAACCTAAAGAGATTCTCGTCCACTATGGACTCCTGTGTTCAACACAACACGGAGAGTAACATAAAGAGATTCTCGTCCACTATGGACTCCTGTGCTCAACACAACACGGAAAGTAAAGTAACCTAAAGAGATTCTCGTCCACTATGGACTCCTGTGCTCAACACAACACGGAAAGTAACCTAAAGAGATTCTCGTCCACTATGGACTCCTGTGCTCAACACAACACGGAAAGTAACATAAAGAGATTCTCGTCCACTATGGACTCCTGTGCTCAACACAACACGGAAAGTAACATAAAGAGATTCTCGTCCACTATGGACTCCTGTGCTCAACACAACACGGAAAGTAAAGTAACCTAAAGAGATTCTCGTCCACTATGGACTCCTGTGCTCAACACAACACGGAAAGTAACCTAAAGAGATTCTCGTCCACAATGGACTCCTGTGCTCAACACAACACGGAGAGTAACATAAAGAGATTCTCGTCCACTATGGACTCCTGTGCTCAACACAACACGGAAAGTAACATAAAGAGATTCTCGTCCACTATGGACTCCTGTGCTCAACACAACACGGAGAGTAACATAAAGAGATTCTCGTCCACTATGGACTCCTGTGCTCAACACAACACGGAAAGTAACATAAAGAGATTCTCGTCCACTATGGACGAGAATCTCGACAACACGGAAAGTAAAGTAACATAAAGAGAGATCCTCGTCCTTGTCAACTCCAGTGCTGCGGTTCTCAACCGTTTCTGGATCAGGGCCAGTGGTGGAAAGTAACTAAGTACATTTACTTAAGTACTGTACTTAAATACGGTTTTGAGGTATTTGTACTTGACTTGAGTATTTCCAATACTTTTATTTCTACTCCACTACATCTGAGAGGCAAATATTGTACTTTTACTCCACTACATTTATTTGAAAATGTACTAGTTACTTTGTGGATTTTGATTATTATTATATGCATTAACCACTTTGACATTTTCTGTCAAATATTATTTTTTACCACAGACATACAACATTATTGGACAATAATATTACGAGAAACACATAAAGAGCTAGCCCTGAATTACCATAACATGTCTGTAACGTTGAGTGTACAATTTGGTTTTATTTGTACACTCTCAGAATTAAGAGGGTCCTTGCAAATAAAACATTTGAGAACCACTAGTACTGGTTGGACTCCTAATATGCCATAGTGTCGTAATAAATCAGTATATATTCTGAAGAAAACCTAGAGACATGACATTCAGTAATTATGATCAAAATAAGAACATTATAATGCTGTCTAAAAACTCAATCTAGAATTTGCCACGGAGAAGACCAAGTCTTTGCCACGGACACATTGTCCGTGTACGGACATATTGATGACCCCTGGTTTAAAGTGCTCTAAACAATACCAGGCTCTAAGGTGCTCTAAACAAACATTAAAAGTCCATAGACTTGGCTGCCATATGACATAATTTCAAAAGCCAGACGTTGGAGGGCCTGGCACCCCTCAAACATGGAATGGAAACCATATAGTGCCTTTACACTTTACAGTGTCCATGTTTACCTTGAAGCTGGTGGTGATGGAGGCGTACTTGTTGTCAGCAGTCTCGGCGTTGCCAATCAGGTAATCCCAGCTGGTGAACATCTTCCATGAAAAGGTGAACTCTGAATCATCTCCATCTCCTCCCCCGACGTCTGAGTTGTTAGCCATTCTGAACACAGAGTTGTGGAGGTGCAGTTGATCAAACGAAATAATCACTAATCAATGTATTTCTTTTCAAAATCTTTTTTATTCAGGTTTTTTGTAACAGAAGCCCAGGGGCAAGTAAACAAAAATGTAATTTAGATTCTAAATTATTTTTTTGAGTGGTGTAAACCACTCCTACAACTGGCTTTGTTAGTGCAGAAAAAATGAGCATGGTTGCTATGTTCACCCTGTTCACCCGGGTGTGATTTCATACAACTGGCTTTGTTAGTGCAGAAAAATGAGCATGGTTGCTATGTTCACCCTGTTCACTCGGGTGTGATTTCATTACGTCAGACATGATTTCATTACGTCAGACAGACCTTACACCACTCAGTTCACACGGGTGTGATTTTTTAGATTTGATAAGCTTGCAGGTCGTCGAGGCTATAGGTCAAGTGCTACAGCAAGTGCTACAGGCTTGACAACTTCTCGAGATGATGATGACTGACGACGTTGCCAACTCACGTGCGGATCACCATCATCAGGCTGTAGCCGAAGGAGCCGATCCCCACCAACAGGTAAGAGAGAGGCAGCCGGAACTTCAGCACACCGATGGTCCTCAGGCTGTTGTAATATCCATAGAACAGGATGGAGTACTTGCAATATCCCTGAGATAAGAAGAGATAATCGAGGTGGATCGATGGAGGTCAACTTGGGTTAGGTGCAGACAGAGGGTACATTTTCTTAACAACTCAAACCTTTTAATTTCAAGGACCCCCATAACTGAGTGGTCTGCAACTCAGAGGCCCCTTTTCCACCGGTTGGTTCCCAATGGGAACCGGTTCAGTTCTTTTTGGTTCTTAGTGCATGAGCCAGAGCTCCAAAATTGGAACGTTAATTATGAATTGAGTGTGCAAAACCATACCTATATTAGATTGTTATCACCATGACACTTCCCCAATTGAGTATATAGATAAGATATGAAAAAGCTACTACTGTGGAAGGGTTATCATGTATTACTTTACTTGTATTGATCCTATAAACAATTTAATATAGGTCTAGTTTTTCCCACCAATTTTGGAGCTCTGGCTCATGGACTCCCATTGGGAACCAACCGGTGGAAAGAGGGTCAGAGAGTGTACAAAAATGGAACCAAATACGGGTCCATTTGTATGACCATTACATACCTGTGAGGGTCGAACCACATCAAGGAACCCTGAGGGTTGATTTCGTCGACTAAAACTAAGACGAAAAATGTTTGTCGACTACCTTTTTCCACTGACGAAAACTAAATGGAAACTAAATAAAAACTAAGCTATGATGACTAAAACTAAGACTAAATATACTGACAATTTTGTCAACTAAGATATCCAGTATAAGTCATTTTACAATTAGTTGCATGCTGAAAATAGCCGATCTACAAGCCCACAACGTGAAAAAAACAGTCATTACGACGGCATCAAGGCCTGCCAAAATACATTTTGTTCGACTAAATCAACTGTAGATGTAGTCGACTAAAATCTTATATTTAGTCGACTAAAACTAGACTAACACTAAAACATTCCAGGTGACTAAAATGTGACTAAAACGAAATGAAAACTATTCAAGAGACTATGACTAAAACTAAAATCAACTAAAATTGCTGCCAAAAACAACACTGGACTGTTCTAATACTTAAAGTTCTACTCAGTCATATAGTTCATGTATGCAGTTGCAATAAACATATTCTAAAATTAAACAATACGGTTATATATATATATATATATATATATATATATATATATATATATATATATTTATATATATTTATATATATATATATATATATATAACCAGAAGCAGGATTAAAACCTATCCTTAAAACGTAATGACAAAAAAGAGGGGTTGGATGGAACCGAAGCTTGGGTGCAGATCGAGTGACATTTTGGAGCGCTGAGCAGCTCACTTCATGTTTCACCTACGTACGTCGAAGTCTGTGAGGGTAGAGTAGTCCTGAGCAGCGGGTTGCTCCGCTCTGGGCACCGTCTTTCTGGGAATGGAGCCATACGGGAGGCCCATCATCACCTGGACATTAACACAGACTAAAATGTTAATTAAGGAGGGACTAGTGGAAAAGAGATCCAGTAGAACAGTAGTTATTTTATGTTTGGTGTCGCTCGGGTGTTGCTCTCTGAAAATAGCTGACCTACCAGCTCACAAAACGCAGTGCGAGCTTGTAGATCGGATATTTTCAGCATGCAACCAATTGTAAAGTGTGCCATTACGACACCATCGAGGCCCGCCAGAATACATTTTAGTCGACAAGATCAACCGTAGATTCAAAACTGGTAAAACATTTCCCATTTCAGACTAAACTAAATTAAAATGTTCTCACGAGACTATGACTAAAACTAAATCAACATTTAGTTGAATGTGTATATGTATTATTTCACCTCTGGGAGGACCACCAGTCCGAACATGAGGCCAAACAGGACCAGGTTCATGCCGTACATCCAGCGCAGGAAGATGAAATAAGATGCCACAGATGAGCCAAAGTGACCTGCAGTGGTGGAAAAAGTATCAATACTGCAATTTAGAAATACTCTGTTAGAAGTAAAAGTCCGAAATTCTAAATGTACTTGAGGAAAAGTACAAAATGATTGGCGTCGAAATGTACTTAAAATACTAAAAGTAAAAGTAGGCCTACTCATTATGCAGAATGTCTCATTACAAATCGATCTATACAAGCTCACAATGTGTTGCATCGCGACGCATTGCTTGTAGATTGGCTCATTTAAAATGGCCGAAATGTATACAGGGCTGAAGTGGTTAATGTATGTTTTGTAATAATAATCAAAATCTACAAAGTAACTAGTAACAAAAGTTTTCAAATAAATGTAGTGGAGTACAATATTTGCCTCTGAGATGTTGTGGAGAAGAAGTAAAAGTACTGGAACTTGAAAATACACACAATATTGAAAATTGAAAGTACAAACACCTCAAAATTGTACATAAGTACTTTCCACAACTGGTGACCTGAGAGTGGCACCAGAGGTTAAATATCATGTAAGGTACACATTTTGCTCAATCAGGAAAAATCTGTCCAGAGGTTGAACCAGGAAGTTAACTCACTTTCCACCTCCTTTATCTTCTTATCCCACGGTATACACGATGTAGCGAAATTGTCAAAATCCCTTTGGAACTTAATCCATTTCTGTCACGACACAAGAAAAAAAAGAAAGAGGTTCTAAAATGAAGACAGCACAAATCAAAAAGCAATGAGATGATGTCTTGCAGTGTTTCTCGTTGGTCCTGACCTTCATCATCTTAATTTTGTAGGCAAACCACTTCTTGCCTTTGCCTTTGCCCAACGCTCCTTCAAACTTGTCCACAAACTCTTGGGATGACCTGCAGGGAAGAGACAGGGAGCAATGCTCAGGAGGACAGCCGTTGTTCACATGTGACTCTACCTACCATACATCAGATTGGTTCAAATGTATAATTCATTAAAACAAGTGCCAGATTGGACCTTTAGATTCTAAAAGGTACTATCCACAGTATCCAGCACTTGTTTTAAAGATGGAGTGCCGTGATTTTTGTTTTGTATGTATTATGACTATGGAGTTAGCATTACTCTAAATAGACCCCCAGGTGTGGTTAGAATATTGAAATATGTCTTCCCTGTGTATTTTTGGTTTCTTCCTGAAAGCTCAAACCTTTGAGTCAAAAGGCCCAATCAAAATGACAGTGATATAGTGACATCACAATATCATCCCCTCGCCTAACTCCTCCCCCTTTATCATACAACAACAGCTGTGGGTGCGGCTTCAGTTCAGGTGGATCACCACCATCTCCTTGTATAATCATAGTACCCGATGATCGTGTTTTAGGGGGGGGATCACGGCATTCCGTCTATTAATGAACAAAAAGTAAATGGATTTTTTTGTTTTGTCAATGCAAGGATTCTAAAGTTTAGAACCACTCAATCCCTAGTTGACTGGAGTCAACTAGGTCTGGTCTCCCTACTAGGCCTACTCCTGGTTTCCCTCTACACTAAATATCTTTGGCAGAAATAGCCAATCTACAAGCTTACAGCGTGAAGTCTTTGCCCCCAGAATACTAGGGGTAAGTAGCCTTGCCGAGCCATGAGGCCCATAGGGCAGGAACCTATCTCCTGTTTCTGTAGCGTGAGGCAGCTTGATGTACAAGTACACCCCCTGGACATGACGCTAGTATGTCGCAGGGACTTACCCCCAATCCAACCCTTGATGCTGAGTGTCAAGCAGGGAGGCACTGGGTCCCATTTTTAGAGTCTTTGGTATGACGCGGCCGGGGATCGAACCCTGACCTCCCAGTCTCAGGGCGGACACTCTAACCACAAGGCCACTGAGCTGGTCTTATATAGAATACTAGGGATGCATGTGGTTAAATCTAAGAGGTGAGAGTTGTACTTGAGGTAGTAGAGTCTCTTCCTCATCCTCCATGGTTTGGTCCTCATGACGTTCATCAGCATCTTCTTTTCCTCCACCTCCTCCTTCAGCCGGGCCATCTCTCCGTCCGACATGGACTCCTCGTCCTCCTCGTCTGAGCCTTTCTTAGAGCCATTGTCGCTGCAGCACAGAGAGGAGAAGGGAAGAACTCAGAGATACAGCAAACACACACACACACAGTATAGAGCAGGGCTGGGCAACTTTGACGATGGAGAGGGCCACTATATTTCAGCACTCACTCCCTAGGGCCATATATTACTGTCGTCGCAAAAATAGCCGATCTACAAGCTCAGTTTTGAGCTTGTAGATCGGCTATTTTTGCTATATTCGAATTGAAATCTTACATTTTTGCTATTTTTGAATTGGAATCCTGAAAACGAAATTTTTTATGTAATTCCAAATGCCTTTTAATTATACTTGTGTTGAGCATTGAGCTACTAATTTAGACTGAAGTAATTAAAGCGGGTCATGTTTGCATGTCGTGGAATTGTAAACAGCTGAAACCAATATTATATCAGTATCCTGACATTAACCTGAGGGCCACATTAAGTGAAGGTGGGGGCCGCATGTGGCCCCCGGGCCGCCAGTTGCCCACCCCTGGTATAGAGCGTCGCGGTCCCGCCCCCTTTCATGGCCCGGAAAAGAGAATTCCCCATTCATTTTTCCATAGACGTTTCAGAAAGTATTTATTTAAAGACCTTTAAGCCTCGGACAAAGCCAACTCCAAAATCATGACAATAAACACAATTCTTTGGGCCAGATAAATGTGAAAAACTCTTAGAAAGAAGAAAAACTCTAAATGTGTTGTACCCTGCTCTTTTTTTTCTTCTTTCTAATTAGTTGTTCGGCCCAAAAAAATGTGTTTATTGCCATGATTTGTCAGGAGCCCAGTTGGCTTTGTCCGAGGCTTAAAGGTCTTTTACAGAATTCTTTCTGAAACGTCTATGGGAAAAATGAATGGGAAATTATCTTCCGGGCCATGAAAGGGGGCGGGACTACGACGCTCTATATAATTGAGACAAAGTATAAATATGGGTAAAGTATTTAATCAGACTAATTGATTTAGTCCAGTGGTTCTCAACCAGTGGTCCGGGGACCACCAGTGGTCCTTGAGTGGGTTCCAGTTGGTACCCAGCTAAATGGACCCTTATAGATCTTTAACTCTTGAGAGTGTAAAATGAAACCAATTTGGTTTCATTTTACACTCTCAAAGAGTTAAATTATTGTTAAACAAGTGTAGACTAGCCGAGAGGCTAAATCTCATCAAATGGTGGTCTGTGACTCAAATGCAGAATAAATACTGGGCCTTGATATGAAAAGGTTTATGGTTGGATGGTTATGTAAAGCACAGGTTCCCAAAGTGGGGTACGGGATCCCGTAGTTGTACAGGTCCTTGAGGTGGTTACAGGGGGTCCCCAGCAAAATGAGGAACAATTTAGCTATTCGAAAATAGCATACATGTATCTACAACCTGGAACATTCGATTTTTTTCTTTTTCCTCGAGTGCCTGAATACACCTAGATCTGCCATTTAAAAATATTTTGTCAAATGTTATGGAGGGTCAACGCTTGCAAGTCTTTTCAAATGATGGACCGGCAGCCAAAAAGCATTCTACATGTGTGGGTCCTCCTTAACATAGTAAAGGATTAAGAAACACTGATGTGTAGGATACCCGTCGCCTTTCTTCTTCTTCTTGTCGTCCTTCTTCCCCTTCTTTCCCTTCTTGTCCTCCTTCCCCTTCTTCCCTTTCTTCTTCCCCTTGCCTCCTTTCTGGTCCTCCTCCTCCCCCTCGCCCTCCTCTGCGTCCTCCTCCCCTTTCGCTCCCTTGCCTCCTTTCTTCCCTCTCCTCGCCGCCGCTCCTCCGCGCTTCCTCCCGCCCTTCGCAGGAGGACCTTCGTCTTCGCTGTCGCCCTCGTCGCCGTCTTTTTTGCCCCTTTTCCTCCTGCTGGCGGCTCCTCCTCGGCGGCCCCTGGCGGGAGCCTCGCCGTCCTCGTCCTCGTCTCCGGCGTCTTCATCCCCGCTGCCTTGCTTTTTGCTGCCCCGGCCTTTTCTCGCCGATGCCGCCTTCTTGTTCCTCTTCTTCTGAGCGGCACTGCCGTCTGTGTGTGCCCGCACATTCACACACACACACACACACACACACACACACACACACACACACACACACACACACACACACACACACACACACACACACACACACACACAAATGTATGCACATACATACTCACACATATTTAGTAGTATAAACATGCAGGGCTCATCAACACGAACAAATGTGTCCCAGGGTCCAAGACTTGGTCTTGTCCGTGGCGCATTTTTTTATTTTTTTACACATTATTATATTGTTCTTATTTTGATCATAAGACCCAAGTACTGAAATCCAAGTCTCCAGGTTTTCTTCAGAACATGTATGACACTTGTTTATACTATGACACTGTGGCATATAAGGAGTCCAACAAGTATACTAGTGGTTGTTATGGTCATTCAGGGTTAGCTCTTTGTTGTGTTTCTGGTAATATTATTCATTGTCCACTCATTTTGTATGTCCACTACAACAGGGGTTCTCAACGTTTTTGGCCGGGGACCCCCGAAAATGCTTTGGCAACGTCTCGGGACCCCCGCCCCGCCCCCTCCCGACCCCCAATATAAATTGACTGCTACAATAACCTTAAACCATTTTGGGCGGGAACCCCTTTTGGTGTTTTAAGCATTGTTATAATTTAGCTATTTAAAAATAGCAGATCTACAAGCTCATAGCGCGCCACCGAGTGGCGCGCTACGAGCTTGTAGGTCTGCTATTTTTGAAAAATCGTGATTTTTTTTTTTTAGAGTATATCCTTATATGACCATTTAGAATAGCATTTCTGTTGGAGGGATTGAGGAGGCTTGCGGGGACAGACCAGGAGGTCTGTATGCTGTAAGGGCCGATTCATACTCCTATTTTACCGTTGTAGTGCCGAAATTATTTCGGCTCGTCAGTAGCAGCACCGAAGAGCCGACCGACTTTAGGACGGTACCCGCCCCCCCGAACCTCAAATGACGTCACATTGTAGGCTCTACAGAGCCGAACCAACTTTTATTCGGCTCTAAAATAGGAGTATGAATCGCGCCTTACTCTGCTGAATCTTCTTAATAAATTCTCAACAATTCACCCTGAATGGACATTAATATTTTCCATTACTGGCAAACCGTGGACACTCATATCCCCTTACCGTCACCGTCACTGCCATCCACGTCCCCGTCTATCTCGATCCCAACTGAGAGAGATCAGTGAAACAAAACAACACACACATCAGCGATTTAACATGAGCATCTCAAGTTCCGGCCCTTCAGAAAATCAACTCAATGCTGTTTAAGATCAGGAAAAGAATAACCCACTTGAATAACCCACTTGTTAATCTTAATTTATGCTTTGGTAAAAAAAAGAAGTGTCCCTCAGCAAAAAGAAAATTCCAACATTAAATATTTGCATGTGTTGACACTTTTCTATACCTAAACATGAATCACTCTGCACAATATTACACTCACCATCCTCCATTTTAGCTAAGTCGCTATTCCGAGGCATAATGGAAATGAAACGTCAAGCCTTGGGCTGTGCTTTCTGTCGGCGTCTGGTAAGAAGCAGCTCCTCGCCACATTTGTTCAGCTCTACCAGCAGGTACCCAACTCAGGTATCTAAACCATCCCGTCACTATGACAACTACTGCACTTGACCTGCCCTCCTCCACACAGACAGGTGTTAGTTTTGGACTGTGCCAAAAAGCATTGGCACGGTTCCATGCCAAGCATTAAACATTATTTAGTCAGTCTCTCCCTTCCAGCAACATGCAACGTTCTATTGTAGATCGAAACATGCAGAGGCCATGTAATATGAGAAAAGATCTCGTTGTGACCAAAAGACGGTTCATTAATGACCACAACGATAGACAAAGAGGGGTCTGTGTTAATCACAATGATATACAGCGTGGGTTCTTGGTTTTTCCTAATAGCCCAAAACACCAAGACACCATGTCATTTAAAACAGACACTCTCACTCGTCTAGGTTATGCGAGACCTCGTTATAGCCACCCACAGTAAAAGAGGATACACACTAAAGTTTTAATGAAGGCTTGGGTTTCCTTTTCCAAGACCCATCACGGCGAACGGCAAATGTGTTATCCTTGTAATCCTTGCAATGTTTTGATAACTCAAATTAAAATACTTTAGACACAGAAAAAGTGACAATTACAATACAAAAGGTAGCAGAAAGCACTTCAGGTGTTGCTGTGTTAGGGAACGAACGGTAGGCGGGCAGCCACCTCGGAGCCCATTTAAATAATGGAGCACAGATCATCTTCCACAGTGAGAATTCCATTACACGGTCATCAACTCCGCCAAATGTGATGAATTTATCACACCCTTTGGTACTCATGTTGGCATGACTGTCTCTTGGGGTCTGCGGCACGCACCCATTAAGTCTGTGATGAAAACAACACATTGCAGATACAGTACATTGTGCTATGTTGTATTATTGCACTGCGTGTCCTACCATTCACTCATACACAACAGATAGAAATGGAATGTATCTACTGTATCTACACACCCAAATGGGGGGATTCAACTTTGAAATTGTGTAATGGGCGCTATCAAGTCATTTGGCCACATCCATGTAAAATATGTAATGCTGCAACACTTATGATGCATGTGCAAGGTTTTGCAGCTTTTTGACCACATAAAGCCTTTTAACCAACAATAATAATTCCTTACATTACAACAGGGCCTTCGAACCATCGGCAGTCAGGCCTACTGTGAATATCAAGTCTTTTCAGTTTATATTGTCGTCATAGTACAGTAGGCTATTTTCCCATATACCCCACTTGGAATTGTGGGAATGTCAGAACAGGTCAGCTCCATATATGGATATCTAAGGCGTATCTACAATAAGGCGAGGGCAGGCGTCCGCCTGTCCAAATCCATTTCTGGCCTGGCCAAAATCCATATAAAAAGAGGACAAAAACAAGATCTGAGAACTATTAATGGACAGCTGATTGGCCGTTGCGGTAGAGCACGACCCTCAATCACCCATTGGAATGTAAATGCATGCCTTTCAGCCTTTGTATCCTACTCGTCTGGCAGGTATATCTCTTTGAAAACCTTTAGTGCTACGATTGTGCGCGGGGAGACGACAATTAAAAGTGTTTCAACTGGTCAGCCAAATGAGATATTGACTAATTGCAAATACGTTCTTGGGGTAATTGTTTATCCCCCAAAATCACAGTGGCTAAGTTGAGGGACTTCTGTCTGACCCGACCAGAGCTGTCCGTGGTGGTGGTGGTGCAGGCTGTGAAGCATTTCCACCTGGACACATATGGTGTCTTTTCAACCGCATATATCTCTGACCTAACTCCTAAATTATAGAAGGACAGGTGACCCGGTTGTCTTGAAACAATTTTGAGGGGCACCACCAAAGGGGCCATCTCCATAGCAACGCCGTTGCAGTGACCGATGGGGAAATCACAACATCCCCGAAACAGTGGGTCAGGACTAGGGACCCATTTTGTGGGTCACGGACCGACAAAAACAGAATTGAAACAGAATTTCATGAACAAAAAAAAAACAATTCTTGAGAACTAGTGACAATATCCGATCTACAAGCGCACAACAACGTGTCGAACTGCAACGTGTTGAGCCTCGAGCTATAAGGTTTGGGAACCAGTGCCTTAACCCCTTCACCCTCACAACCTGCAATGAGAGCAGGACAGTGATGTGGTCCACATCCACATTCAGAGTTGGATCAAAGCTGGACAGTGCCCCCGTGTGATCTAAAGTGGCACTTTTGGACAAAGACGACAATGTATATGTGGACCAGCCTTAATACTGAAATCAACAGATTGCTGACTGCCCGACTGTATTAATGTGTTAACAGAAGGTTCATAAAGTGTGTCTTCTTCCTGTGGTCTAGCCTACAAACAAGATATAGATTATCCCACACCAGAGGACAATGGCTATCAGCAGCAATTTATTCCATACAAACACACAAATAGTATTTGTCATTTGATGTATGTATGTATGTATGTATGTGACATCTTTGTTCTAGTCAATAGTGCATATTTTGTTATTTCTTAGTTTTACAGAAAGTACAGCATTATGCTCCGTTTCCTCTTCCCCAGTGCACACTCTAGGACACTATAATATTTACTGGTAGGCTGAGGCTCATTTAGTAAAATAATTGCTTGGATTCTTATAAAATCATCTCATATAAAAAAGCATCCTAAATACCACTAATATTGGTCTACTTTACACCCAAATGAATTCATTTATACGCTTATTACACTAATTTGTTCAAATGTTCAAATTATCTAATCAATATACACATGTCCTAAGCAGTATTTGCTTTGAGTCGTTACATGTGCATAATATATGCTAATAAATTAACTACCATACACGTGGCTATGAATACCAAACGAGTCGCCCCCACTTTACCAACTCACCCCGGCCCCTGGGGGTACAGCCGGCAACTGTGCGGCCTGGTATTCCTAAAGTAACCCAAGTAAATTATGCTTAAACGGTTAAACCTAACCTTATCCTCAGTAAAACTATGCCTAAACCTAACCCTATACACAAACTTAACCCCAGCAAAACTATGCCTAACCTAAACTTATTTCTAACCTTATTCTCAGTAAAAAAACAAAATAAAGAATACAAGAACCACGGCACCGAGCGGTCGGCGTGAGGTCGGCGGAAAAATCGATGGTTTAGGGGCGACTGTAACCGATACCATGGCTATGGTTACACTCACTGCAAACAACTAAAACACAAATTAGATGACCTCTGTTCATAATTTTTCCTAGTTCATTCAAATATGCAAATATTATGTACAATACAAAAATGTCCCAAGCAGAAATGGATTCCACTTAAAAAAATTACCTTAAAATCCATCCATCTTCAACCGCTTATCCGGAGTCGGGTCGCGGGGGCAACAGTTGCAGCAGAGCTCCAGACTTCCCTCTCTAGAGCAACATTAGTAACTTCATCCTGGGGGATCCTGAGGCGATAAGATGAACTGAGACAAGTTTGGTACACCCTTTTATCAGGTTGTTATAGCTTTTGCCCGGTCTATAACAGAAATGTATGGACAATTGAGATTTCAATATTTGTATGTACTGTACGAGTAAAGTACATTTCTTTGGTTTTGGTTTCTCAGCATTGAGGCGGAAAAAACCCACAAGAAATAATTTACCGTACTATCCTTAATTACCTTACTGAGGAGAATGCACTGTCTTAGTATACAGAGGGTTTTACTGAATAACCGTTTAGGCCCTTAAGTTAAACCCTCTATACTTTATTTGCAACTGTACCTCATAAACACACAGCTGGATGGCATGTATCACTGTATCACGTGTCACTGTTCACATCTTGAATGTTACAAAGTCCACAACAATGACTTATTTATGTGCGACCCCACTATTGAAGGTATAATGAAATTAAATTGTGCACATTTAAAAACTTGCTGAGCTTAATTTCCCTTGGAAAATCAGCTCTTTACACCCTCAGTTGTAGGGGTTTGAGACGAGTGAGCATGCCAGCAGGCTAACAATGAGGGAGTTGAGTTGCAATAGTCAAACCTGGAGATGATAGAGACTTGGATAAGAAGATTGGTTGACTCCTTGGTGAAGGATCTGATACTCTGGATGTTATACAGTAAGGTGCAAACCTACAGGAATGAATAATCACAATGCATACATCTCCTAAATACCTTAGTTACCAATGAAAAACACATGCCATTGGTTCTGATTTTACAGTATATCTTCTGAACATTTTATTTTATGTTATTTACATCACACATTCTTGCTGAAATACTGGTAAATTACACGCAGCAAATAAATAAGGTGGTATTAACAAACTTGCACAACTAAAGGAACAAAGGAAAATAAAAACATAAAGCAGCCATAATCAAAAGTGAACATACAGTAGACATTAAACTTGATGACTTGTGTTCAGATGTCAATGGGTACAGCAGCACCCAACCACTTTACTTACAATACTCACATCCACTCAGAAATAGACACTCAATTACAGAACATATCCAAGAATGAAACAAACTGTCAGTTCAAAACATTAAAATTGAATTTAAAAAAAAAGAAAAGAAAAGGAAAAACTAAAAGGAAGTAAAGGCATCAAACAACGGTGCGAACATTCCAAACTAGACCAACATAAATCCTGCTGTTGAAAAAAGAAAATGCAATACAAATATAGTGTCTTCAACCTTCCAAATTCCAACCTGAGTGGATATAAATCCTTTGACATTGGTACATTGGAACATTGATACAATATGCTTGCCATAATAGTCTCAACACGCATCAAAAACCCGTCCAGACCTAGACGCATCAGGACAAAAAAGAAAACAATAAGGACAACGTCCGGCCATACATTGCATGTGTGTGCACTGGAAGAACTAACCAACCATACGGACACTATTGGCTGTGTTCGTGGGGGAGAGAGGTCTGTCACACTGCACTAGCAACTCTTCCACGTTGGTCCAATGGGGCTACATGTTGGTTCAGTGGGGTCTGGTGGAATCACTGTCAGGTGAAAACAAGCGTCCTTGTAGCCATGAGTATCAGAGGGGACACGTGATTGTCTGTGCTCTGCCTGGTGGTACCAACTGTAGCAGCTGGCAGTGACAGGAGACTACAATACAGGGAGAAATGGCATAACTACTAAAATGGGATATGGGGAGAACAAAACACAAAAGATAGGATGAAAAGTAACCTCACAGTGCATCGTTTCACCTGAAACTAGGCCTCAGACAGTAGCACTCCAATGAGTCCATTCAGAAACAGAGAGTTGGTAGAACATGCAGACTCCATGAGGCAGACACCAGGACAGACGGTCAAGCAAGTAAATCCAGCACTGGGCAGTTTGCTCCATTAGCTACTCAAGCAAGCAGAAAAACAACAGACTGCAAGGTGGATAACTCCCATAACGGCCACAGGCCGCTACAGTGCCCAACATCTCTTTGAACAGGGTGAGACACAAAGTCGCACAGGGGTGATCAAACATCTTCTCACTGGACAGTGGTCAAGCCCAAAGACAGGGACCTGATTTTCGTGTTTTTTCTCTCATCCACAGTCCAGTTGGAGAAAACAACAAGATTGAATCTGTAGACAATGATCTCCTCACATTCAACTTATCTTCCACAACCCAAGATTTGCGCCAACTGAAACAAAGAAGCAAGTTTAAAATAAACTTGATCTTTCACGCAATGGGCACATCGAAACCCTCCCATTTCAGTAACAACAAATTACATGTCTTTATTGGGCCAGTCGCTCCCAAGTGTTATCAATGTCAACAGCCAATGTGCGAGTCCATTCATATTCTCTGGATCTTGTCAGCAACGCACACAGGGTTCTCTTTGCGAATCTTCTCCATGGCCTCTGTTTTGTAATCATATGGACAGTCGTGCTTGTCCGAGTAGCGGTGAATTCCACAGAAAATGTTACCACAGCGGCAGTCAAAACCTGTAATACAGCAAAAGACAGACCGAGTCATACCCTCATCCACTGGGCCACAAATGTAACCATAGTTGACTCTGCTTTTGAAAAGCACAAAGTACATCAATCATATGAAGAAGCACATCGAGAAATATGTTAATGTGTAGGGTTGTGTGAATTATGAATTACTTCCATGAGAGGTGGGAGAGGTGGTGTAGTTAGTTGCTTGAGCAGACAGTTTGAGGGTCCAATGGAGTTAAGAGGTTTTGTCCAAAGCGCTTTTTTACTACTTTTTTTTTTATTGTTTCAATATTTTCGAAACACACAAACGTAAAGGGTGTTCAATAGCACTGATTTATGCAAATAAATAAATGAAAAACTAAAAAAATGGAGTTAGATGGTTTCCTCCCGACAGCAACAAATGTTTTTCTGGCTTCGGCTTCAGTCCATACCTTTTCGTCCAAATAGTCACCTTGTTGACTAAGCTGTGTGGTCATTGGTCAACAATTGTTTTGTTTTTAAAAATGACCGAAATAAACTAATTAACTAAGCACACTAAATATAAGGTTAACAGTAACAGTTTAACAGTCGATGCTTACCTGTAAGGCCAACCTTTTTGCGACACATGAAGCAGCGATTTTTCTTGGGTTTGGTGGGATTGGAGGAGCTGGAGTCGTCACTGCTGGCAACGTTGGACGAGGCTGTGGGCTGAGTGACCACTGGAGACACGGAATAACAAGTCAGTCCAGTTAAGTAACCACTTCACTCAAAAGCACTTCCTTAACTTGAACTGTGATCCTACCACTCAGGAGAACATGAACTTTTGATGCTTACCTGGCTCATTGATCTCCACATTTCCCGATGGTTCCTTCTCACAAATGAGGCTCATCTCAGTCATTTGTTGGGAAAGAGTTGTCTCACTACAGAGGAGACAAAGAAAAAAATAACTTCAAAACCGCTGTCATTGATCTGCCACACCATCGGCGAGTGCTCGGATCATGCTCGGATGGCGTCTTTGAACAGTTTACTCATAGCGATCAAGACCGAGGGGAGTGAACGGCCATTTGCCTCCGATCTTTCGGCGAGTTAAACTAAATTTGGAGTACCGTTTTAGAACTAATTTGTCCAGGTCTATTCCAACTGGAAACGTTTGCTCGGTGCTTGTGTATTCGTTAACGTCTGTCACACTTAGCCACAGCAGAGTTCAAAGACTTCTTCAAAGAGTTCTTTCAAAAGCTACTCAATGATCGGCACGTTATGTTTACAGGTTTGTTATGATGGGCTTAACATTTCATCAATACAACCATAAAAGGGTGTGATCAACCATTTTAACCTTTATGGAAGACCCCTCTTGCTCTCCGTCCACCCACCCTTCATGCCGTCCTGGTTCCCCAATCCGATCGGCTACTATTTCCGCCCCGTTGGACGGTGTACACAGTTGTGGAACACCCTGTTTAACGGCCTGTGTTCAGAACATCTACTGCAGTGGGTCCCCAACCTTTTTCCTTGGAACACCCCAAAAGCGGATACCCACCCAAGTGCACACACGCATGTCACCCACTTTTCTTACTACTTAAAGGACCACTTTTCAACCTATCGTCATATAATAGGTCAATTTTTTTCTACTCAGTCTGTGTCTCATAGGAGGGCCGTGGGCAGTTCAGAGACCTGTCCACCAGTGACATCATCGATAGGGAATTCAAGCCGATAGAAACTGCAGGCTTTCTAGTCCTGAAAAGTTGCAATGCGAAAATGGAAGTCATCATTCTCCTGATAATAAAAATCTAAAAAGAATTGTAAAGAAAGTCTGCCTAACAATGATGTCACAAAAGATAAAAATAAATAAAAAAATAAAAATATGGTGAGGCAGCTTTTTCCTTCTACGGCCCAACAGCCTGGAATAAATAACCATTCCAGCTCAGACACGCACCCTCTGTAGACATTTTTAAATCTCAACTCAAGACCCACCTCTTCACTCTTGCTTTTAGTTGAGTTTTAATATCTGCGTTCCTACTCTGTCCTGACTGATTTGCTGCATGTAGTGTTTTTATTTATTTTTTTCTCTATGTTTTTATACTTTTATTTTGTTCTTTGCCATTGTTCTATCATTTTAACTACTTGACTGTGTTTTATTGTATTCTATTTTTGTGTCCTGCCCTGTGAAGCACTTTGAGCTGCATTTATGTATGAAAGGTGCTATACAAATAAAGTTTATTATTATTATTATTATTACTGGTGGACAGGTTTCTGAACTGCCCACAGCCCTCCTATGAGACACAGACCGAGTAGAAAAGAATTGTGCAATTTTAGCATGATTATTAGTGAGGACCTATTATATGAAGATAGGTTGAAAAGTGGTGAAGTGGCCCTTTAAGTCCTATATAGTTTTCAGACGACAAAGAGTGAAAATAGACTGAAGTGTTGTCTGTTGTTCTGTAGGACAAGTAAAACTGATATCACATGACAGGCCGACAGTGGATGAAATCAAGTTATGGTTTTGAGCAAAATGTTTAAAATGTTAAGACTACGTCCAAACAGACGAGCCCCCCCCCCCCCCCCTCCCAGTCAGACCCCAACATCTACAGCATAGAGTTACAGAGGTGAGCTTACCCAATAACTTTAGCGGCGACAGCCTCAGCGGTGGCCGCGGCCTCGGCCATCGCCACCTCGGCTGCAGCAACGGCGGCAGCAGCAGCCGCAGCGTTGTTCAGGGTGGCCTCCAGCCGCTGGATGGCTGATGCCTCTGCTGGGTAGACACTGGAGATGATACTGCCACCTGCAGGGGAACATTGGGTTCAACAGCAATTCATTGGTTGTGGATTATCATTTTTTTGGTTGGCCTTTCTTTCTTTCTTTCTTCCTTCAGCGTGCTCCTTGTGTTTCGCACATGCGCACTGCCGTTCACTTCCATGTTTACAGGCCAGATTAGAATGGCTCATAACTCTAAATCCAGGGTGCTCTCCATGGTTTTGACCAAAAGGGCAATGTTCTGACTTCATTTCTGACTTCAGGAAGCATCTCATTTGGAATATAAACGCTTCTAGAGAGACTTTAGATGTACCAGTGTGAGGTAAGAATGGAAGATTATGCCTCCCGGCTTTTCAGAGTAAAATCTTCTTTATCTGCTGGCACTCTAGCGCCATTATTTTGAAGAATTCCCCAGCAAAATAAGGGTTAAGACTCGTTCAAAAATAGCAGACCTAATAGCTTGCAGCACGATGCGTTGTGAGCTTGTAGAGATATATATATATATATATATATATATATATATATATATATATATATATATATAGAGGCTACAGTATATTAGAAAACTACACATCAGTTTCATCATTCAAAGTGCCATAGGGAGACGATGACATTTTGAGCTATACAATAAAGCAAAGAAACAGTAAGTGGCTAGGGTTAGATTCCTGAACCGAATCCAACATTGAGGAACTGGAATCGGTTTCATCACATTTGGAACCTTTTCTGGAACTGGGTTTTCACGTCGTCAGAGCTGGTATGCAGACTTCACATCTGCTATACAATTACAATCCCGGTGGTTCTCACACTTTTTTAACCCATTCAGGCCTGACGTCGAAATTTAAAAAAAAAAGTTTTCTAAATCATGACAATTTTCGGAAAGATTTGAGGCACATTTTAACGATTTTTCAAAAATAGCAGACCTACAAGAGCTTGTAGATCTGCTATTTTTCAATAGCTAAATTATAACATAATGTTTAAAAGGCTAACGCTAACGTGACATGGATGCGTTCCAGGTATCAATGGATTAATTTGAAGGGCCAGCATAACTCTGAGAGTGTACAAATGGTACTCGATGTGTACAAATGGTAATCGATGGGGAATCCAAGCTAATAGAAACCGCAGGCTTTCTATTCCTGAAAAGTTGCAATGCGAAAATGGAAGCCATCGTTCTCACGACAATAAAAATCTAAATATTAAAAAAATATATATATTGTTTAAAAATAATCTGCCTAACGATGATGTCACTGGTGGACGGGATTCTGAACTGCCCACATCGCTTCTATGAGACACCGACCGAGTAGGAAAGAATTGTGGTATTTTTTCATGAACATTAGTGAGGACTAATTATATGAAGATAGGTTGAAAAGTGGTGAAGTGGTCCTTTAAAGGGAACCGTTAAGGAATTGTACCATTAAGAGGGATATCGTTAAGGCACTGTCTCCCCAACAGTGGGTCGGGACCCATTTGTGGGTCACGGACCAATTTTTTGTACAAAATATATACATTTCAAAAGTTGTTTTTTTATATATATTTTTTTCAATGTAAAAAACAAATAAATCTACGAAATTCAATAAGTAAATTAAGTAGTGAAAATAGCCAATCTACAAGCTTGCAACACAGCGCAAAGCGACACGCTGCACGCTTGTACTACTATTTTCACTCGTTTGGGGTCCCGGACAAATGTCAAATCTCTATTTTGGGTCTCGACCTGAAAGGTTTGGGAACCGCTGGGTTAAGGAACGGGAATCGTTACAACCCTAAAATGATCTTCTCAACCCTACGAAGTGGCAACAGAGTAGCTCTTACCCATCGGGCTCATGGGACCCAGTCCATTGTTCTGTCTGGACAGGTTCTCCTTGTGGCAGACCGAGCACATGCCACTGGTCCTGGGGTTGCCATAGAAGCCACAGCCGTTGGAACAGAGCACAGGCACTGGGCTTTGGTTGGTCTCCTGGGCCATGACGAATGATGATGCGACTCCTGGACTGCCTGGTGGTAGGTAAGGTGACCTGTGGACACATAAAACACCTTGGGCGTGAGTGTGAGTAGTGGATAGCCAGAATGACGAGGCCAGTGAACTTGTTGTAAATGGTTGAGCGGCGAAGCCATTACACAAGCACTCAGATGTAACCTAAAACACAAAGGAGCGTGTAAATGAGACCACAGCAGTCTGCATGTCTAGGTAGGACAGTGTTAATTTTGACAGCAAATTCTGATTAGTCTTAGTCTCATTAATATCACACCATTTAGTTTTCATCAACAAGTTATGGATGTATGGCAGCCTTTTACTTCATCTTCTAAATTTACAGACTAGTTCAGTTTATCCGTTAACTGACGAAATCAAGAAAATGTGTGCACAACAAACAGTGAGTGACGCAATCATTACACAAGCACTGTTCTTGTCAACAAGGTCAAACAGAACAGGCATCTTCAAATAGATTTAGGCAATATGCAAACAGTTTCAAATCACTTATTCTCTAGAACCAAGAACTTCTTGCTGCTGTTCAATCGCACTTATTCTCTAGAACCAAGAAGCAAGAACTTCTTGCTGCTGTTCAATCGCAGTCTCAGCATGAGAACCAACAACAAGAAGCCTTTCACATGCATTTGCTCTTTGCTGCCCAGCAGTACATTGAAATTAAATTGAGTATTGCTCAAGGAGGCACAAGGAACAATCCAGCGTCAGAGACCAACGCACACCACATTTCAAACATCAGTCCTTGGAACAACAAGTACCTCAGGGGTTCCCCCAGAAACTAATCAACAACCTCAATCTGCATGGTGTGACCCCCCTGACTCCACTGTTCATGCAGCACGACTGGCACAACAACCAGCCTCACATGGCAAGGGTCTGGAATTAGCTTTCACTCTAAGTTGTCACAAGAGTTGCAATGTGACACCCACCCGTGCCGGTCTCAAAACATGCACGCAAGCTCAAGTCTCCAGCCATTACTGTCAGTGGATG
This sequence comes from Electrona antarctica, assembly GCF_951216825.1. NCBI lineage: Eukaryota > Metazoa > Chordata > Actinopteri > Myctophiformes > Myctophidae > Electrona > Electrona antarctica. Next base: position 40,294,686 of record NC_136797.1, read on the forward strand.
GCTGTTGAGAGCTCAGATGACTATTTATAGGCAATCCTGGAAGCCCTACTCCAGGAAGCTTTGGCAACGTTACAAGAACACCCCGTGATCAAACACAAACAAACACACACGACCAACGTGGTCCTGTTTGCAGACATTATGGAACGCAAGTGTTGCAACTTGCAAGTCAAAGTAAAGGACTTGCTATATAGAAGTGTATATTCATAATCTCTAAATGGTTTGATGAATTGAAAATGGTGGGCCCTATTGTAAACAAGTGTAATTTATGGTGTCGTCCACTCACAGTTAACAGTTTTTGTATTGAGTTGTACTTGAAATGTACTGTAATTCTGCAAACTGTTAATAAATAAAACTAAGGAGCCAGTGACAAGCTCAACAGAAACTACAAGAAACAACTAGAATGATGTGGTGTGTTGCTGTTGCCTCGTTCATGATAGGTCAAAGCAGGATTTCTCAAACTTTTTCATGTCAAGGACCACCAAATATGTATCTATTTGGCCACTGACAACCATCTGAATATATTTTGTGACAGGGGCCCCCATACAAGATTTAGTATCCCCACTTTGAGAACTGCTGAGTTTAAGTACACTATGAAAATAAAAGCAAATATTTCTGACTGTGTTAATGTAAAAATAAAAGCATCAACACTTAGAAAGCAGCCAACCAAATGTTAGTTATTTGCATTTATAATTTCTCGGCGGGGGGGGGGGGGGGCAACCGCTTGCTATAGCTCTTTAAATACACTGAGTCATGCTAGCTCCTGCTAAGAGGCTAACTCAGGCTAACTCAACTTCACCTCAGAAAGCAGGGGACAGCGATGCGTTTATCTGGCGGGCACCAGGAGGGGTTTGCTGGGTGTAATAAGTGGTTGCTAGGGTGTTAATACTGGGGTGTAGCAGGCGGGTGCTGGGGTGTTAGCGTTGTGCTAAGAAAGACAGTTATGCTTGGTAGGCAGGCAGGCTCTCACAGACTCGCACTAGCCAGCTAATGTTAGCTGCTTGCAAGAATGTCCACTCACTGTGTCAGTTTCAATATATATCAACGTTTAATACAGTAGGCTATAGCGTTTGGAGATGCGTTTTATGAACGAACAAAGAACATAATGGCAATGTTGGAACAATGTGATTCCATTTAGCTAAAATAAAAAATGCATTAAAGATCAGAGAGAGAGAGAGGACACGTGTTAAAACTGGGAAAACAATCTACAACTACTAGTAGTACTACTATCCATCATCCTAAACGTGACTTGATGCATCGTACTTTTAATTACAACATCGTTTCTTGTTTTTGTTCACAATTCATTCAACTGTTGATGGTTGTGTGTGTGTGTGTGTGTGTGTGGTAGTAGTAGAAACTTCCGATGGCTGACCTGTATAACCAAATTTGGTTATTCTGTGAGGAGGCTGTGACTTCACTCCGCTGTCTTGTTCTTCTGCTTGTCCTTCTTAATTGTCGTCAGAAATTAAGGTCCCATGCATGACAAGTCCGTTTATCACACATATAACTTGAAGTCCATATATACCTGCTGTTCAGCTTTTCTCTCTATATATATATTATATATATATTTGTTTTGTCTCTGTGTTTTACGTTGTTCCTTCCCTGCTGCTCCGACTAGTTTGGTTCGGCTTTGTTGCCCGCAATCACGTTGGGATGACGTTTGACGACCACATTGATTGGAACACATGGGTTTCGGGGAGGAGCTTGCGTGGTCACGTGCTATTTTCTCAAGAATATTCCGTGTTATAAATAGATGATCAAATGATGTTGATCACATTGATTTCGACAGTCATATGTTCAAATTGTGTGTGTGTGTGTGTGTGTGTGTGTGTGTGTGTGTGTGTGTGTGTGTGTGTGTGTGTGTGTGTGTGTGTGTGTGTGTGTGTGTGTGTGTGTGTGTGTGTGTGCGTGTGTGCCTGTTTTTGGTTAATTGATTGAATAGTTTATTGAACATAAATGTAAAAACTGCAACAGAGTGCAGTCAAACATTCAGTTCAAATGTGATGGCACCAAAAGAAAAGTCATTGTTATCTTGTTTCCATTTAGACCCTATGCAATCAATTAATATACATGACATGGAGAATAACAACAAAATTCAATATCATCACTAATAATAAAAAACTAAATCAATTCAGGAAACTGAAAATGTATGTACAGAGTGGGACTGCTGAAAGGTGGATTTTCAGGCCTGTTTTAAAAGATGTAAGTGATCTGCATTTTTTGAGGGAGGGGGTCAGGGCATTCCACGCCTGGGTGTTGTAGGATAATTTTGCCATATTTGTTTTGAAAGTGGAAGGTACCAGATTGTTGTTCACAATGTCTCTCAATCACGTTTATACAGCTGGGTTGCCAATTTCTTCCAGTCAGGGAAGAGAAGGCCTGCCGCCTGCTCATTTCTCAGGTTCAATTTTATGATGTTACAGTTCTATCCTGTAAATAACCTGTACGAGTTCTCTCTCCTGATTGGATACAGTCGGTATCCCATCCTGAAAATGCATTTCCTGATTATCTGATTATTGTAGTACGGAGCCCCGGAGTGACCATTAAAGGTATATTCAGTGATTTGACTTAATTCAAATATCACTTGTTTTTTCTTTTTTTCTGGATAATCCTCCCTACTATAGAGTGTGCTGACCATATAAGGAGTTCCTCCCTGTCCCCAGTGAGCCCCTGGGGTAAAAAAACCCTAGTTTCAGTTTTGGTGGCGGGTGGCAAAGCCTTCATCCAATCAGGATGAGAGGGGCCTTCCTCCAATCATGATCGAGTGGGGGCGGGCCTTGGTGCACATGCTGTTGGCCTGTTGCACTTCCCCCCACTGTAGAGCGTGCATGTGCACATTTTGTTACCACTGGGTGGTTTTCCAAATCACCCAAATCACTGAATGCTCCTTTAAGAGAGAGAGAAAAAATGAATTATTAAACTTGAGCGCTCAAGTTAATAATTGTGAAGAGACGAGACGCCTGATGGGCCGGGATGCCATAGCTGAGTGGGTAGACCGGGTAACCAGAACTTCAGCCTGAGGTCATCTACATTACAACTCAACTCATTTGAGTTATGTACAACTTATCTACAATGGTCATCTACAACTCATCTAACCTCTGCTCATCACAAGAAATTATATCTGGCCACGGAATCTATTGAATGTGACAAACTGACATATTGAGCCTACAACACACAGTATGGCCTCCCACTAGTACCTCTACCTTCACATTTAGTAGATCCTGTGATCTTTTGTGGCCAGATGTAATTTCCTGGGTTCTAGTAGGACTATAGTAAATATTAATAAAGAAATCGCCGTAAAACACTCACCTTTTACTTTGTCTAATAACAACCTAAAAGCTGAACTTTCGTTGAAAAAAAATAAAGTTGTCCTTTCTTAAGTACAATTTTATGAGGTAGGCCTATTTGTACTTTATTTGAGTATTTCCAATTCCCAATAGTTTTACTTCTACATCTCAGTTCCAAATATTGTACTTTTACTCATTTATTTGAAGACAACTAGTTACTAGTTACTTTGACATGAAAATGTTTGAGAACCACTGCTGTAAACAATTTTAAAATGTGTAAAGATTTTGTAAAACAGTTCACCATTAAACAGAGTAAAATTATGTGTCAGACAGACATTATGTGCATTGTGCAGAGAGCTGTTGGCCTGGGGTGGGAAACAAAGTTGCAGTTGTAAATGTGAGACTATATGTATCTACTCATATTACAGTATATCATTGAATCTAAATTTGATTATTTGTTTATTAATAACGTAAAAAATAATAACTAGATCTGAATTCAAATATAAAGCTATTATACAATATATATATCCATTTAATATAGTAGTAAGAATGAAGGATATCTTAATCAGACAAACAGCACCATCTGCTGGGACGACTGGTAGAAATACAAATACAAATATAAACTACATAGAGTTAAACAATTAAATACGGCTCAACTACTGGAAAGATTTAACCTTTAATCAAATATAAAATAAATATATTTTAAATATACCTTATATTATTAGATTCTATCTATATTATTCTCTCTATAATTCTATATTAAATTAAACCCCAATTAAACCGCTTGGTTTCAGCTGGGTTTCCGCATACGGGTCTTGTCAAGGGAAACCCTGCGTCCTGATTGGGTCACAGCCGCTACACGTGATCCGAGTCTTGAAACTGTCATCGCCCCCTATGGTCGTCATGGTAACGCATTCAGACTAGCCCGTTGCAGGCCAATCAGATGCGAGCTTGTTTGGGAAGCAGCCAATGAGATTGTAGCGAGCGGGGTTTAAATCCAAACGTGCCTCTCCCATGTTATTCAGCGTCTCTCTGTATTCAGTTGATCACCACCGTCTTCCAAGCAGCTGAGAATCACGCAACAGAACACACAACAGACGCCATGGCTCTTCGAGTGTCCCGAGTGAGTTGATTTCTCTTTTTAAATTATCATATTTATTGTCTTGTTTAATGTTTACTTTGTTATGTGGCTTAGTCAACGTTGTCGTTTAGCTGCTTTCATGTTCTTTACGATTATTGTCACTTCTGTCGTCGTGCAAAGGTAGTAGTATTGTACAAATGCCGAGGCCTATTAACGGGAATTATCCCTAACTGCCTTTTAACTAGTTTGAATTGATGTGTGCTTGTGTTTTAAATCATGCAACCTTTTAACTGGAGCAACAAACCGTCCTTTTTATCCGTAGAACCGTCAGGTAGAGAACATTGCTGCTGCTGGCAAGAAAATGGAAGCCACCAAGCCTACGCTAAGGCCCCGAACAGCCCTGGGTGAGATCAAGAACGTCGCTCCTGTCAAAATTGTTACCCGACAGGATGCGAAAAAGGTAAAATATAAACTAACCAGCCAGCCTAGCTACATATTGACGTATTTCCAACGCCATGCCTAAATAACCAAGCCTCTTTTGTTTCATCAACAGGCCGTTAAACCGGAGGCTAAAAACACCGTTCAGGTTAAGGTTTGCCCAACTGTTCCAAAGCCTGACGTTAAGCCTGAGCCCGAAGTGCAGGTAAATTGGACTCTTACTTTTTTTTTTTTTCCTTCGTTGTTGGGGAAAACCCAGTTCATAGTAGTAAGTAACCAATATTGCACTAAAGTAAGCTGCACCCTGCTGGCTATAACTTCTCATGGGGCTGCTCTAATCATGTATCATGTTGGCACCATTAGGCTACCAGCATAACACAAACACACCTAAGTTGCATTTGCTGCCTTGTACCTGAGCAGTGGCAATTGTAAAATCCTTTCACCAGTGGTGGAAATGAACTACCCATTTTCAATGTTTTATACTTTATCCACTTATTTGAAATTTTAGTTTCATTTAGATTATTGCAGCACATGCACTACTTCAGCCCTATAATACTTTGGCTGTTTGAAAATGGCTGCTTTGTGAACACTTTTGAACTTGCTATTAAGTATTATAATTTAGCACTGCAAAATGGGACGGTGTGCATAATGGGTACTGTAACTTTTGGTACAAGATAAGTACTTTAGTAATGTGAGTATTGCTACAGTACTACCCTTCAGAGGGTACAAATGGACCCATATGGTCTGCTTCAGTTGTGTATGCAACACTGACTCTTTGGGTTCTCCTGTACTGCAGGTTGTTGAGTCCCCACCTCCCTCGCCTACACCTGCCTCTCCTATGGAGACATCTGGCTGTGAGCCAGCAGACCTCTGCCAAGCCTTCTCGGATGTGCTCTTGAACATCAAAGACGTAGATGCTGATGACTATGACAACCCTATGCTGTGCAGTGAATACGTCAAGGACATCTACAACTACCTTCGGCAACTTGAGGTATGTTGGGCAGGGGTGTTCATTCTTTCAATGGGGGACGATGGCACTGATTTTCAAGCAAGTAGCTTGGCTTTTTTTTTTCTTAGCATAAAACCAAGGAAAACAGCATTTGTCAATATGATCTAGTCTCAAGATATCTGTCTTGCCCATGCTCACAATTGGTTGCCTGCATAGGTTAAATGCTTCACTGATTATGGATGGTATATTTCTGGTACTGGCACAACAGTTTCCTTACCATATTCATGATGTACAGACTTAAAATTGCTGTGTATTTTCTCTTCAGGTTGAGCAGTCTGTCAGAGCAAGGTATATGGAAGGACAGGAGGTGACGGGCAACATGCGTGCAGTCCTCATTGACTGGCTTGTGCTGGTCCAAGTCAAGTTCCGTCTGCTCCAGGAGACTATGTACATGACGGTGGCCATCATTGACCGCTTCCTTCAGGTAACTTTCTGTTCACATGTCATGGGCTACTCTGGCAGTGGAAGAAGTGCAAAACTTCAGATCTACAAGGTCACATCATGATCTAGCATGTTGTGAGCTTGTAGGTCTGTAATAATATGTAATCGATATCTGCATGTCACATTAAATGTACTACACCACTGACTCTTGGAAATGAATTGTGCTTTCTACAGGACAACCCGGTGCCAAAGACAAAACTTCAGCTGGTTGGTGTGACGGCCATGTTCATTGCTTCAAAGTACGAGGAGATGTACCCTCCAGAAATAACAGATTTCACCCATGTGACTGACCAAGCATACACTACTGCCCAGGTCAGGGCTATGGAGAGGCAGATCCTCACTGCACTGGGCTTTACATTTGGCCGCCCTCTCCCACTCCAGTTCCTCAGGAGGGCATCAAAAATCTGCCAGGTATGTCTCTACATTAAGATTCAAATTGGGTGCAGTTGCCAATTAGCCATGCTTGCAAATGGAGTTCAATTCATATATTACAATCTTCTGAAATGGAAACATTGTACCCAAAAATGTCAGACTAGTGTTCTAATGTGTTTTCTTTCTTGAAGGTAACTGCTCAACAGCACACCCTGGCAAAGTACTTCATGGAGCTCACCATGATCGACTATGATATGGTCCACATCCCTCCTTCACAGTTGGCCAGTGCTGCTATGGCCCTCACCCTCAAGATCTTCAAATGCGGTGAATGGGTAAGATGCACATCCATGGCATGGTTGCCACACTACATTCATCAAATGGGCTTAGACTGGATGGGAGAAGGGAGCAACATGGAACCAATGCCGAGTCTTCAGGGCATTTCGTTTGGCTTTCAAAGCAGCAGGCTTGTTGCCATGCCAGCCTAGCCAGTCTTCACAATGTAGCACTAATGTCACGTTTTTTTTTTTTTTTAAGATTTTTTTGCGGCTTACGCCTTTTATTGGTTTTTGAAGGGACAGACAGTAGGCTGACAGGAAACGGGAGAGAGATGGGGGAAGACATGCAGTAAAGGCCGTGTCGGGCTCTGGAGTCGAACCCGCGGCACACTGCGACTGGATTACCAGTCGGGTGCCCAGATGGTTACGCCACCGCCTGGGCGCACTAATGTCACTTGGGAGTAATTGATGCACATGGCACACATAGGGGTGCAGTCAACTGATCATAGAATAATTGATAAGGAAATAATGGCTACTGGTAGTTTATCCCAAACCTTTCGAGTGTTCTGTTTGATCAGTGTTTCTCGTTACCTGTAGGACGACACGCTGCAGCATTACATGAACTACAAAGAGGATGATCTGGTAACTGTGATGCAACACATTGCCAAGAATGTCATCTTGGTGTCTGAAGGCAGGACCAAGCATTTGGTAAGATTACTACTCAATACTCATCCAAAGTCTCATTAATCACAAGGCCTCAGCTAAAGTCCATTAATCATATCTTTTTATTTTGTTTCAGTCTGTTTACCGCAAATACAGCAGTCAGAAGCAGATGAAGATTGCCACCATTCCACAGCTCAAGACGGCACTGATCAAAGACTTTGCAAATCAAGCCACTAAGTGAGCTTTTGAGCTTTTCTTTTAGCACCATGTGCAATTGTTTATAATGTTGTAAAGTTTGTTCCAATGTTATATTTTACCACAAATTGTTTTTTAGACAAAGATTTACCTTTGTGGATGCCCATGTTATTTTAGCACATTTTTCTGAAGATTTCTCTTTTGTGCAAGACTTTTTTTTAAATAAAACTTTTAACCCAAATGGATATTTTACCATGTCTGTACTACCACTAGATGATGCTATAACACAACAATCAGTCTGGTGCCCAAGCGCACTGCTCAAAGGCCTTACTAAAGTGACCATCTGAAAGTACACTTGGGTTAGGGGTCATATCCATTCCACTGTTGTGAGCCAGACTCTCTAGCTCATTTGTGCGTTCCAGGACAGATGTGCTGTAAAGTCATGTTGCTGGGCAGTGACTAAACTGATCCCTGAGCTTCAATGTAAACACAAGGTGGCAACATTGCACTGACTGGAAAGCAAGTTTACCTATTATGTGACTAGTCTTCCAAGGTTTCAAGTTCTGAACTTGCAGGACATGCCTTTGGGCTTTTTTTCGTAACAGTTGTAGCAATTGTATCAAGAACATGGCATGCAGTCTAATCAGAAGCCCTAGCTCAATTAAACCAGTTATTTAAGCCTAATGGGCAGAGAGCTGTTATCACTTTAGCCCATCCACAGCTGAGGGCTTAGCACTACATGACCACCTGCCATGTCCCTAGACACTGCTCACAATTGTTTCTAATGTAGGCAATCACTCATTCATGACAGCTTGATATGGTCAACAGCTTGACTGAGATATATGTATAGTTGATACATTTAGAAATCTAGTAATGGCAGTTGTTGGGCTCAAGGCCATCATTCATGACAGCTTGACTGTATATAGTTAATTTGTAAACTGGCTAGGGTTTTCTGTATTCCTGTCCTTTTTCTGCAATCCTGTCAATAAACACATTTGGCATACACTTGCTCCCATGGCAACTTGTCTCTTTCCTGAGGTTCAGAAGCACTACAGAATGCTTTCAACGTGTTTGCCTGAGCATTTCTAAAATGTGGGTCCAGGACCCATTGGGGGTCTGAGGGTTTACAAATGCAACCAAAATTAGCTACAGGGTTAAAGGGGTCCTTAAAGTTAATAATCACTCATCTGAAATGATTGGTGCTCTTATATACATCACATTCCGTGCTCAGCCAATCAAATCATTACAAATGTCATTCCAGATCTTCACTTTAGTTTTTATCCTATGTTCTTTGCTCAGCTAATCAAATCATCGCGCTTGTGTTCAGTGCTGGGCATAGGATGGGCTAGCACCCCTCAAAAAGTTAGACAGACTATATACAAAAACATGGGCATGCTGCATATTTCCAGAACTATGCCCTCTGTTTTTGGAGACCTTTAATAATTAGTCTGTTATACTCTGGAAAGTAGGCTTTAAACTCATGGATCTTACTGTGTATTCATGCTTGAAAGCTGAGGTCATGACTGGGCAGCCATATCGGTTTACAAGGCAGCTTCCTCCTGTGTGGAGCTCCAAACTGTACTCACAGCTGTCAGGGACACGGCTTCAGTCGTGTGACTGGCTGAAAGTAGTACAATTTTGAGGTATTTGTACTTCTACTCCTACATCTCTGTTCCAAATATTGTACATTACTCCACTATTTATTTGAAAACTTTATTACAAAACGTACATTCAACCTACCTCTTCAACCCAATACATTTTGGCCATTTGAAAATATCCGATCTGGAAGCTCACAATGAGTCGCAACAGCTTGAAACTGCTATTTTCAAAAGATGTATACAGTTGAAAACTTGAAATGAGACATTCTGCAGTACTTTTTGGTACTGTGGTACATTTTGATGCCACTACTTTTGTACATTTTTAATGTGGAATTGTGTGCTTGTAGATCTGCTAATTTCTGTGAAGATATTTGTTGTGTAGAGTGAAAATGGGTGGGGCTTAGTATAGAGCCCTGGGGGTGTAGAAGTAGTATAATATTTACAATATTATATACTGTATATCTGTTGAGTCCAGTAAAGGGAAACCCATAATTTTACCTACAAAGTAAGAAATTCTCAGTGTAAATTTAATGCAGAGTGAAAAAATAATCTATATTAGATGTTTTACATTTTACTGTGCACTTTGACTATTTGTAATACATTTAAAGATGTACAAGGGGAAAATCATTGTCATAGATATTCCAACTCCAAAAGCTCAAATACCTCTGTCCTATTATGTTTATCCAAGCTATCCCCATTAAGTGAATTCAAGTCAGCTCTGAGGTTAGAGAAAGAATGCAAGGCACGGCCTCAAACCCTTCAGAATTTCAGCAACACAGCTCGCCCAGAAGTGAATTATTGTCCCAGACCAGAGTCAAAAGTTTGGAGCTCCATGTCAGTCTAAATATCACCCAAGATAGACACGGATTTAACAAGTGCACCGTGTACCAGCCAATGCCCTTTCTCACCTCTCATCCACTCTGCCTGCATGTCTTCATTTTAATAATCTTATCATCTTTATTGTCGCATCACAATTTTACAAGTAAAAAGGTGGGTGAAATACGTTTTTTGTGCATAGTTCAGATCATGTTATTTCTTCCAAGAAATAGGCAACGAAGGAAAGAGAAACCAAGGCATTATTCTGATGAAAACATTAAAAAGCCTTTATTGAAGTCACGACTAGTTCATAATAGAAGTTAAAAACTTGGATAACCCACTCTTAGCGTCCAGCACGGCCTTCTTCAGGGTAAGTTAATAGGGCTAAATTTGTTGAATAAAATAAATAAGCGTGTCATTATTTTTATCTTTGCAAAAGTTTATTTTTGTTAGAAAAATGTATGAGCAAAACAACTAATTGATTATGTTTTTGCAAAATATGGGTAAAAACTAAAAACATAGGTAATCAGAGGTCCTGGACTCTCCAAAATGGGGATCGGCATTGGACCCAACAATGTGGCATGGGCCTGGCTCCAGTAACAATGCAGTCAAACAGCCAGCCCAACGGTGTGGCAATGTTATGGTTGCTGTGCTTTGGCAGCTGGCAAGTGGGAACGAACCGTGTGAAGTACAGATAAACACGGGGCATTCACAATTTATAGATTTTAAAATAAAAATGATGTGCTTCCTGAACTTTACTGACCTTTAACACCCTATGTCAAATGGAGGAAAGAAAGGCTCCTATTGTGCCTTGAACAGTGGTGCTGAGCCAGGTGTGAATGGGCACTACTTCTTGGTTTGTTCCAGTTCACTGGGCCGACCAAACTCATCTCTCCACGAAAAGAATGAATGGCAAGCAACTAAGCAAGGCCCATTTAATATAATTTCATGACTGTGATGAAATTATACTAATTGTTGTGATTAATGATGTAATTGTGTTTTTGAACAAAAATTACATTTCTGTTTGCCTTTTAGGCTTCATAAACAAACATTGCACAGGGCTCAGATCCGCACAAAACTCAAAAACACTGTTCAGGGGTATGGCATGAGAATAGTCACACCAGGGGCCCCCAGGTACCCAGTCAGGGGTCCCCAGGTACCCAGTCAGGGACCCCAGGTGCCCAGTCAGGGCCCACCCCAGGTGCCCAGTCAGGGGCTCTCAGGTGCCCAGTCAGGGGCCCCAAGGGGGCACAGGCGCTCAGTTTCTCCAATCTGTACCAAACCTGGCTGGCAAAAAAATTGTTCACAGGTCTGGTATGAGAATAGTCACACCAAAAATACTATATTGCACACTTGGTGCACTACAGTAGTGTTACAGCAGTGTTTAACATTCAAATGGCCATAAACTCGCGTCTGTGACCATCAATCAAAATTATAGGACTAGATTTGAAGCTTTAAAATAGTAACTTAAATATACAAAGAAATAGATAGCTGGTTCCAATCATTGCGATCAGGCGCTTATATAATAATTGTAACAGGCCTGATCTGATAGTCATCTTCTCTTTCCAACCAAGGTCATGTCTAAATGCATATTGAATAATACAGCAGAGCAATGAGCTGTATTTCACATCTCAGATTCTCACACTGTAAACCCTGATTTGTTATGCTCCATCATCATGACTGTGTCGTGCATCGAAAATAGCCGATCTACAAGCTCACAATGCAGGGATGCAATGCATTGTGAAAATAGTCGATCTACAAGCTCACAATGCGGATATGCAATGCATTGTGAGCTTGTAGATCTGTGTGACACCGCTGTGCCGTATATGACAGCACTAGGCATGTTAGAGGATTAGATGGTTTGAGGTTTCTAGGGCAAAATAAACTACTCACGGTACTCATGGCAATTCTGATTGCCGTAAGTTATTATTAAATTATGAAATTATATAATGAACATAGCAACGATAACCATCATAACAACAACAACAAAGGCGATCATATAATGACAAGAATTGCTTCACAGGCACACTTTGCGTTCCAGATAATTCTGTAATAATATGTAGTACAAACTGTAGCCTATCATTTATTTGTTTGTGTTTATTCATTTAATCAACATCACATTATGAAGGTGGTGAGTGCCGACTAGAAGATAATCATAACTGAAAAATCATTTCACAAAAGGATTGTAGCTACTAAAGCTTTTTTTTGTGTTTTTGTGATGGACAAATCAGTCAGAAAAAGGGTCAGTGATGAGAGAAATTTGTCTCTGAAGGACATAACTGTATAGCCATTGTATCGGTCTTTCATTCGCCCCAACATGCAACAAGCAATGCTGAGAACATTCTCTAGGTCATTTGGACTGTTGATCAATGTTGTCACAGGGAAGTGACAGAGTGTATTGGCTGATCTAAGTGAGCGGTAAGGGGTGGATCCTTTCCTGAACATAAGGGGGTACGCCATGCCCTTGATCGCTTTGTAGTAAATTACCCGTGTTTTGAATTGGATGCAGTAGCTGGAGTAGAGTGAGCAACACGTGCAGGCAGACCAGGAGCTGCAATAGTCCTGTGGTGATGACTAAGGCTTAAGCAGCCGAACAGATCTGCCTTCTTTAGAGAGAGTCTTGTTCACCACCTACACATTTTCTCCCTACTACAGCATATACTCCCTAGAGCAGTGGAGAGAGTCAGTGATTTCAAGTTCCTCGTTGTACACGTCATTGAGGACTTTTCAAATTGGCCATTACACACCACCTCAAATCCTTCTACAACTTCAAAATAAGCTCTATGCACAGCAGCCGTATTGGAAAGATACTCTGTTCCATGCAGTGCAGCCAGCACAGTGGTTCTCAAATTAATTTCAATGGCCCCCATAACTATGAGAGTGTACAAATGGAACCAAATGAGCCTTAGGGGTTTATTTGGTTCCAATTGTACACTCTCAGAGTTACACACCCTTAGGGGGGCCATTTGGAACCCCCTCAAGGAACCATGAGGGTACCTTGACCCACTGGTGTAGCAGAGAGTAAGGAAGAGGCCCAAATTATTTCCAATATGGCTGCTGTGCACATCCTAGCCTGGTATGAGAGCTCCACCACCCACGAGTAGAAAGCACTCCAGAGACTGGGGTCAGCCCAGCGCATCGTCGGAGGAGGTGAGCTTGCCTTCTTCCTCCAGGGAATACACTGGTTCTTTTTGGCTACCAGAACTAAGTGAACCGTGCAGTGCTGTTTAACATATTTCACGGGTCCAGGACTTGTTTCCATACGTTACACACTAGCACACATGCTCAGCTTCAGATGAGGTTCTCAGAACATAATTCGGGCCCTGCTCAGGCGGAGGTTGTTCCCAGAACTCAGACGTTATACTTTCAAACTTTTTTGAAAATCGCGAAAACAACCGATCCGCAAGCTCGCAAAGTGTGACAACGCGGCACGCTGTTTGCTTGTAGACTGACTAACTTAGCCTTTATATGAGAGTTTTATTATCTCCTTCAGAGGTGCTTGTGCTTATGATGAAACGTGAAAAATGAAAAAAATTATTAAATCACCAAATTTCACAGGGTTTTGTAAAGTTTCTGGGTTACATACAAGAACTGGTGTATACTGTATTGCCAAAGCTGAACATCATCAAGGACTCTCACCACCCCAGCCACACACTGTTCAGATCTACAGTCTTGTAGATCTGCTATTTTCACTATACTTATATATTATTAAAGGCAGTGGTTAATTCACATAATTATGCCCTTTTCCTCCTGCCTAGAAAAATAGTGAGAGTCAAAAGTATTTGTCTTTGAAAACGTAGTGGAGTAAATGTCTAAAAGTACAAATACTCAAAGTACAGATACTGAAACCACCACTACCAGCAGAGGAGCACACCCATAACTTCCTCTTAACAATTTTTCTTTCTTTCTTTCTTTCTTTCTTTCTTAATTGTATTTTTAAATGACATATAATACGGATAGGCAAAGAATAAGCACTATGCTTCAGCCTATGCCATTTTCGGTCATGCATTTGTGTGTGATTTGAATGGACATTTACATTTCTGATGATAAATGCAGTAGGGCACCTGAATTCCCTCCGGGGACCACTAAAGGCTTATCTTATCTCAAGACGGGGAGCGAGTGTGCGATCCTCGTCCTCAGGCGGCACGTCAAGATGTGACATGACGTGACAAGACATGTCGTGTGTGGTGATTACAGTAAGTTGGCTATAAATTACGTATTAGCAAACCAACACTATTGACTGGGTGTTAACAACGATGATAGGCTAATTGGTACTCAAGACACGTTCACTAACACAAACACTGTCGTCTCTATAGCCAGGGGCACGCACAATTATTAAACTGTGGTTAAGGACCACCCAGTTAAAAATGTGTGTGACAGGACAATACATATATTTTTATCCCCACCAGCGTTGGTACTATCTGCACGATATCTCAAAATCAAACGGGCAGATTCCCATGGGCCCAAGCAAGGATGAACCCTACTGATTTTGGTGACTCCATGGCCTTTGTTCTAGGGCCACCCTTAAGGCTAAACATTCTTCACAAGCTATGTCAAAATCCAACAGGCACATTGCCATGGAACCTGTTGAGTGTACTTATGCTCCCTGATGTTAGAACCCTCACTATTAAGTGACCTTTCCTCTATCCTATAGAGTGAGCTTCACGCTCAGGCCAAAATGTCACCTCTGCACACAAGTACAGTATATAATCTAAGCGACAGATTAAGGACTATTGTGACCCATGGCCTTTCCGCAAGCACCAATCGTTCGCCAACATTTTCAGTCTAAGGAGTGTTTCGGTGTGAAGAGCAGCATGGACTCTGGGGCTGCTAGTGAAGCTTTTAGATCAGGTCCAACAGCATATATATATATATATATATATATATATATATATATATATACACACACAAGACAAGAAGACTGTGTCCCAAGGCTATACGCTCCCACATGAGGAGCCACGCTAAAAGGAAATAACTGCTTGTCTACTCAGCCGTCGTTGACGGGAGACTCCATTATACAGACGTTATATAACTCCCTTCCCTCAAATATAGTCGTAAAATAGTGTGCTTGGTTATGCCTGAGCAATTCTAAACAATATGATCCCATACAATTAGGTCTATCACATTGCATGGGGGCTCTTCCTTCTGGTGTGTGTTGTAATTTGATCCGGTCAGTCAGTGAGTCAGGCAGGCTCCCACCCACCCAGGCCAACATTTCTTCATGTCATTATAAATCCTGGGGGCATTAGGAAGCGGAGGAGGGGAGGCCTGCTGACACGCTGTAAATCTACCTCTGGGGTCACTCACATCATCTCCTTTGTTGTCTGGATGTGACAGGGGACTTAAGCCTATTTTATGAAACGGATAGTTTCCGGTCGTTGATTATGTATGGACCCGAGTGGCGTTCAAAACTACCTGTAATCAATATTTGGGCGGGAAAAACTAATTGTTTCACGATTTATTAAAACTGCACATTATGTCCGAAAAAATAACCTTTGTTCCAATGAATCGAGTGATATAAAGTTATTATTTAGTCACAAGCTCTTGTCAATACTTTCCATTGGAAAAATATTTTAAAACCAGGGTGAGATTCCTTTTGAAAATAAAAATCACACCCATGTGAAGTGAAGGACGCTGTTATCATTATACATCATCTCATTAACAACTGAATTTATGTGATTGGTTAGCTGATTTGCTCGTCTACATATGACGTAAATTTTCCCTTCAGTGTCAATGGTATTTAATGTTTGTGTTGCCACAAATTTACGTCATATTTGGCGGACATTTGAATGGCAAATATTGAGACATGTGGGGACAACATTTACGTCATATGTGGTGGACATTTGACCTAATTTCTCCTTTCATTGTCAAAATCACACTTGTGTGAAGTGAGGGGCACCCACTGTATGTATATCGGCAACATGACATCTTGTGTCGTCATTTAGTGCCCTATACAAACATAAAAGTCAATAGACTTGGTTGGCAAACGATTTACGTCATAAGTGCTCTAAACAAACCTAAAAATCCCAGACTTGGCTGCCATATGACGTCATCTTCAAAAGCCATGCTTTGGAAGCGCCCCTCAAAAATAGCTGATCTACAAGCTCGAACATGGCTTCACTGAGATTAAGGCCACTCCATGAAGTGCTGCTGCTCTGCTGCCAACCCAAATCCTTGAATGTGACTCAGAAAATGATGTCTGTACACTGCCAGTAAGCAGCTAAATTAGAATGGGAGGGTGAATCATTTTGGTTCCTTCAGCTTTTACCTCAAAATGTACTCTCCTCCTCAAACAAAATGATAGCAGTGAGGACCTTTTCATCATGATGATCATAAAAAAGGAAATGGTGACAATTTCCGGCCATTTGTCACATGTAGAAACATCACTGAACTTGTAGCCTTGTAAGTGCACAGTATCGCTGCCAACGGTGCCGTGCTGGTGTCACGTGCTGAAAGGCTGATCTACAAGCTCACAACAGGTCCGTTGCAATGCGACATAGTGTGAGTGTGGAGATCAGCCTTTGGTGCACACTGCGCACAATAGACAGGCACTATTCAGACTCCATCCCCTGGGCCTAAACCTAAACATGTAGGGCACTACAGTTCGTCAGTGCCGATCCCCTTATTCCTAAACATCTTTGCCTCGCCGCTACCCCCTCCTATGCCCAGCTTTGTGTGTTTGTGTGAATCATAACGATGATTTGATTGGCTAATCACCCCACAGTGATGATTTGGTTGGCTGAGCAAAGTACATATTGAGGGTAAAAAGTGAGGACGGAAAAGTGAAGACGCAAATTGCGATTGGCCAGAATGTGATGTTGTCATTGCAGGAGCACCCCTCACTTCACACAAGTCTGATTTTTGGGCGGTGTCTAACCGCTCCATTACGCAGCTATGTATGTCTGTCTGTCTGTCTGTCTCTGTGTATGTCTGCATGTCTGAGCACGACAGCTGCAACACCTCACCAATACCGCTGGGTGGCACTGTTGAGCAGCGACACACACACACACACACACACACACACACACACACACACACACACACACACACACACACACACACACACACACACACACACACACACACACACACACACACACACACACACACACACACACACACACACACACACACACACACACACACACACACACAGGGAGGAGGCCTGGTACATACAGGTGTGATTTTTTTACTCTTTTAAAAAACATTTTTTATGTTAACAGCCACAGGAACATTCTACTAGTAGGGATAGCTGTCCCTCACAAGTATAGTTATACGAGTGCACATACAAACAAACACACATGCACACTATTCACTATTCACACAGTACAGTGTGTCAACTGACAGGGTCTGCTGGTGAACTGAACTGTGGAGGCAGTGTGTTCATCTTTCTCCCAGACTGACAGTTCCAGTAGAATTGTGGTCCGCGACCGCGGCCTCCACAGTTGACTCCATCATTCAGTCCCAGGTGCCCTTGTCTGGCTCCATCGGACTGGGTGACATCATAGTCACCCCCCCTCCCCCCCGCCTCCATGCTGACTCTAATGGAGGGCTAAAGCTGGTATGGAGGCGGGCCTCGTGAATAATTTAGGAGCTCTGGTGTACTTTATAACCTGGCCTGCTGCAAGGCTAGCTGGGACGGTCTCCCTAAGTGCATTAGTATAATAGTCGGGGAGGAAACTAGCCCTTATTGACTATTCTAATCAATAGCTGTGCTTCTGTCCGCGGGTCTCCGGAGGTAGCGTGTGTACAGGGTGATGGAATAGCTACAACGGACCAAAAAAAGAAACAAATATGTAAACAATGTGCAAAGTTGGCTAAATTGAACCCTTTTAAAATGTGTAGATGAATAATGGTTATAGCAAATTCTGTTCGGGTAGCTCAGTCGAATACCAAAGTCGCCCCCAAATCACGGTCACCCCGGATCAAATCCGGCGCCGGTCGGAAACAGTCGCCCCAGCAAATCCAGCGGCCTCGGAACGGTCGGCCCCACCATGCATTTCTTGGCACCAGAAACCACCTCGGCCATGTTTCATGTTTCGGGGGTATTTACTTACTCCTACAAATGTTGTCCAAACATCACGCAAATCGGTACACATTATCTGTATAGTCAAGTAATCCAGATGGATCTGTTAGATTTTTCAAGAGAAAGTTCCTAAAATGATATTGATCTCCTCTTTGTAGCAATGCTGCAGTTCCAAGTGAGACTTGCAAATTGATTTGACTTAGGCTTAGATGTAGCAAATCAATTGTCGTTATTGGGATTGAAGAAACCAAAAAGGCAATGTCAGTACAATAAAGCTTTTATTGTTGAATAGAATATTATTGTTATGAAAACTGTTAGCTGTACTAATACTATTTAGAAATTACACAATACACAAACAGCCTTTTCTTCTCAAGGCTGTGACAGTGAGAGTGATGACAGAATGGCAGCAATTTTATGGGTGATCACTTTGATCTGAATTGATTGTGGTGACATTATGTCACCACAATCAATTCAGATCAAATAGTATTAGTACAGCTAACAGTTTTCATAACAATAATATTCTATTCAACAATAAAAGCTTTATTGTATTCCATTTCCCATGCCTCATGGTGAACTCTGTGAACCCTGGAAAAGAGCTGTGGAAAGAAAGAAAGAAAGAAAGAAAGAAAGAAAGAAAGAAAGAAAGAAAGACCTCATCATCAAAATGTTGACCATACCCCACCTTTGAATGAAGTTTAATGTCACATGAAGCAAAGTACCATGCAGGCTTTTGTTTATTTCATCATTCATTAATTAATGTATTATTACAGAGTGTGAGGTAGATTTCCGCTCTCCTGCTGGTCTGCCTCTCTCTCATTTCTGGGAAGCCCTGCTCAAAGTATACAGAGCAAAACACAGTGGAAAATCAACATGTTCAGCAACAATGCCAAGAAGAGAGAAGAAACTCGACTGGCCAACAGTTCAACTCTCTCTCTCTCTCTCTCTCTGAACACTCCCAAGCTGCATTAATGGACAAATTCACTATGAGGGTTTTACTGTGTACTTTTATTTGATGCCGTCTCTTGGTGACTATTAGCGAGTCATGCTAGAACATGTTTAAGCCGCTGCGCGCTGATTATTTCAACTAAGCATCAGTTAAATTAAATTACCAAAAAGCCTCAATGGACATCGGAGAACCCTTGGGCGCCAGATGCCATGTAACCATTTGACCCAACTATCACGCTTATCATATTAGTGGGTGAAGGATTGACATACACCACATTTTTAGATTGCTATATCTGGTTTCAGTCACACACTCAAAACAAAAGAAGAAAAAGGTCAGGCATTGTCCATGACTCGATGTTCGAGCAGATGAAAAATAACAACACAATAATAATCTTTATTTATATAGCTTTATAGCACCATTGTAAAACAGGGGTTCAAAAGTGGTTTATGAAATAAAAGAGCAATTTGCTTAAATATAGACAGGGCAGTAAAACAATATAAGAATGAATACAAAAGTTAATACAAAAGCAGTAAACACTCACAAAAAAGGCCAGTGGCTTTGTAACTTGGGTTTATATATTGTTATATTATTATGATATATCATGCTTAAAGGGACAATTCACCCTTTTTGCAAAAACATATATGTTAATGACGTTTAGAAGATTTAGAACACTTTCCTGGGGTCTTTATGTGTGTAATATGTGGTTTTAGATATTTTAGATTTTAGCAGGGTCCATGATGTCACAGACACGGGTCTCAATTCCTTCCTGGACTATTGTCTCAGTAAGGGTGTAAGCACACTTGGGCTTCCATGCGTGGCAGAAAGCCGCTCGTGGCAGGCATCTCTTCCTGGTTTTTAGACAGCTGGTGGATGGAAATGAAGCTCCACCGTCGGCCAGATTCCTGGAAACGCTTGCCCCCGTGGCATTCTGCCGTGTGGGTGGAGCTTCATTTCCATCCACCAGCTGTCGCGGCTTTTGGCATCTTCGTGACGCTAAAGTGTGCCTGCGCTGTAAGACAGCCCTCCCAAGGAGGAGCAGTGCACAAAAGCATTATTGGAATTGTAGTCCAGGAAGGAAGTGAGCCCAGTGTCTATGACATCATGGACACTGCTAAAATCTAAAATGTTTAAAACCACATATTACATATATTTTTTTGCAAAAAGGGTGAAGTGTCCCTTTAACAACTTGAACATTATTTTTATTTGCTTTGCTGCACAAAAATAGATACAATAGGCAATCTCCTTTTTAGTTGCACCGTGACACAATCTGAGCTTTTAGATTGTCTATTTTCAGCAGAGATATTAGTTGTAAATGTAGAGTTTCTTTCTACTTTTCTTTATCTGTTTCTTGGATAACAAATCCGTGTACACGTATACGGATTGGAATGAAAGACCAGCGCTTAACTGAAGTAAATTCTTACTTAGTGGAATCTGACAAGAACAACTACATGATTCAATTTGAAATCACTCAGCATGTGATTAGATTTTTTACGATATTAAACATTGGCTCACGGAAATGAAAAGGGGGTAAAAAATAATAACTAAAAACAAACAAACAGACCCAAGTTGAAATTTGGTCAAACTGATTTCTATCTTGGATTTGTCCAGACAGAATAATCACTTAACAATAAATGGTTACCAGATGCTCAGTTTTTGGTGTTTTTCAAGGTACCTCATTCAGGGTGAAACCCATTTGTTGTAAACGGTGCCAAATGAGTATAGTTTGTATAGTCAGTTTGCACTTTTCAGACACAGGCAGACAGACAGATACAGAGATAAAGGGACACAGACAGATGGTCAAAACAGGTGCTATGACAAAGGGTATTTATTGCATACTAGGTTTCCAACTTGCATCAAGTAGGCCGGTGGCCGACGGGCACATCTAATTAAGTTAATCGCAGGGTGGCAACTTGCCACCGTGCTTTTTCAATGCAAAAATCACACCGTGTGAAGTGAGGGGTGCTCAATATCATCATACACCATCTCATCCCAGCCAATTAGAATTTGAGTCCTCACCTTTTGTCTTCAATGTTTGTGTTTACGCAATGTTTGTGTTTACACAAACACTCAAAACTGGCCATTCATTATCAATGGCATTTAATTACAATTTAGGCATTTAGCAGACACTCTTAAACCAGAGAGATTTACAGTAAGCAATAACAAAAACATGCTACGTCTACATAAAAAGCTATTTAAGTTAATGTTTGTGTTGGGACAATGACATAAAACTGGCCATTCATTATCAATGGCATTTAATGTCCGTGTTAGGACAAAGTTTACACGCACCCTCAAAGCTAGATATAGGAGGGGCTATCCGGCTCCTCCAGCAACCTTCGCTTCTAAATTTTGGCGCTCTTGTATAGTTGAGACTTTTTTCACTTTTTCTCCGTGCCATTTGTCCCCACCCCCCCCCCTCCCAAGGCTTGTGCCCTGTGCTTCAGCACCTAAGCCCTCATTGTAGGAGATAACACAATTTGAAAAGGTGCTGTAGTGTACTGTGCTGCACCTTCTTTTATGTAACGCCGTTTCGTATGTGGTCCTTCAAGGACAAAGACTCTCTCAGGACTACTCCGGCAAGCAAATGCACTGATCAAAACATCCATTCCACAGATGACTATGCGTTCATTCAGAAGGACTTGGAGACAGGTGACAAAGAAAAGTCAAGTGCCAAAAAAAATCTGGAAAATCATTGTACCAGTCATGTACCAGTAGATCACAAAGGCTGTGTGTGCAGGTAGACCACATGAGTCCATGACATGCCCCAGCCTAAAAATATATATAATTTAAATATAAAAAACAATGTTTGGCATCTGCCACTTGAATTAAGCCGACTTGATTGACTGACAGGTGGGTCTGCCACCTGTCAGCTCAAACACAATGCAACATACAACACAAACATCATTACTAACCATTACAAAGTAGTTATATACAAAAAAAACAACATACAAATACCATTTCCCCCCTCTATTTCCCATTCCAAATGCGTGTAATGCCAGCCGTTTTCATCAATGGGATAATAATGTTTTGGGTAGGTAGATCTTGTTGAGCTGGTCATTTTAATAAAGTAGCTCTCAAGTAAATAAAAGTGTGGGCACCCCTGCTATAGATGTTTCAGAAGTGATGAAAGTCTATCACATTGTTGCATCTATTTAACCTTTAGTTAACCAGTCGAAACGCATTGAGATTGTAATCTTTTTTACGAGGCCGAGCCCGGCCCAGATCATAATGATCATCTTTGATCAGCCAGCCTCCAGCGCACTCCTCACTTAGTTCTCACAACAGTTTGTTGAAAGTTGTCGTTTGAAGTGACTGTATGGGTGCTTTCATAGTTTCTTACTGACTATACACTCAGCCCAGAGCTGTAGGCAGCCCCAGGCTATACTGTAAGTCAGAATAATAGCCCACGATAAGAGAGTTTGGAAGGCGCCAGCTTTTCTTTTCAGTGAATGCCTTTTAATGATGTATCACTGAGTGGCCGGAATGTTATTGACGTTGTACCACTGCTGCTGCACATCTTTTAAAACACATCACAGCAAAATCATCTAAACCTTACCCGTGTTCATTTATCCATTCGTGCACGCAGCTTTCCACAGAATTGTGGACTGCGATGCCGCTTGGTACCTTCAAAAATAGTATGCCACTATTTGCTGAAACAACAGTTACAGATAACACTGTTTTCACTGGCCACAGTGGGCAACGGAGACGTTTACCCAACTTAACCATTCAAGTTTGTGAATGCAGAGAACATCATTGTTTTTACACCATGTAACGTTCTCAAAAAAGGGTCTCTGCCTCAGATGCTACACAGCAAAGATCGTCAGTGTTTATTTGAATAGCGTAATAATGGCGTAACAGTGGTGTAGTGATAAAGTAGCCTGTAATAATCAACGCTGAGGACGGTTGCCGTCTGCAAACAGTGCAAACTGCAAGGGCAAGTTGCGCTTTTATGTAAGATTCCGATTCTTTGTGTGCGGTCTTCTCTTGCCTGTAATTGCAATCCTATTTAAACCAGTGGGAGAGCTACTGTACACAATTCAATGCGGTCAGGTCATTGAACTCCCCTCAGTACAGACATTGTTAAGGCCCTATTCACACACACCGCTAGTGGTGGAAAGGTACTGAAAAGTATTGTACTTAAGTACAATTTTGACGTATTTTTACTTGAGTAATTCCAATTTCCAATGCTTTTACTTCTACTCCGAGAGGCAAATATTGTACTTTTACTCCACTACATTTATTTGAAAACGTACTAGTTACTTTGTAGATTTTGATTATTATTACAAAACATGCATTGACCACTTCAGCCCTACAGTATTTTTTGAAATGGGACATTCTGCACAATGACTAATTTTACTTTTGGTACTTTAAGTACATTTTGATACCAATACTTTTGCACTTTTACTCGAGTACATTTTGAATTCCGGACTTTTACTTGCATAAAATGGAAGTACTTTTCCCACCACTGGATAGGACTCTTGCCCACCCCCCGCCCCTTGATAATGAAGTCGTTAAAGACAATTTCATTGGATAGCTAACCTTTCCCTTGCTGTTCCTCGACTATAAATAGCACTATATCTGCACGAAGGAACTACAGGCGAGGTGAGCGAGCCTAACAATGCCTCCCTACAGAGCGTACACACATAGCCTCGCTCTTAATCCCCCGATTAGGGGGATTAAGAGCGAGGCCCAGGGGTTATTGTGAAGTTAATACAGTAAGCAACGCTTAATGGGAAATCACTCATAATTAATGACCATCAACGAAGTGTTTGCATCAAAGTGTTTGGCGTGATTATTTCATTATTAACCGTCTGCCTGCCGCCATTCATTAATCCCTCGATTGCGTATTGCCAAGGTTTTATCGCGCGTAACACTTACTTTGAAGATCCAAATATCCGTAATCGCATTGTTCCTGTGAAAAGCTGCTGTGTGTGGTATCATGACCGGTTGTTGTTGTCTCGCTCGGCGGTGGAAAAAGCTGACCGCGAGTATCACAGCGCCTGCTACAGGCCGTTGAAAACGCTTGTCTGGGACAAAGCGTCCTCTGCAATGTCGCTTCTGTGAGATAAAGCCGTCTGAAACCAGAGCCGGCAATGTAAGTGGATGCGCGCGCATTTTCAAAATGGCCGCGCCCATTGTGTCAGAAGCATAACAAAGCTAACTGACGGTAGATTTCGATACGATCGTATTAAAACATGCATTAATTAATACATCGCTGTTAAAACGGCTTTTCCGTTTGTGGCAGGCCACAAGATTCTACGTTTTAAAATTCCTATGTTCCCGGCAGGCCTCGTGTTAAAAGCTGATTGGGTTGGCCAGCCGTCCTAGTTGGGTGAGTAGTACAGTGTTTCTCAAATGTTTTCGTGTCAAGGACCCCCAAATTGATACATGTTAGCCCGCAGACCACCATTTGAAAAGATACGCTATAGGGACCCCCATAAAAGATACTTATTTACGATGTGGCTCTTTCAGTGATTCTCAACTTATTTTTATTTTTTTCTCCTTTTTTTTTATGTTTTTTTTTTTTTTTTTGGCTTTCACCTTTATTTTATGGAGGGACAGACAGTAGGCTGATAGTGATTCTCAACTTTTATCTATTCCAAGGACCCCCACTTTGTGTATATGCAATAGGCCACGAATCCGCATTTGGTGCCATTATTTTTTTTTATATCTCCGTGACCCAACCTGTAAATTCATCAATGTTAAATCCATTTGTACACTCTCATCATTACAGATCACCATCAACGTTCATTTGGTTCCTAACTATCAATTGGCTGGGGACCCCCTGGAACCCCCCCCCCCAAGGAGCCCTGGGGGTCCCCAGTTTGAGAACCATTGGTTTAGTAAACACTGCAACGATAGAATATTCACTTAAATCTGTAGATTGCCAACAGCAGAGTGGACGGTCAGAGCCACAGAAGTCAATATTCTGTAATAAATATCATGTAGTTCCGGGAATATTCAAGAGAAATCAGGAATTGGAAAGTAACCCCCCTCCATCTGAGGGAAAGGGCATCGATATGACATTTTTCCATTGACATTTTGACGAGAAATCTACATTTAAAACCTCACTCATTTAACCCAAAGCCTGCTAAAGTTCGTTCTCAGGGATCTATGGGTATTTTTTGGCACACTCCGGGCTCAGCCAGCCAGCCAGCCATGTCAATATTTTGAATACACGTATTATCAATATAATCAAAACATCCTTTCCAGACAAACATACTTCAGAGTTCACTCGATAATCGTCACGGAAGATAACATCCACAAAAAAAAGGACAAACAAGAAAAGAACCCAGTTGTTGAAATATTACCAGCCACGGAGAGCAGCTTGGATAGCTTTTCTGCCCAACAGCTTCCAGATGTTAGGCCTGATATATGCTTAGTCGTGTGACGGTGTCACACACGGCACGGACAATAGCTGATCTACAAGCTCACGTCGTGTGTGTGTCGCACTGTGGCGCGTCGTGAGCATGTAGATCGTGCTATTTCATGCTACTGCTACTGAGGCTTTAGAAAACAAACTTTCCCATAAAATGCTTATCTGCATTGTGTGTATGCACTGTAAATGTCAAAAGGACAGTGGTGGTACATTTAGTTAATGTACTGTACTTAAGTACAATTTTGAGGTACTATTATTTCCAATTTTCTGTACTTTTACTTTTTCTCCACTACAATTATTTGAAAACTTTAGATAATAGTTACTTTGTAGATTTTGATTATTATTACAAACATACATTAACCACTTCAGCCCTACAGTACATATTTCGGCTATTTTCAAAAGAATTCTTCATACATTTTGAACTGGACATTCTGCACAAACATACTTTTACTTTTGGTATTTTAAGTACATTTCGATGCCAATACTTTTGTACATTTACTCAAGTACATTTAAAATTTTACTTGTAACAGAGTATTTCTAGATTGCAGTATTGATACTTTTACTTAAGCAAATCAATGTGAGTACTTATTTTTTCCACCACTGCTTAGGTGGTATTTGCAGTAAATGTCAAAAGGAGGCCTTGATAATCTGGCATCAGTTTAAAGAGCAAGGCCGTTGTAATTAAAGCCAAGGCACTTTGGCATTACAGAAAACACAGAGCTACGGGGAAAGCAATAAGCCTGTGAGTGTGCATGGGCAAAATTTGACACCCCACATTCAAATGCTTCAAGGACGCCAAATAGTGTCCCGCGATATTCACTGCTATTAATCGCAGACAGGGAAAAACCAGAAACAATGCATGTACTTATGCAACTTTTGCTGACACTGCGGCACAGTGGCCGCCGGTAAATTAAATTGTGAAGCATGTACTTAATTTAATGGAGAAAAAGCCAAATGCCAGGGGGAAAAAATGAAACGCCACCTTCAGAGATTCACAACAATTTAATTTTGCTTGATTGTAGGCCAAAAGATCTCACTCAAACCAATGATTAGTG
This sequence comes from Electrona antarctica, assembly GCF_951216825.1. Lineage (NCBI taxonomy): Eukaryota > Metazoa > Chordata > Actinopteri > Myctophiformes > Myctophidae > Electrona > Electrona antarctica. The sequence goes on from NC_136797.1 coordinate 40,321,261, forward strand.
GCATTGGAAGAATTGTGAGTATCCTCAAATCATCAAACATCCATCCATCCATCCTGTGCGCGCGCACGCACGCACGCACACACACGCACACACGCACACACACACACACACACACACACACACACCTAAAAACACACACCTAAAAACCACACATGATGAATTATTCATAGTTCATGCTGTTGGTAGAAGTGGTATTGTAAGTTGTAACACAGCCAAACACTCGTTACGCTGCAAATGGAATGGAAAATTTGCACTTATTTATCACCCGCTGCATCACTCGAAAAATGAATACGAATTAAGTGCAGAATCTCAGAATGGCAGAAACCTTCTTTATGTCCAAAAACTTACTTTTCAAGAAACGCTGTGTTCCCATGGAGCCAAGATAAGTCTTTAGTCAAAAGCCCTTGTTAATACTTTTCATTTGGTTAAATATTTATAGAACCCACAAACAGATCGGTGCGGTCACACCAAACCTTTATTCTACCAATGCTTTTCAATGGGAACAAAGCTTCCCCCCCCCCCCCCCCCCCAACAACATTGAAAAGTATTGGCAGAATCCGTCGCATAGGCAGATAAATGCCTGTGATTTTAAGCTATTCCAACAACAAGGCCATCTTTTTCAGGGTGAGACATAAAACACATTTCAACTTGAATTAGGTCTTACACAGTGGTGGCAGAACTACTCACATTTTAACTTAGTAACATTTCTGTATTCACATTTTACTTGAGTAGTAAGTAGTAATGGCATCAAATTGTACTTAAAGTACCAAAAGTAAAAGTACTCATCATTATGCAGAAAGCATAACTATGCATACCGAGCACAGGCATATAACCCAAAAAAGCTAGTTTCGGTTGGGCACAACCCCGGGTATGGACCAATAGTTTGATCAAATCATCGGTTATCTATCATTTAAAAAACAAAAAAAATCGATTAAATCGATCAGTTTTATTAACCGGTGCACACATCCCTACATCAGCTGCTATATTTAACATTCAGTAACTTGTTTCCATGGATATGGGATCTACACACAAACCAACCCACGGCCTCGGTTGCTGAGAAACAACAGCCCAGTTCTCTTGTTAGAGAATACTGGAGCTACTGGAGAATACTGTCCAGACGGCCAGTATACCGTATGTCTGCATCCACAGTCGACATCCACCAAGCGCATTAAACACTTTAATCTATTGAGACCTGGAACGCATCCATGTCACGTTAGCGTTTAACCACATTAACCATTAACCCATTTTGGGGCGGGAACCCGTTTTGGTGTTTTAAACATTGTTATAATTTAGCTATTGAAAAATAGCAGATCTACAAGCTCATAGCGCGCCACCGAGTGGCGCGCTATGAACTTGTAGGTCTGCTATTTTTTTTAAATCGTTAAAATGTGCCTCAAATCTTTCCGAAAATTGTCATGATTTAGAAAACTTTTTTTTTTAATTTTGACGTCAGGCCTGAATGGGTTAAGGACAGGAACGCATCTGGGTCTGTGTTTAGTGTTTAACCACTTTAATCATTTTTTTATTTTAGCCGTTGCAAAATAGCAGATCTACAAGCGCATACAAGCTTATATATCTGCTATTTTTTAAAAATCAAAAATATGCTCAGATCTTTGAATACCGGTATATATTCTTTCACAGCAGACCTTTTTAACTCATATCTTTGCTTCTGGGGGGGGTCCCTGGAAGAACATATTTTCAGATGGGGGACGGCAGCCAATTAGATTACAGGTAATTTTGGGGGTCCTCGACATGAAATAGTTTGAGAACCGCTGATATAGAAACATAAAACTGTCATGATTTAGAAGACATTTTGTAGAATCAGGTCTCAATAGGTTAAACACAGTCGGAAAAGCTAATCAATGTTTTATAGAAGCAGCCAGACTGTCAAACTGTGCTTTGGTTGTTGTCAAGCTGTGAAAACAGCAGGTACAGCAGGTACACTACACACTACACACCCAATGTACTGCTGCTGTCAGGCAGAAACCTTGTATCTCCATATTTCAACATTAATTATTTGTATTTATTTATTTTTTTAATTAATGCCCTTCTGCGTTGCAACGCATTATGAACATTTGTGCAAATCTTGAATATATACTTATTTGTTTTTCTTTAAAGTGAACATTTCTAACTCAAAGCTTGCTTCTGGGGGTCCCAGAGAACAAAATATTTTGAGATGGGGGATCCGCAAATACATACAATTGTGGGGGTCCTTGACATGACATTTTTTGAGAACCATTGACATAGAAACCAGTTTTTCAGAAAATTGTTAAGATTTAAAAGACTTAATGGGTTATTTTTTTAATAATGAAAAGGCAAAGGTTTTGGACATACAAGGTTACGTTATTATGGTTATCTGTGATGGTTTGAGCTTCTCTGAAAGTTGTTGTGTCAAAACCTGCAAGCTAAATTGCATGCTTCTCTCCGGTGAGGGAGAATATGTTCTAATAGGCTAATATTTCACATCGACGACTTTTTCAGCCCCCACACACAAATAACACATTATCCTCAGAGCAATTGGTGCAGGGGCCCCTTTGAAGTAAAACCTAATACCCCCAAAACTTGCAAGTCTTGCGAGTGAACAACATTCCCTTTCCAATAGTATGAACATTGTGGCTTGGCAGTATGTGCGGTACCGCACATACTGCCAAGGGGGTTGAGTATGATTTGGAAGGGACAGTGGTGGAAAAAGTAATCACATTTTTTATTTAGGTAAAAGTATCAATACAGCAATATAGAAATACTCCCTTACGTATAAGTAAGAGTCTGGAATTCAAAATGTACTTGAGTAAAAGTACTAAAGTATTAGCATCAAAATGTTAAAGTACCAATTACGCAGAATGAAAATAGCATCATCGCATTGCATCACTAAATGTAGTGGATATTTGCCTCTGAGATGTGGCGTAGAAGTAAATGTATTGGAAATTAAATTGGTAATGTTAATTGGTAACTTAACATTGGTAATGTTAATTGGTAACTTAAGTAAATGTACTTGTAAATTTCCACAACTGCCGAGCAGGCCAGGGTTGAGTCTGATTTGGAAGGGGACGATCAGAATCGGAATCACATTATGTGTCCACATAATGCATTTTCCTTCCATTGCTTCATCAAAAAACATGTCACTAGCAGAAACGTCTTCAGAAACGTCTTCAGATGCGTCTTCAAGGCTTCATCCTCTCCTCCCTAACTAGCACAGCCAGGGTTAGCCACAGTGGTTGATTATGATTACATGTTTACTGGCCCGCTGCCATGGTTACGCTAGAGCCGTGGATGAGAGGTGGTGTGTGCTTGCGTGCGAGCGAGCGTGCGTGCGCAGGTGTGTGTGTGTGTGTGTGTGTGTGTGTGTGTGCGTGCACGCACGCACGCACGTGTGTGTGCATGTGTGCCTGGCTTTTCAGATGCAGTCAGAAGAATGAGCGGAAACCCTGGCTGTTCCTTCCATTATTACGTTCATATCTCCTGCCATAGATGGGCACGTCTTTGGGGATGTATGGCTTCTGTGGGAGTTCACTGTAACTATTAGCCCATTGATTCTTCTTCACCTGTGGGCCGTGCAAGTTGCCGCCCAAATAATTGCCAAAACACTAAATATTTTAATGATAACATAAAATAGTGTTGATTGATCCAATTAGCAGAATTAGCAGATTTCTTTAGCAGCCAGTTTTAGGGTCCAATGGAGTTGGCTGGTTTTGTCAGAAGTACTTTTTGAGGGGCGGGCTTTTGAAATGACGTCATATGGCAGCCAAGTCTATGGACCTTTACTGTTTGTTTAGAGCACTTTTAACAAACATACTGTGGCAGCCAAGTCTAAGGACTTTTACTGTTTGTTTAAACATGTGGGGGCGGAAGTGGCTCAGGGGTAGAGTTGTCGGTTGGGAACCGGAAGGTTCCAAGTTCCATCCCGGGCTCCCACCGAGTTTGTGTCAAAGTGTCCTTGAGCAAGACTCTGAACCCCTAATTGCTCCTGATGAGCAGGTTGGTGCCTTGCATGGTTTCCTCCGCCATCGGTGTATGAATGTGTGTGAATGGGTGAATGTAATGCACAATCTATATAAAGTGCCTTGGATAAAGGCGCTATATAAATGCACCAATTTACAAATTAATATAAGCGAGGCGCCACTTATACTTCACGCAACTTCACAAGTGTGCTTTTTAATACTTTTCATTGGTTAATGGTTCAATATCCTTTGAGGAACGCTAGCCCCTCCTATGCACAGCTTTTGCTGTGCTCATATGCACAGTTTGTGAGTATGAGCACGGAATGTGCTCAGCTGATTGGCTGAGCACGGAATGTGATGTACGATCAGATGATAAGAGCGCTCCTCACTTCACACGAGTGTGAGTTTTAAACCAACACACAGACGTAAAGGGTGTTCAACAGCATTTCGAGTTATGGGGGGAAAAAAATAAAAAGTAAAACTTTAAAAATTGAGTTAGCTGGTTTCCGTCAGACAGCAACGACATATTAATTTGGGGGCCCTTGACATGAAAACCTTCAAGAACCACTTCCGTCCTGGCGAAGAAATCGAACGTGAAAGCCGCATAAGTGGGAGGAAAAAGGGCCCTGAGACTTCACTCAGTCGCTCCAAAAACCTCAAAAAACTGGGCTCGGGCAGAATGCGATCGCACTTGGGACTCTCAACAACATAATTCAATTTGTGCCTGTTAATACATGCCATTCATCATCACTGCTAGATCCGTATGGCCTAGTTATTTGCCTAGCTGGAATAACACTCAAGCCTTGACGGTGTGGCCCTGCCTCTCGTGCAGTGGTGGAAAGTAACTAAGTGCATTTACTTAAGTACTGTACTTAAGTACAATTTTGAGTAATTTGTACTTTACTTGAGTATTGCCAAATTCCAGTACTTTTACCTCTACTACGTTTATTTGAAAACTTTAGTTACTTTGTAGATTTTGATTAATAGAGGGTATGCGCATGCTTAAAGTGAATGGCACATCGAGTGGCAAATCGAGTGGCAAAGCAACATGCAAAGTGAGTTTAACATTGTTTAATGCAATCAGATAGGACTTTTCTGTTTGGCTGCATGGGCTGTCAAGGCCAGAAAGTAGTTTTTTGCCACTCATTAGGCATTCCTGCATAACTTCCGGGTTTGATGATGATGTCACGCGCATACTCTCTATATTACAAAACATACATTAACCACTTCAGCTCTATATAGATTTTGGCCATTTGAAAATCAAAGCCGATCTACAAACTCGCAATGCGTTGCGATGGTACGCATTGTGAGCTTAATTGTGGCTTGCGGCTATTTTGAGAAGATTTGTAAACATTTAAAACTTGAAATGGGACATTCTGCATAAGGACGCCAATACTTTTGTACTTCAACTCAAGTACATTTTAAATTAGACTTAATTAGACCAGACTTTTACCTGTAACAGAGTATTTCCATGTTGCAGTATTAGTATTTTACTTAAGTAAAACATTTCTCTGGTGTTTGTGTGTTGTTGTGTTGAAGCGGTGCGCTGGCTGTCTGTGTGCAGAAAGGGGCCAGCGCTATGTGAGAGTCACTGTCTACATGGCCTCTGTACGCGGCTGCAAGGAGTTCACGTCACTGTTGCTTTTTACAGCAACATTTTTTTATTTAGTTTTATATTCTTTTGAATAAGATTAGTCACCCAATTTCTTTTTTCTTCTTTTAACCTACACCGTGAGCTTGTCGATCACCTGCTGTTTTCTGCGAAAGTTTCCCTGGGAATATGGATCCGTGGGGTTCGGTTAAAGGACGACAATGACTTCACTAATTTTCAACTTATCATGGTCCTCAGTAATGGTAATGCTAAAATGGTAAAAAGTAAAAAAGTCTGTGTCTCATAGGAGGGCTGTGGACACTTCAGAAACTCGCCTACCAGTGACAAAACAAGATTTTGAATTTTTGTATTAACACGAGAACAATGGCTTCTATTATAGCATGCTAATTTTCCATGCAGGAATAGAAAGCCTGCAGTTTCTATAAACTTGGATTCCCGGGCCGTCGATGATGTCACTGGTAGGTAGGTTTCTGAAGAGTCCACAGACAGAGTAGAAACTAGAAAAAGTGCCCTTCTGGGCACATGTCTCCACCAGGAGAATAGGACTGTGTGAGATGTTTGGCAAAATGTTTAGGAGTAATATAAACATGTTTGCCTTTGATGGCAATTGGATGACTTGAGGCATTTTGTTCCAAAAATGTGTTTTGCAAAAATCAACCTGTTGGTGGCGCTATAACAGGCCAATGTGAAAAGGGTGGGATATATTCCTCAGCCTAGTAAGAAAATGTGTGAAAGATGTCACGTAAGGCTGGGGAATTGGGAATTGGCTATACTAAATTGGGACTAGAAGGGGAGAAAATGTTTTTCTTTTATCTTGAAGGGGCATGTTTTGCACTAACAGTCTTTTCATTATGTCTGCCCACGATCTCTGTGATTTATACAGTACGTTTGTTTACCTCAGTCACTGATACTAAAATCTGATATTTTATTTTTATTTTTTCTATGAACCTGTGACCACCCATACTGTTATAAAAAGGAAATAAAAAGATTTTGAAAAGAAAGAAAGATGTCACGTAAATTGCATGCTGCGTTCATGATTTGAGGCTTTTGTTCAAAATGGGGCAATCTTGCAAACTGTGAAAGCCAATTATAGCCAATTAGGATGGAATATGAAATATCGGACAGATCCGACTTGAGCACATGACCATAGAGATACTGTGTAACGATTTGTGAGATTTTTGGACAGAATCTGGAGGAGTAATATAAAAAAATGTGTTTTACAAAAGTCGGCCTCCTGGTGGCGCTATAAAAGGCAGATGCGGAAAATGCAGGTCAAAGGTTTGTCCTTGGCCTCTAGGGAGTGTGCATGCAACGTTTCACGCAGATCGGTGCAGTTTTAGGTAAAAAATGTGAAAAGCTGCCTCATGGTGGCGCTATAACAGGCCGTTCTGGAAAATGCGGGGCAGAGGTTCATCGTTGGCATCCAGGGAGTGTGTGTGCAAAGTTTGGCATCGACCGGGTTAACGGTGCCGGAGATTAGCTGGTAACGGACGGACGGACGGAAGGACGGAAGGACGGACGGACGGACGGACGGACGGACGGACGGACACACACACACACACACGGACGGAGTGCAAAACATACTCTCTCCCCATGCCTTCGGCCTGGTGGAGACAAAAATGGAACTATTATAATGAGCGCTAATAAGAACCAATTATATGAAGATAGGTTGAAAATCTGTGAAGTTGTCCTTTAGGTACAGCACTTTATAGTAAATGTACTTTAGTTGCTTTCTACCCCTGGTCCCCCCACCCCACCCCATTTTAACACCCCAGAGTCAAGGCCTGGTGTTTGGGTTGGCACCCATCAGTGTAGTCAGCTGCTCTGCACCAGCGTTGCCATGTCTGCTAATTATAAGCCCACTTTGGGCTTCTTTTTCTGTAAAAGTCGCTTGTAAATATTGGTAGTCAGTCACGGGTTGTATTTTTCTTTTTTTCGGCTTCTTTCTAAAGTGTACTTGCTTATTTTGGTGCTTTCTTCCTGATGTTATAAAACCAGTGGTTCTCAAACCCTTTCATGTCAAGGACCCGCAGATTAATATGCGGACCCCTATCTTAAAATATGTTGTGCCAGTGACCCCCCCCCCCCCCCCCCCAAGATTTGTGTTTAAATAAAAAATAAAGACTTTTTGAAAACAGCAGAGCTCAGCTTGTAGATCAGATAGCTGATGTAAAGTGTGTAAGATCACACGGCCTACAGTATAGTCACTTCTTTTGACATGTTTTCATAGACTTGTTTCTCTTGCAATATCTGGCAACACTGCTTTGCACATCTCGTCCTCTCGCTTTTGAGAAAGACATTTTATTTTTATTTTTTTTATTCTTTGTTCTTTTCAATGAGGTGTAGCGGCATTCCGGTTAACTTAGCGTCCCTATTCCGGGCATCGTTCGGGGGATGGAGAGTGGGTGGGGGCTATAGCAGTGGTTCTCAAACATTTTGGGCTCAGGTTACCCCTGTAAATAACCACTTGAATTACGTTACTTTATAGAGCACCATATGTCATAGTAACGGTATGTAAATCTTTCCCCCTAAGATACATTATATCAGAAGGAAAACTGGACAGAATATCCAGGGCAGGCCATCTTCATATATGAAGATCACGACACTGACCTCGTCTAACCCTTGATAGCCATACATGGAGAAGACTGGATAATCACCTAGATCTGCATATATGGAGCCAGCCAGCAACTCTACATCTGACCTCAAACCTCAATACCTTAGATCTCCATATATAGAGCTACCTGTTCTGACATTCCATATGTTGATCCTTCCACACCCGTCCTTCCTGTTCTGACATTGGGTCTGACCTCATCAAACCCTGTACACTCAAGACACGCTCCATATATGGCCAGTACAGAATTCATTCCATAGGTTGATCTGACCTAACCTGACTCCGCCAGATGGGGCAGCAGAGAGAGTACACTGGGTGGGCGGGATCAAGGCATACACAGTCCTGCCTTGATCCCACCTCTAGCTGCCGCTGATTGGCCAGGCCGTTTGGTGGCCGGAGCATCAAGTCTGCCTGAGAGTTCCCAGATGGGAGCAGGAGGGGGGAACCCAGTGTACTCTCTGCTGCCCCATCTGGCGGGGTCAGGTTAGATCTGACCCTCCATGCCAAAGCGCCAGCGCTCGCCCAGCGGTTTTCCCTCACCCAGGTGGATGCGTGTACGGTAATGATACTGGTAACAATAAAAGAAAATTATATGTACAGGTTGGTTTTTTGGGGGTTTTTTTGGGGGGGGGGGGGGGGGGGTAGTCACTTGACTAAGGGAGGAGCAATCATTTCCTCTCCCTTTGGCCTGCTGAAAGGTGGATTTTCAGGTCTGTTTTAAAGGACGCCAGTGATTTGCATTTTTTGAGGGAGTCTGTCAGAGCACATTCCACACTTGCAGGTGCCAGTGCTGTAGAAGGAGAATTTACCCATGTTGGTTTTGAAAGTGGGTGGTACCAGATCCTTTTTTAGCTTCCTCTAGTATTGTGGCTGTGGGTGTCGCTCACTTTTTTGAGGTAGTTAGTGCAGGTATGCGGGTACTGAGGGCATACATTTTAAATGTCAATCCCAATTCCATTTGCTTAACTCTCAAAATGGGTTGCAAAAAGATGAGTCATGGCCCCAGGCCGAGAAGTAGTCGAATTAGTTTGTTTTGGGAGGTTTTGAGCTTAGTCTTTAGTGACATTGAGATGTTTGAGAACCAAGAGGTGCAAGCATAGTCAAAGGAGGGCAGCAGTGGCATGCACAGACATTTAGAGGGGCAGGTGCTCAAGTTAAAAAAGGGCACCTTGTGCAGCGCGTGGAACCGGCCGGTTGCCTTAATCCATTTTGGGTGGGAACCCCTTTTGGTGTTAGCATTATGTTATGCTTTAGCTATTGAAAAATAGCAGATCTACAAGCTCATAGCGCGCCACCGAGTGGCGCGCTATGAACTTGTAGGTCTGCTATTTTTGAAAAAAGGGCACATTGCCAAAAGGGCAGGGGGTGCTCTAGCACCCCCTAGTGTCTATCTGTGCACGTCACTGGAGGGCAGAATTATAGGGCTCCAGCTAGAGTCCTGAGAGCACTTTTGTTGACAAAAGAGGACATTCTGCCCAAAAATCTTGTTCTATGGTTTACTTTTTTGATCACCCTTGTTGTCAGCTTGTTGTCAAGAATACAGCCCAGATAGGCCTATCTCTTCTTTGCTGGATCCCATGTCATCAACTCTGACCTTGAAATCATTTACATTTACCTTACTGAGAGCATGTTTGTTCCCAAAAAGAATGGATTCTGTTTTGCTGAGATGTGGAGATGCAGAGAGCTCCAGATTTCCCTCTCCAGAGCAACATTAGTAACTTCCTCCTGGGGGATCCCGAGGCGTTCCAAAGCCAGTGAGTCGATATAATCCCCTCCCCCCCCCCCATCTCATCCTTGGTCTGCCCGGGGTCTCCTCCCAGTGGGACGTGCCTCGAGGACGCCCGAGAGGCATCCTAACCAGATGCCCGAACCACCTAAGCTGGCTCCTTTCCGGGCGAAGAAGCAGCGACTCTACTCCGAGTCTCTTTCGCATGACGTTTTCGGACAGTATACTTGTCCTCAACAAACGTGTGGCATTGGTAGCTGTGTGTGGCTATACATTCTTTTCATTCAGACTTGGCGTTTAAGCACTTAAACCAAAAACATTGCCGATCTACAAGCTTGTAGATCTGCTATTGGTGAAGAGATTTGAAGTAAAGTGCACGCGACATTGATGAATCCCAAATATCATCAAAGTATTCAGAGGCAGCCCTGGACTTGCGAGAACAAAGTGTAGGATTTAATTTAAGTCGTTAGTATGCATGATCATTTCATAACGCACAAATACCTTGAGCTGGCAGCAGCCGTTGTCCTTCTTGGCGCAAAGGGCAAATATGAAAAAGAGTTCCCCGTTTCCACTCTTCTGCTTTGAGGTTCTTAAAGGACCACTTCACTCATTTTGAACTTATCTTCGTATAATTGGTCCTCACCTCACCAAAGTTCATTATAAGATGACTCACTGATTACTCTTGTCTGTGGACAGTGACATAATGAGTGGGGATTCCAAGCTAATAGAAACTACAGCCTTTCTCTTCCTATAGGAAAGTTAGCATGCTGAAATAGAAGCCGTCATTCTTGCATGAAAACATAATGTTTGAAGTGACCAAACCTGCATACCGATGGTTTCACTGGTAGGCGAGTTTCTGAACTGTCCACAGCCCTCCTGAGACACAGACCAGACAAAAACAGTAAGCATTTAGTGAGGATCTACAACAGGGGTTCTCAACGTTTTTGGCCGGGGACCCCCGGAAATGCTTTGGCAATGTCTCGGGACCCCCGCCCCGCCCCCTCCCGACCCCCAATATAAATTGACTGCTACAATAACCTTAAACCATTTTGGGCGGGAACCCCTTTTGGTGTTTTAAGCATTGTTATAATTTAGCTATTGAAAAATAGCAGATCTACAAGTTCATAGCGCGCCACCGAGTGGCGCGCTACGAGCTTGTAGGTCTGCTATTTTAGAAAAATCGTGAAAATAAAATTAAAAAAAAGAATCTTTTTTTTTTTTTTTTTTTTTTTAATAATTTGGGGACCCCCTAAAATAATTTGGCGACCCCCCCCGAGGGGTCGCGACCCACGGGTTGAGAACCCCTGATCTACAACAGGGGTGGCCACGCTTTTTTGACTTGACTTTAAAAAATGTCTCTTTCACGCTGTGTTGCAACTTGCAACTTGCAAGCTTCTAGATCTGCTATTTTCACTAGTTTGGGTCCCGGGAAAATGTCTAATCTCTCTTTTGGGTTTTGGGCCTGAAAGGTTTGTGAACCACTGCTGTATGGTTTACTGTAGGATCCTGTAACTTTGGCATTTAGAATGTAGGCAGGGGAAAATAATAAAGAGTTCTCCAGTTATGTTATAGTTAACGTTGGACATATGGCACACAGCTGTTGTCCTGACCTAGAAGCACACAAAGCAACAAGGAAAACAAGCACTGGTGGCAGAAATACTCAGCAAGAAATACTCAGTACCACGATGTAAGTAAAAGTCCTGTGTTCAAAACTTTATAAATAAAAAGTACTCAAATATTGGCATCAATATTGAAGTATCAAAAGTAACAGTACTCATACTTGTTTTTTCTTTAAAGTTATTCCAAAATCTGTCAAGCTTGCTCAAGCTTGTAGGTCGGCTATTTTCGAACTGTTGAAGTGTTGAAGGTTTTGTATTAATAATAATAATCTGCTAACACTAGTAACTAAGGTTTTCAAATAAATGTATAGTAGTAGTAGTAGTAGTAGAGTAGTATAGGCTACAACATTTGCCTCTGGTGTAGTGGAGTAGCTTAGAAGTATAAAATATATAGAATAATGAAAAGTACTAAAGTAAAGTAAATCATATTTTGTCGGGTGGAAACCTCATATGTCCAAAACTGTTGGGCTACTTTTTCAGGATAAAAAAAAAAAAGAGGCAGATCTACAAGCTCAAAGCATCGCACCACGTTTCGAGCTTGTAGATCTGCTATACTTTTGATACTTTTGTGAGAAGAGAACTAGTAGGGCATTCATTTACAGGGGACACGGGGACACACACAAAGAGTTCGAATATGGAGATAGGAGGTTGATCTGGCTGACATCACCGATATGTACCTCAAAGTTGTACATTTACGTACTCGTTTTGTCTTTTTTTTTCGTTTGTTTTTTGTCTGTGCATTGTAATGTCTGTATTGTGGTTCTTGTTGTTTTCCTATGTTATGTTGAAAAAAGAAAAATGTGTGGTTCTATATACATTGAATTGTGATTGAACAGTTGTGAAATCTCAGAGCCTCAATAAAAATACATTAAAAAAAAAAGTTGTACATTTACTCAAGTACAGTACTTGAGTAAATGTACTTATAGTTACTACTGTATCATCCCACCACTGACTAACACCACCTGGCCAGGGAGGAGAGGGAGACCATCAGCCAGTCTCTTCTCTTCTGTTATAGTAACAGTAACCACAACAGTACTGGACACAAACACAGGTCACTAGTGTGTCTGCACACCGTAAATCAGGGGTGGGCAACTGGCGGCCCGGGGGCCACATGCGGCCCCCACCTTCACTTAATGCGGCCCTCAGGTTAATGTCAGAATACTGATATAATATTGGTTTCAGCTGTTACAATTCCACAACACATTGCAAACATGACCCACTTTAATTACTTCAGTCTAAATTAGTAGCTCATTGCTCAACACAAGTATAATTAAAGGCATTTGAAATTACATAAAAATGTTAATTTTTAGGATTCCAATTCAAAAATAGCAAAAAAATAATTCAAGATTTCAATTTGAAAATAGCAAAAATAGCCGATCTACAAGCTCAAAACGCGTCGCAGCGCGACGCGTTTTGAGCTTGTAGATCGTCTATTTTTGCTACGACAGTAATATATGGCCCTAGGGAGTGAGTGTGGAAATATAGTGGCCCTCTCCATCGTCAAAGTTGCCCACCCCTGTAAATACAGGCATTTTATTTGGGGCAGTCCAACTGAACACGAAGTAAAATCGTCCGCCATTGTTCATTTATCCTTTCCTTTTGTATTATTAATATTATTCAAAAAACATTTTAATAGTATATAATAATAATAATTGTAATATTAAGCATAGCTGATCTACAAGCTCGCAACGCGTCGCATGTATGGTGCCGTGTTGTTATTTGTTAACTTACACCTGCTGTTTTCACTATTTGTGCGCCACTCTTGTATGATTAAGTAGGGCATTCATTTATGAATAAACATACAAGTTAAAGTGATATTTTTGTGTTACAATTTACAATTTAAAATGTAGGCATTTAGCAGACGCTCTTAATCCAGAACAACACATGGTAATACATCAAATGCATAAAAATAGTCATAACTAAGCTAATAACATCAATAACATCTGTCTAATAGTAGAATATCTGTACCATGAAACTAAGTATACACTATCGAGTGCTATGTCTACATAAAATGCTATCTAAATTACATAAATTGGTCCTTTGCATATGCCTGTAACTGCAAGGTCGTCGAGGCTATAGTGCAAGTGCTACGGGCTTGTTAAAACTAAACGTTTTTTTGATTTATTTATTTCAAATAAAATTCAGCCAATCAAGAGAGAGTACCCATTTATCAGCTTCAATTTCATAGCGTTCGAGTTCCAATTTTGTTTGCTCATTTCTTAGTGTCATCAGACTCATCACTTCCAATTTCACTTGTTTAACCCGTATCCTCCTGTCTGAGTTCTCGATCCTGATTGGATCAAATTGGTATCCCTACCTGAAAAGGCATTTTATGTTTAAGGGAGTAGTTCACCAGCAAAAATGACTTATTTTCAATTAATTACACACCCCATGAAGCCTTGAATTATTGTTTTTGATACATTCCAAATAATTGGATGACCGGGTAGCTGCATTAGTCTCCTACCGGAAACACTGTTGGTCGTCAAATTATTATTTTAGGAATGCAACAAAAACAAAATAATCTCCATGAATTCAAGGCTTCATAGGGTGTGTAATTGATTGAAAATAAGAAATGTTTTGATAGGTTTCTGCCAGACAGCAGCAAAATGTAAAATATACAGTAGCTTTGCAAGTCAAGTGGAAGGCAGAGTCCACACCGCAGCTGAAAGACAACGATGAACGATATAGTTTTAGTTATTGTTATCGTTGGTGCTCGTTGTAAAGGGCATTTCATTCCGAGAGTCCAAAGTTCCAAACCAAATGGATGCTTATGGGTGAATTAAACATTTTACAGTGGATTTTACTGTGTGAGAATATAATCTTTCTTTTGCCCACGGGATTATTAATTTGGGGCGTTTTTTTATGATCCTTGTTACTGGGAGGCTAATCATGTGGATTTGTTAGTGTTGTTGGCATAGAATTGTAGTGTATGTCCTAAACCTGTTCGGCTTCAGTGGACTGTAACATTCTCATGTGAGGAATGATTTCAGCACTGATGTAACGGCTCTAATGAGCTGCTGTTGCTACCGTGATGCCTTATAGGAGAGCAGACCTCAGTCTGTTTATTCACGTTCCAGACATCTATCCAGGCAGTGAAGCCTGGGTTTGAACTAAACTATAATAGCTTGGTGAGAATTGTTGCTCTAAACATGTTACACCCATACTTGTTATACCTTTCAATCCTAGGATTACAAAACACACATTAAAACAAATCAAGCCTTGTTTTATAGGCCTACTTCGGCTATTCTAAAATAGCCGATCTACAAGCTTGCAATCCATCACGATGCAACGTGTTGGGATGGATTGCTTTTTTTGAAAGATTGACACATTTCTTATAAACTATCGAAAAATGGAAACACTCGAAGAAAGTAAAAGTACCTCAATACTGTACTCAAGTATTAGTACTTCCACACCACTAGCGGATTCCACACTGACGATTGCTTTAGGTTTTTCCATCAGCAACCTTTAGTAGATTTACAGCCGCGATATCCTGTTGTAGCTCTTGCTTACAGAGAGGCAACTCAAGCTTTGACCCCCGCACTTCCCCATACCACATGAACCCTAGCGTAGCGTCCCTTTTCTAGACTAACAGTCCGACAGGCATTAGTCCGACACCCTACGTCAAACCCTAACCAAATCCTAACCTCACAGGGAAGCCACGGGTGAGTTTTAACCGGCAACTCATGTCAGGAGCCACGGGTGCAGTGTTAACCGGCCATGCATGTATCTAAACCGGCAACACATGTTGGGAGCCACGGGTACAGTGTTAACCAGCCATGCATGTGTCTAAACCGGCAACACATGTCGGGAGCCACGGGTGAGTGTTAACCGGCCATGCATGTGTCTAAACCGGCAACACATGTCGGGAGCCACGGGTGCAGTGTTAACCGGCCATGCATGTGTCTAAACCGGCAACACATGTCGGGAGCCACGGGTGAGTGTTAACCGGCCATGCATGTATCTAAACCGGCAACACATGTCGGGAGCCACGGGTGAGTGTTAACCGGCCATGCATGTGTCTAAACCGGCAACACATGTCGGGAGCCACGGGTGAGTGTTAACCGGCCATGCATGTGTCTAAACCGGCAACACATGTCGGGAGCCACGGGTGAGTGTTAACCGGCCATGCATGTGTCTAAACCGGCAACACATGTCGGGAGCCACGGGTGCAGTGTTAACCGGCCATGCATGTGTCTAAACCGGCAACACATGTTGGGAGCCACGGGTGAGTGTTAACCAGCCATGCATGTGTCTAAACCGGCAACACATGTCGGGAACCACGGGTGAGTGTTAACCGGCCATGCATGTGTCTAAACCGGCAACACATGTCGGGAGCCACGGGTGAGTGTTAACCGGCCATGCCTGTGTCTAAACCGGCAACACATGTCGGGAGCCACGGGTGAGTGTTAACCGGCCATGCCTGTGTCTAAACCGGCAACACATGTCGGGAGCCACGGGTGAGTGTTAACCGGCCATGCATGTGTCTAAACCGGCAACACATGTCGGGAGCCACGGGTGAGTTTTAACCGGCCATGCATGTGTCTAAACCGGCAACCCATGTCGGGAGCCACGGGTGAGTGTTAACCGGCCATGCATGTGTCTAAACCGGCAACACATGTCGGGAGCCACGGGTGAGTGTTAACCGGCCATGCATGTGTCTAAACCGGCAACACATGTCGGGAGCCACGGGTGAGTGTTAACCGGCCATGCATGTGTCTAAACCGGCAACACATGTCGGGAGCCACGGGTGCAGTGTTAACCGGCCATGCATGTGTCTAAACCGGCAACACATGTTGGGAGCCACGGGTGAGTGTTAACCAGCCATGCATGTGTCTAAACCGGCAACACATGTCGGGAACCACGGGTGAGTGTTAACCGGCCATGCATGTGTCTAAACCGGCAACACATGTCGGGAGCCACGGGTGAGTTTTAACCAGCCACGCATGTGTACAAAAAAAGAAAACTCGTTGTCGCCTTGAATTAGTATTTTGTGGCCACAAATTAGTATTGTGTGGCCTCGAATTAGTATTTTGTGGCCTCGAATTAGTATTTTGTGGCCACGAATGAGTATACTGAATCATATCCACCATCCGCTTTCCTTTACACGTCAACAAAATGCTGCCACGCACCCGTTTGATTTGTTTGTTTGCTGACCCTCTGTAATCCCATATTAAATCCCCTTCTGCACATTGTTGCGACAACACAGTAAGAGGATGGTTCATGTCATGAGACATCTTCAACTAGAAAGCAGTCTATAGATGGATAATCCATCCTCTGTTTTAAAGGGAATGATTCTTGGATTCATGTCTTTCTCTGTGCCACCTGTTCAAAAGATGTCCTACTGTTTCGTTGTCACAGTCCAGAGATGAACCGACACGTCTATCATTTTAATTAACTTTTTTGCCAAATATCTCACTTGAGTTCCAATCAAGAACCTCGTAATGCTCTCGGCTAATATCCTGAACACAACAGGAGAAGCTATGACGAAGCGGGAAAAAGGATTCAACGAGGCTAATCCTATTTCGCCAAAATGGTATAAAAAGAGCAAGGGGCGCGTCTCAGAGTCAGTACATCGAGGTGAGCAGCACTGCAACAAGCAACTCATTTCCCAGACTCGGCACCGGCATCCATCTTCGGACCATCTTCGTCACCATGAGAAGCTCAGCCATGTCCATCGTGCTGGCAGCGGCCCTGCTGTTCCAGTGTTACACCGGCTCCATGACTGCATCCCTGAGCAGCGCTGACCGGGAAGCCTTCGGCGGCGACGACGAGATCGCAGAGAACGCCGTCGGCACCGCTGCAGAGACAGCCATCCTGGGCCGAAACGGAGGAGGCGGCGCCAAGGTGATCGTGGTGGCAGACGCAGGCCTCTGGAGGAACCTCTGGGCCAACAACGAAGGACTCATAACTAAGCAAAGAGCCGGGGCCGACAGCGGCCTGGCGCTGCTGCAGCGCAGAGATGTGCCCGAGCAGGACAGATTTGTCGTAATCAGGAAGGACGCCATGAGATGCATGGTGGGACGGGTCTACAGGCCATGCTGGGAGCTGGAACAATAGATGTGCTGTGTCTTCTAAGCCCTATATTAACCCTCATCGAGGACATTCTCCAGAGGCAAGAGCCACTGACCGACCAGATGACTGCTGAAATCCTATCCCTGCCTCGTTTTGAGTGATGTACTGTATACTTACTACATGAATGCAGTTCCACTAATAAAATAGAATTCAATTAATTGTGTCTTCTGTCAACTGCTTGGTGCGTGTGTTTTTGCTGTGTTACAGAATGGTCTTATATGCTCGTTGACGTCGGTCTTTAAAAGGACAACTTAAGTTTTTTTCAACCAAGGTTCATGTTTTAGGTTGTTATTAGAGAAAGTAAAAGATGAGTTATTATTATTCTTTTTCATTTACTGCTTTCTTTCGTTTTAGCTATTTTCGTGATTTCTTTTGACAGGGGGGTGGGGGCATTCTAGCAAATGGCTAAAAACTTGTTTTTTTAACCAAAAATTACAGCAATTTCTTTATTATTATTTACTATAGTCCTACTAGACCCCAGGGAATTACATCTAGCCACAAAAGATCATGGGATCTATATTGAATGTGAAGAGGAAGGTACTATGGGGTTCCCATACTGTGTGTCATGGGCTCAATGGTCAGTTTGTCACATTCAATAGATCCTATGATCTTTTGTGGTGATCTAGTAGGACTATAGTAAATTAATAAAGAAATCGCGGTAACATTTTGTAAAAAAAATGCATATAGCCACTTGCTCGAATTCCTATATATATATATATTCCTTTTTACATGGAATTAAAATGCATCCTGTATGAAACCTGGAGCTCACCAAAAAAAATTAGGAAAAAAAAAATTGCTGCCGACTAAGATACACAGTAAAATAATTTCCTCAGTGTTCATTTATCCATTTGATTCCATTTATTGTGTACAATCTGAGTTAAATTGAGGATTTTACTGATAATGAAAGTAACAAAACAAAAGCGGCGATTCAGAAAGATTTTTCAGGGATGGTCAGGAATCAGGGATATTCACATTTCTACCATACATCCAAATGACAGAAGTCACAGAATGCCTGCCAATTTCAATTTAATTGCGCCTCAGAGGACATTCGTCTCAAGTAACCACAAGGCTATTTCCTGGGTAACAGAATGGAGCAGTTCATTGTTCACCTGACGGAATCTCACACTGATCAGTCAGCCCATTATGTTGCTCCAGCTAAGAATATGTTGTCCTTAGCTCAATGAAACTGATTGTCAGTAAGTAAAGTACATTTACTTAAGTACTGTACTTAAGTACATTTTTTAGGTATGTGTAATTTACTTGAGTATTTCCAATTAACCAATTTTCCACATTTTAATGTGGTTAATGTATGTTGTATTTTCAAATGGCGAAATGTATAGGTGTATATAATATAGCCCTATACATTTTGGCCAAAAGTCACACTTTTCACTCCATGAAACTACTACACTACTAAACTACACTACTGCTGCCTGGCTTTCTGCGAGAGATATAGAAATTGGAAATGATATTCTCTGTCACCACATGAATGCAGGCAGTATAGTATTGATCTGACAAGGGGGTGTTGTCCTAAACCATATGTCAATATGAATGCCCAAGTTGTCAATACAGTATATCTGCACGGAGGAACAGGAATTCTGAGTCTGATTGCCAGCAAACATCATGCTTTGATCCAAGGGTGGTAGCGGGGACATTCTCTTGTACAGGGTTTGATGAGGGCCGGGCCTTCATTTTAGGGCCTCTAGCTGCCAGGCACGGCTGCACTAATAACTTTGAGGCAGGCCCGTCTAGAGTTTGAATGGACAGGTATCAGTCAAAAGGGAGACATCGGGGCACGGTGGCACAGTCGGTAGTGCTGTCGCCTCACAGCTAGAAGGTCCTGGGTTCGATTCCCGCTGGGGACGCTGTGGGCGCTGGGGGCGTGTTCTCTCCTCCGTGTCATCAGTGCCCATACCCGAGGCGGGGTTGGCGAAAGGGCCTTTCTGTGTGGAGTTTGCATGTTCTCCCCGTGTCCCCTAGGGTAGGTACCCTCACAAAAAACATGCAGTAATGCTGGTCTCTATAAACTACCTCCCCCTGGCCAGCCAGGGCACCTGATGGAGGAGAATGGAACTGGTCGGAATCACGTGTTCCTTCCACGCGCTACGTCCGGCTGGGGAAACTCCCCCCTTGTCAGGTGAAAAGAAGCAGCTTGGACTCTTCATGCATAGAACGTCATCTTGTCCCTAATACAAACATTAAATGCCATTAACAATAAAGAGAATTTTGTTTTGTCACCGTTTGTTTTACATCACCATTACATCACCTAATCAACATGAGTTAGACGTTAATATATTAGCGCCCCTCACTTCACACGGGTGTGATTTTTAAAATGTAAATAGTAGACAGATGCAGCAAGAGCATGGAGAAAGAAAAAAAAAGGTCCCATCCTCTGAGCAGCTGTTAGAGATCAGTGTTTACTATCCCATCCCCGAGGGGGTTTGGGGAAACATACCATGATGACTGCATGCTTTGTGCACAACCAACACACACATCCATCCACCCTCGCTCTCTCAGCACATGTGTTGGCCATGCCAATCGGCCTACTTTTTGTCGTACAATTTACAATTTAGGCATTTAGCAGACAGACAATTCCCTTATCCAGAACGACTTACTGTACAAGTGCGAGATCGGCATAAGAAAAGTAAATATGAACAATAAACAACAATCAGTCACATAGAGTGCAGAGAGAACACATCATATGTTATGGGGGCAATATATTCCAGTAGCAGTGTTGATTTTGACAGGAAATTTTGATTTAGTTTTAGTCATAATCTTTTGAATAAAAGTTAATTTAGTTTTGGTCATATTTTTGTCACCTGAAAAGTATTAGTTTAAGAGTAGACTAAAATGCATTTTAGCAGGCCGTGATGGAGTGGCTATTTTCGGAATGTGACACCTGCGTGCAACTATGCATAAAATTACTTGCAGCCTTAGTTGTACTGCATCTCATCTCCACTAGTTTTAGTCTTGTTTTTATTTGTTTACGAAATTGTCAATATATTTAGTCATTGTTTTAGTTATCATAGCTTTCATTTAGATCGTTTAGTTCTCGCCAGTAAAAAAAAAATGTAGTCGAACATTTTTCGTCATAGTCGACGAAGTCAATACTGATCTGCTGTGATATCCTACACCGGTGGTCAAACATTATCATGTCAGGGACCCACAAATTGATGTTTGGCTGTGGACCCCAATCTGAAAAGCTTGTGTGCCACGGACCCCTATAAAGGAAGATTTGTCAAGATAATAACCCATTGAGCTTGTAGACCGCGACTGGGTAAAAAATTCCTTCCCTGACATTTGGCCCACAGACTGGACCACCACAAGTGGCACACAGATAGTAGATACTCTACCGCCCCGCTCCATCGAGGCTCACACAAACAAACAAGCCCTACAGTATCACCACTTGATAATAACTAATAATAATGATGATCGCAAGATGGGTATATATATGCCCGGTGTGTCAAGTGGCCAGTCCAGGCCTGTACAGTACACTGGCAATTGTCGAATGGCTGAAAAATGAAATATAGGGTTAAGTGTACTTTAAACTTGTTCCTCATTCTCCTGGGAACACTCTGGAACCCCCGGCTCTGACTGTCCGACGCCCACTGTTTGGGAAGCAGTGCTTCACACACACCACTGTGTGCAGACAGATATGACAGCCGATAACAGGCATGTGGCTTTAATGAAGTGATGGATTTAAATTGGCTCTTGTGTAAAATATCCTCCCTCGAGTTTCATCTGTCACATTTAAATTACCTTAAACTCCACTGTGCCTGCCTTGCCAATTCCAATTAGGACTGTGATATCGAACCTTTTCTAATCCTACAAACGCATGCATGCACACATTTGCATCACTATATTTAATAATAGCTCAGATCTATATAGCGCTTTTCTATGTGCCCAAAGTCACTTTACATAAGGCACACACACACACACACACACACACACACACACACACACACACACACACACACACCAGAAAAACGGAGCAGTAGGCCTATACTTTGCAAGTTACTTGGTTTTTGCCTTATTAGAGCACACAATCTCTCTCTCTCTCTCTCTCTCTCTCTCTCTCTCTCTCTCTCTCTCTCTCTCTCTCTCTCGTCATGGCAACATTTCCCACAACAAAGTACTAGGCTAGTTTGCTCATTGCTGTGGGCTTGCAGCAAAGCAAACGTGCACATTTGATTGCTATTTTTTTAACTGCTTGCGTTAGATTGCTTGCTCGTTAGTTTGTAAGTGGTTTTGTGATGGCCTAAACTCACCTAGTGTTTATTTTATGATTATGAAATAAACATGAGTGCACTGCCACTCACTACAGAGGTTGAGGATGCCTCCGTGGCAAAGACGGGCAGAGAACGTTTGTTGGACAACCGGATAGGCCTAGACGTGGGTGAGGTGAGCTAAATAATAATAATAATAATAATAATAATAGTCTATTTGGAATTTAGGGATTATGTTTGTTTGGTGTTGTTGGTGTTCACTGTTTCACAGTGACCGTGGGACATACTAAGTACCAGTGGTGGAAAGTAACTACGTACTTAAGTATTGTAGCCTACTTAAAGGGGAAAACCACCCATTTTCAACATTTTACTATGTCATTAATATACCTTAGAGCTGTTGTGTGGAAATAATAAAAAAGTCCCCCCATTTTGTGTTTCCTAGAACTGTAAATTATGAAAAAAATCATTAACATGGTGAAACACATCTTGATGACATCATCAAGATGTGTTTCACCATGTTAATGATTTTTTTTTAGACCTCTAGTTCTAGGAAACACAGAATGGGGGAACTTTTTTATTATTTCCACACAACAGCTCTAAGGTACATTAATGACATAGTAAAATGTTGAAAATGAGTGGAATGCCCCTTTAAGTAAAACGTTGAGCCATTTGCACTGTGAGTATTTCCTATATATTTCCAGTACTTTGACTTACTTGTTTTTGTATTGTATTGACTCTATTGTGCTTTCGTTTGAAATGTAGCCTACCCATTCTACATACTGTGAATCAATCAATCAAAACAACTTCTACTCCACCACATCTCAAGAGGCGATGCGACGCGACGCATTGTGAGCTTGTAGATCTTTTGATGGCAATACTTTTCTACTTTTTCTCAACTACATTTTGAATTCAGGACTTTTACTTTCTATATTGTACTACTGATACTTTTACTTAAGTAAAACATTTGAGTAGACCTACTTTTTACACCACTGCCGGTAGCCTACTTTACAGGATCATTTGAGTACTTTTTCCACCAATGCACACAAGATTCTACTCGGCTGCATGGCATCTTTCTTATAATGAACGCATTAGGCTTCATACCGTGAAGTGAGGTGCGTGAACTGCTGCGTGCGGGCCGAGAGCAATGATCCAAATGTCACAATAATCCAACTTCACAATAACCTAAACTCACACCTGTTGACTGTGGCTAATTGGTGCACCTCAGAGCCATACAGTAGAGTAAGACAGAGTTACGACAACTCTGTTCACTTCATGGGGCCAGTCCAATGGCGGCTCTTCTACATAGACTTCTATTGGCGAATAGTGACAAAGGCCTGAACCAGAAGTTTACGGAATGCACGCACCAGAATAGTACCTCCCAGTCCCGGCAGAGTAGTTCAGGAGTGTGTGGCCCTGGTTTTTCCCTAATGGGACTGATCGAGGGTAGCTACTGGGACGTAAATCGAGACTTGATCACCCCGGCTGGGTCACCTGAGTGAGTGGTATGATGTTGGGAGACCCGAAACCCTGATGACCTTGGGATACATCACTGAGGACACGTCCCAGGTGCATCCATGTGATGTATTTTTGTTTTAGGAGTCTATAGGCTTTACAGTGACAAATAAGTTACATGAACCACGTGACCGGGCTGTTTTCTGGCCCCTCAGCAATGTCGTGACTCTGTCTTACTCTATGGCTCTGGTGCACCATAGCTATTCATTTGATTAGAATAGCTGCAGCAGCAGTGTAGGTTAGCCTGCAATGTTTTAATCGGCTGAAGTTTTTCTTGACCTCCGCACTGGAAAGCAAACTACAAAATCAGGCCCTATCACAATGTTTTCCTTTTGGCAGTTATTTTAATGCTGCAATCCGTACATTTAATTTCCTCCGAACCCACAATTTCTGCCACTCTTCCAAATCCCAGTCCAGGGCAGGCAGATATTTTGCTTGAACTTCAGGCAGTACTACAATATAGGCCTACTTCACTTATCAACCAGTAGGCCTACTTCACTTATCAACCAGTAGGTGTCCTACCCGACAGCAGTCTAACAGCAAAGAGACAACCTGTTAAGAGTCTATAATCTGAGTGTTAACATCTACTCCAGGGGTCTTCAATGTTTGTCAGACCAAGGACTAGTAGGGACCCCCACTGCATTATGTTGAATGCAATTAAAGAGGTTTCAAAGTTATCTCACATTCTCACCATATATTCCAGGTGGTCCCCAGCTAAATGATGGAGTTGGTAACCAAATGGACCCTTATTAGAACTTTAACTCTTGAGATTGTAAACCTGGTCCCCTGCCTGGAACCATGCACTACCAACGAATTAAACCAAATGGACAAATTAATTTGGTTTAATTTTACACTCTCAAGAGTTAAATTATTGTTAAACATCTGCATTACCTAATTTACAATAAGTCTACACAATATTAGAGAATATAGAATTGTTATTTTGATCAATGTTTGCCCGTTATCTCTCCTAATGGTACCACATCAATACAGCATGAAATTGTGGCCAAAATCTTATCTCAACGATAACTAAATATTCTACGTTTTGGGTCTGAGAAGCTGAATCTTATTCCATGGCATTCCGTGGCTCAAATGCAGAATAAATAACGAACCTTGATATGAAAAAGGTTGAAAACCACTGCATTAAAATAACTTCCAGATTGCAGCTTTATAAAACTATAAATGTAGCTCCGTAGGGATGGGTCCGATTTGTCGACAAATTAATAATAAAAAAAAAATTAATAAGCGATAATCGGGGATTTTTTTTTTTTTTTTAATTAAAATCTGTTGGAAAGGCAATACTGTCATCCAAACAGGACAGGGCTATAGGCCTACCAAAGTGTGCCTGGGATGTGTCTGTGTAGCTGCATGAGGAGTGTGAGTCATTGAGTGTGAGTGGAGATTGATTCCAATCAAGATACATGTTTGGAGGATTTAGCAGGTGTTGGGAATTTACCTAATCAGGCCTAGGCTGGGGTTGCTATGGTGATCAATTGGCTCAACACTTTTTTTTTCTTTAAAAAAAAAAATATATATATATATCAGATTTTTTATTTTTATTTATTTTTGGGGTGGGGGGGGGGGCTTATCGATTTGTCGATAATTGATTAATATTGAATTATGCTAATCGATTTTCATTTTTGACACATTTACACATCCCTAAGCTCAAGTGTGTCCCACTTGCCTTGTTCACAGGACGTTGCTGCGGTGGAGGGGTCCAGTGCACAGATCCGTGATCTTCTCACGATGAGCCCGACGTCAAAACTGGATTACGTCTCCTCTATGCAAGCGTCATACGTCCCTCCTAGAGGCCCAGGGGGGAGGCAGCGAGGTGTGTGTCAGTGTCTTTCAACCCAGTGTTGAATTTGACAGCAATTTTTAGTTTTTAGTCATAGTCTTTGAATACAAATTAATGTAGTTATATTTTAGCCATCTGAAATGTTTTAGTCTAGTTTTATTCGACCAAAATGTCATACCTCTGGCCTAGCGGTCCAGGCACATACCACATAATAGGCTCATGCCTGACAGCATGTCGCAGGTTTGACTCCCGATCCCGACCGTTGCTACGTGTCATTCCCAGTCTCTCTCCTGTATCTCCACTGTGTCCTATCAATAAAGTCAGAAAACCCCCCCAAAAAATATAAAAAAAACATGAAGGTGGAGAAAATGTGTAATAAGAACTGTTCAGGTTTTTGTAATCACTCAAAGCACATTTTCACGTTACTGCGCCCTTTTGAGGGCTGTCCGTTCACATTGATTTTAGCTTCCAACTAATTAATGTCCTGCAGATTATTTTATATTGATGCCTTTTTTGACATTTCCACACTCCAGGCAGCAGAGCAGAGTTTCTGGAGAAAGTGCTTCGTCAGAAGATCAGGTAAATTAAAGTTATTGAACCACTTAAACCCCACTCGGTAAACGGAACCTGCATACGTTGGTTCGACATACTAACAGTCCGACATGCAACAGTCCGACACATGGCTGGTTAAGACTCACCCGTGGCTCCCGACATGCGTTCCCGTTTAAGACACATGCGTGGCCGGTTAAGACTCACCCCCTGAGCCACTCATGCACCCCCTGAGCTGACCATGCTGGGGTTTGATCAAGTGGTTACCTCCTCAAAGCTTTCTGGATTCTGTCATTAGGCATAGTAACAGGTTGAGCCAGAACGATATATTCATTTGGTGCATATAGCGGGCATTATTCTGATTTGTGATGATCAGGGGAGCAAGGGGGAAAAGAAAGAATAAAAAAAAACTAAAACGATATCTACATATTTATTTACACATAACATATCCGTGCATATCCGTTCATATCTGTATGCACATGCAAGTGCTATTTCTCTTGATCTTTAGAAACGGGCAACGCCGTTTGACCATGAGTCTTTGGTTTGTTTTACACTATACAAATAAATGTGTGCTACCTTTTTATATTCCACTTCTTAAAGTGATTTCACATTCAGGCTACTCATATTGTAATTGCATTTAATAGACTATAACCCCCCCCCCCCCCCCCCCCCACAGATGTGTTTATTAAATCAGAGGCTTATTTACAATATAGGCTAGGGAGGAAGCTGCCTCCCCAACTCCCTTTGGAAAGAAAAAAAAAAACACCAAACCAAACTATTTGTGGGCAGCAGATTGGCTCCTTGCCCACTCCGTAGCACGACCCTCACCCATAGCACCCATAGAAATGTATGCCAGTCTCATGGGGTGCACTGTCAGGTGTGGGGGTCTGAGTGGCCTGGCACTGCAGGTACAATCTGAAAACCTCTTTGTGGGACGCAAAGTGGGACGCAAATTAAGTTTAATAGTACAGTCCGACAACGCTTTGTTTTCCTACTCAACTTAAGCACGGTGTCTTACTACTTCCCTGTGAACGCGAACAATAGTGACAATGATTTACACATCATGTTAAACCAGATAGTAGACTGACAACCTCTCGCCTAAATAGTTTGTCTCCTAGTGTTTGAGAGATTCATCTTAAGTTCTGAACTATCAGTTATAGACGGGGGTCCGCGGTGACACGACACATTTTGCCTCCATAAATTGTGATTCCCGGAGACCCCACCGTTGTTACCCCTAGACCAGCAGCGCACAAACGCTTAAAAAGAACAGTTCACGGTTCCACGGTTCCATGCACTCTCATAGTTAAGTTAACGCTCAGGATAGCATGACATATTCTCCAAAAAAGCAGTTGTGACAAGTTCTTAGATTTGCACTAAATAATGATGCAAAAATATAGATCTTTATGCTGCACAAGTGGTTTCATGGTTATTTTGTGCCCTTTTTGGAACTGTAAATAAAAACAATATTGTCAGTAGACATTACAGTATCTAATTCTGCAGTATTGTGGCAGACAAAGTTTCCTAGCGTTTTGCTGTGAACATTAATGCTGCTTAGTGCTTACCCGTTAACCCACACAATTTCTCTCACCCATTGAAGAGCTGTGGAAGGTTTTCATAGGCTATCTGGTGTTATGATAAAAAGAACATCCATTTGAATAAATAGCATTAGCACCTTTTTCTGTGCCTGCCAGGACAGTGGTGGTTTCGGAGCGTGTCAGTCAGGGCTTTGTTTTGTATGGCACGCATGCACCTTGAAAATTGCCTACGTCGGCTTGAAATATCTCCACAATCTCTGTCGAGACACTTCTTGGAAAGTTGACTTACGTGTGGACGATTGCCATAGATTCATAGCATGATATGAAAAATGACATGTACTGTACTGTAGCAGGGTATTTTAAAAGTTGTAAAGTTGTTGTTGGGGCATTTTGCCAAGTACATTTGCACATATGGAATTTGTCCTCTGCATTTAACCGTCTTAACGATTAGGAGCAGCATGGCTGCCATTAAAAACAGCACCCGTGGAGCAATTAGGGGTTAAGTCCGTCTTTCTCGTGCAGGGATACTTCTGACACATGGGCCCGGGCGAGCAAGGTCGAACCGGCAACCTTTCCTTTCCCAAGTGACCTCTCACTCAGCTACAGTACAGCCCTGTAATGTTATAATTTAGCTATTTAAAAATAGCAGATCTACAAGCTCATAGCGCGTCACCGAGTGGCGCGCTACGAGCTTGTAGGTCTGCTATTTTTGAAAAAAAGTGAAAATAAAATTTAAAAATAAATCTTTTTTTTGGAAAATAATTTGGGGACCCCCTAAAATAATTATAGCCCTCCCCCCAGCTCTTGGGGGGGGGGGGGGGGGTGGACACGGGGTGAGTCTTAACCGGCCACGTATACGTACGTATAGTCGGACTAACGGCCACGGTGACAGAAGCCACGGGGTGAGTCTTAACCGGCCACGTATACGATGTACGTATAGTCGGACTAACGGCCACGGTGACAGAAGCCACGGGGTGAGTCTTAACCGGCCACGTATACGACGTACGTATAGTCGGACTAACGGCCACGGTGACAGAAGCCACGGGGTGAGTCTTAACCGGCCACGTATAGTCGGACTAGCGGCCCGGATGTCAGACTAATGCACAGTGCCACAGACACAGTCCCCAAATGTATAAAACCCACAGACAGACTTAAACACTCAGTTAGCTGCTTTAGGGCAGGGGTTCTCAACCCGTGGGTCGCGACCCCTCGGGGGGTCGCCAAATTATTTTAGGGGATCCCCAAATTATTTTCAAAAAAAAAAAGAAAAAAGATTTGATTTATTATTTTTTTTTCACGATTTTTCAAAAATAGCAGACCTACAAGCTCGTAGCGCGCCACTCGGTGGCGCGCTATGAGCTTGTAGATCTGCTATTTTTCAATAGCTAAAGTATAACATAATGCTTAAAACACCAAAAGGGGTCCCGCCCAAAATGGGTTAAGGTTATTGTAGCAGTCAATTTATATTGGGGGTCGGGAGGGGGCGGGGCGGGGGTCCCGAGACATTGCCAAAGCATTTCCGGGGGTCCCCGGCCAAAAACGTTGAGAACCCCTGCTTTAGGGTGCCAGGTATAGCGTGTGAAAACGTGTACGTCACCAAGAGGGGGGCGGCGTCTGAAAAGCTAGGGACGGCCCTCTCTTGGGCTTTAAATTCTAGCCCACATCACTCAGAATAGAGAGACGGTATGTTTTTGTAAATATTGAGCTCGTTCTTGGCGACAACACAGTGAACCACTAGAAATAAATAGAAAGAACGTCGGGCCCAAATACATTACAAGGACAAGGAAAATGTTGTGAACAAACACGGCTGTGCTTAGATACTTTGTTGAACGTTATGTCTCTGCGCCCGTGCGCCGTACAGCCGAGAACCAAGCCATTCTACGTCTTTTTGTAAACTCGTCAATCTGGGTTCCTTGGTGCTGTCTCCATGCTGGAAAGCTGAAAATCTAATTCCGTTTTCTGGCTCATTCCCTCGACGTGACCTGCTGTGGCACTTATTTACTGAGCAAGTCTGCACCATTGCGAGGTCAGTTTAAAAAAAGAACGTATACAAGCACACGGATAGTCGCTCAATGTAAACAAAGCAGACAAGCCAACAAGTATGGCGGCCGCTACCACGTGACACATATGTTGACGCCCCCCTCCAGGAGATTTTGGTACACACTATAGGCGTGTACCTAAAAGAGAGGAACTTAGCCTCTCCTTTTTTGTGTAGCAATGGTGTGAAGGAAATTGAGCAATTAAAGGACTCGATAAAAATAGAACCCTTACAATGTTTTGAACCAGTCAACCAGGTGGGTTATATTCAATTAAATTCAATGAAAACAAATCAACCAACATAAATTGAATTCAAAAGTTAGTTGAAATTCAAGAGCCAATCAATAAAGAAAATCATACTCATGTGAAGTGAGCTAGGGGCGCTTTTATCATACATCATCATACATTATCACATTTGTGCTCATGTGTGCTCATGTGGTACAATTAAACACACAAAGCTGTGCATAGGAGCTGTGCCCCTCAAAAAACAAAACGCAAAATATGTTAAAAGTTTAACTCAAATACCTGGGGTACAAATGGAGGTTATTAATTCAAGTCACCACACCTTTTGGAATGAAGCTAAATTAGTCCAATAAAACAAAAAATAACTTCTTAAATGCTCAATGTCAATGGAAAAGATCCTCTTGCTGCAGGCAATAAAGATCCTCTTGCTGTTAGTCAGTCAATCAATGTCATTATGGTTCTGTTACCTGTGTGTTGCTTAGGGTCTGAAATAGCTTGGTCAACTGAATCCAAACACAGGAAAACTCCTCTTTTCCAAACAATAGTTTCAGTTCCAATTCTCCTCCCTGAATTCCAAACGCAGTGGAGATGAGGTTGAATTAAGATCTGCAGGCCTGCTTATTCAGCTGTTTTTAACGTTCTCCGATTTGAGCCACTTCTTATAAAATTAAAATAAACCGGGTACAGAATGATGCTGGACAACTGTCCCTGAACTGCTGCCAGCGTGCAAAGTGATTCTCACACCCTGTCGAGTCACGCCCCTGTGCCAACTTCCATCCTGAGCAGAGAGACTGCCAGGTGCACTGCCAGGTCAATCATCGTTAATTGGTGATGGCTTGTTAATTAGAGTCAATTGTGACTCTGACCGGCACACTACTACTACTAATTTGTTTTAGTTAAAATACAAAAAAATAGCTGATATGGAAGTTTACAATGCATCGCATCACGAAACATTGTAAGCTAGTAGATCATCGGTTTTCTCTACTTTTGTGTGACCCTTTTTTATATGATGAAATAGGGCATGAATTTATGAAAAAAGGAGAAAAAAAAGAAAAAACCTAAATAGTAAAAATGGAGATAGCCTACAATGTTTTCTGCCCAACAGAGGAGATATACTGCATATGTACCAGGCTAAAGCTTTCATATTTAGCTCTAAATTATAGCTCAATGTATGAACAATTTAGACTTGCTGGCAGTAAACTTAAGCCATAGCCTATACTTCATCATATATGACGGATATGGAAAATAACCCATCTACAAGCACTGGCAATTTCTGTACTACTGTATAATTCATGTAAAAAAAAAATATTTAGTGAAAATAGCAGATCTACTGTACAAGCTCACAACACGATCGGCTACTTTCCAATATCCAATTATCAAAGGCTAAACAAACTTTGCTCGGGACTCCCTGGAACCCCCGCAACGACCCCAGCTGGCGGTCTCCGGACCACACTTTGAGAACCATTGTGGTTCTCATTAAACATACAAAACAAAAACGATTCTGGTGTGATGGGATACCAAATCTACTCGGTACCAGGTTGTCGGCAGGGATTATGTCATTACTCATACACAAACAAGACTGTGCTTGTTCAGTATTTCAGTAGACACAACCCACTGATGCTGGCACTGTATCTATCATACCAATTTCAGGCTCAGTCAGACTCAGTACCCGGCCAACACCATACAACAAAACTTATACTGCATCTCTGTTGTATTACCAAAAGTACCAGTGGAATATATGGTTGATGTTTTTGGATTTTGGGTCTTAAAGATATCAGTTGATTAAAACTCACTCAGTGCCACAGGACGCCTTATGACGCCTCCCCCTTATTCAAACTTATATTTGTTATTGACATAATGTTTGCTGAGATAATGATCACAGATCGGATATCAAAATGATCCCAATGCTGTTTTTTGGTCTTCCCAAATCTGATCCATTGGGCCCAGAGATGCCAGTCACCTAGCCCTATGTACTTCATTGTACAATTAATAGCGTAAATAGCTGATCTACAAGCTCCCAATGCATGGCATTTGTAATGTGTCGTGAATTTGAAGTTCTGCTATTTTTGTATAGTGATAGTACAGTGAAGAGAGACATGAGATGAGATGAGATGAGATATACTTTATTAATCCCCGAGGGGAAATTGAAGCGTTACAACAGCACAATGTGACACATAGAAAGCTAAAACTACTGGACAGACAGAAACACAAAACAGACACAAATGGACATAAACCACACAAGACCAGCACCACCAAGGACCATATGCCATTCGGGGGGGAGGGGGGAGGAAGTTCTTATGCATTGTATAGTCTGATAGCAGTTGGCATAAAAGAGAGTCTGTATCATGGATGGGAACTGTCTCTAAGACCTCCCGGTAGTCAGACCTGTGCTGCAAGGGTTACAAATCACCCATGCTGCGGGTTACAAATCACCCATGCTGCGGGTTACAAATCACAATCACAATACTTTTGTACTTTTACTCAAGTACATTTTGAATTCCAGACTTTTACTTGTAACGGAGTAGTTCTACATTGCAGTATTGATACTTTTACTTAAGTATAAGTATAACACTTGAGTACCTTTACCACCACTGGTGCTTTCTACATACAGTATAAACTCTGATACGTGTCCATCCCTTCTGTGACAGTGAAAAGGTGCTGGCAGAATTCGGCCCTGCACCGCCTCACAAACCTGACTACATCTCCACCTCCCAGAGGGACTTCTGTGTCGAGGGGTTTGTGCCAGCTGTCCCTGAAACAACAGTATGTATTAAAGGTTAAAGGTTAAAGTCCGACTATTTGTCACATACATAATACATTGCTGAATGCGATATTTGTTCTCCACATTTGACCAATCTTTTGGAGCGGTGAGCCGCAGCCGTGACTCGCTCGGGACTCATTTTGTAGTTGATCTAACCTCCAACCCTTGATGCTGAGTGCCAAGCAGGGAGGTATTAATGACAAATGTATTATTATTTCTTAAGATTTGTTTTTGGCTTTTCTGCCTTTATTGATAGATACAAGTGAAGAATGACAGGAAAGAGGGAGAGAGAGATGGGGAGAGACATGCAGCGGAGGTCGTCATGAACGGGACTCGAACATGCGATGCGCTGTCAGGCCAGAGCCTATATGTGGCATACGCCTGGTCCACTAGGCCAGCGGGCGCCAAGGGAAATGTATTATTATACAAATATAATAATGTGTAAGACCTCCACGATGAGTTCATGAACAATGGACTGCGTAATAATAATTATAATATTAATTTTATCAGCGTCCAGGGATTTTCCATTACCAATAGTGTTCATGGAATTTCTCTCGGGGCTGTCGTGATCAATAAACTCAAAGCCATTTCCACACCACAGGCAGAGCAAGAATTTTAATAATCATGGTCCTTGTCCCCATGTGTGTCAGAGGAATGATTTATGTCTTTCAAATTGAAACCAGGGAATCCACATGTCTATGGATGCCCAACAAAGCACGTTTTGGTCGTTAATTGAGTTATGTCAAATATTCTGTGCTTTTACTTCTCCTCGACATCTCAGAGCCAAATATTGTACTTTGTACTTCACTACAATTGTCCTTTTATTTTGTGGTATTGCTTGGTATTGATTGACTGTGGGCACACACGCCATTCCGATATGTTTCTGCTTAACATTTTGTACACTAGAAGCGCTTTGATATTTGAAGTAGCTGCATTTCATGTTTTCAGGGTCACGATTACAAGACGGACCAGGCTGTCAGTTTCTGGAGAGAGAATAATCAACGCGTACAGGTATATCAGAGTGTTCCTTCTCCTCAGAGGCTGTTGCATAACATCTCTTTCTTTGCTTTTCCACTGATGGATGATGGATTGGATATGGTGTCATGTATTGATTTATACTGGGGAGAGAGTGCTACTCTTATTGCCAAGGATACTGCATGGCACTGACACATTTTTTAACTTAGGAGTAAGAATCTTTTCCCCTTCATCGCTATGACCAACGGACAAAATTACTTGAATTCTGCTTTATCTTGTTGTTCAGATTTATGATGATTATTTATTATTACCGGTATTATTACTGCTGCTACAATGTCTGGACGAGGAAAACAAAATATTTCTACATCTTATGTACATAACATATAACAAATAAAGCAACCGTGTACCTTAAATGATCTTGTTATTCTAAACAGGTTTATTTATGGGGCAAAATATATTTGTGTATATAATAAATAATTGACAAATTCCATCTACAGCGATGAATGGAGCACTTCGCCCATGTTCAACTTTATCTTCATATCCTCAATCATGCTCATTATAAGAAGGCACCATTTTGGTATACTGGAGTCGCTCTGTGTCTCAGGGGTGGGCTATGGACGGTTACCACTGATGTGGAACAACGACTTCTAGTTCAGCACGCTCACTGTCCACAGCTAGCCCACCTCTGAGACACAGTGAGAAACTGCAAGGACATAAGGTTGAAAATGTGTGAATGCATGTAGCTTACAGTGCATACAATAGCAATAGAGTGATTCGCACAACGCCTACACAAGCCTCAAGAAAATGTCACAAGAAAATGGGACAAAGGCATAATGTTGTCAATAAGGTCAGGGACAGAGACTAATGATTCATTTACAGTATACTCCTGCAACGTTGCCACTCGCCGAGCTCACAACGGGTCGCATTGTGACCCATTGTGAGCTTGCAGATCTGCTACTTTAACACAGGATGGCTTGAATGTGGATCCTTAATAAACAATAAACAATACTGATGTATTATGTAGCAGTACGGTATGTACAGTACCGTATATGCATCTTTATCATGCTACTTCCCATGACTACAGAGGCATTAGACAAATACCACACACTCCCCATAAGATGATTGATCAATAATATGACTGTATTCTTCCTTTTTGCTTGAGAAACCGGTCAAAGACACCAATTAAGCCCTCTATACTGGGATTAGCCAGTCATCCCTATCCTGTCTCTAAATTGGTACAAAATGCGGCTGCCAGATTCCTGACTGGCACCAGGAGGAGAGATCATATCACGCCTGTCTTAGCCTTTTCCACTGGCTGCCGGTCCGGTTCAGAATACAATTCAAAATCCTCCTTTTTGTCTGCAAAGCCCTGAACGGACTGGCCCCCTGTGCTATACAAATACATTTTATTTTAAAGTAATAATTATTACTTAAAATAATAATAACCAGAATATTATTCTCCTTCTCCCTGCAATCGTCTTGTCTGTCTGTCTGTCTGTCTGTCTGTCTGTCTGTCTGTCTGTCTGTCTGTCTGTCTGTCTGTCTGTCTGTCTGTCTGTCTGTCTGTCTGTCTGTCTGTCTGTCTGTCTGTCTGTCTGTCTGTCTGTCTTAGGGTATGACTGCCACAGGAGCGCTGGACTCGCCTTTCAAAAGGTCGAGCCTCTTCAGCACCCCTATTACCCAGCGGTTGGATGAGCCTGCACTGCCACCCGATACCTACTGAGCTGCTTATCTTTAACACCACTTAAACACCATTACCAGTGGTTTCTTATCAAACACTTTCATGCCGAGGACCCCCAAATTGATATGATTGGTGCCAGGGCTGGCCCCAAAACCTCCCGTTAGTCCGACAATTACTAACACTATCCCAAACCCTAACCTAACCCTATAATCTCACAGAAAGCCACGGGTGATTTGTAACCCGCAGCACAGGTCGGACTATCGGGAGGTCTGACTTAAAGGGGAAAACCACCCATTTTCAACATTTTACTATGTCATTAATATACCTTAGAGCTGTTGTGTGGAAATAATAAAAAGGTCCCCCATTCTGTGTTTCCTAGCATGGTGAAACACATCTTGATGTCATCATCAAGATGTGTTTCACCATGTTAATGATTTTTTTCAGACCTCTAATTCTAGGAAACACAGAATGGGGGGGACTTTTTTATTATTTCCACACAACAGCTCTAAGGTATATTAATGACATAGTAAAATGTTGAAAATGAGTGGAATGCCCCTTTAAGGGCAGTTCCATTAAGAGTTTAACCCACTGAAAAACTAGCATCTGTGTCATTTTAGATTTTTGCGTTGGCTATTCAAAAATAGCAGATATAGCAGCTCACCGTTGAAAATGTTTGAGAACTATTGATTTAGAACACATTTATAGAATGGGCCTCAGGTCTTTAGCCCAGTCCACACACCAACGCAACTAGTTGCAACTTGCAACCAGTTGTAAGAAATTGCAGCCGTCCAAATTCCCCCGATGCACATGCATCGCCACAGTTTTGGGGTAAAGTTGCAATAGTAGTTGCAATCATTGCCGTGGAGTCTGTGGACTGGGCTTCATTCTCCATATGCAGACCCCGCGGCCATCTTACCATAGGCCTATAAGTTAATGGCAAGGTGCTACCTAGGTGCAACTTCCAATGGCAGCCCATTCATCCAAACAGAAATGTCCTATCTGATTGTATTAAACAACGTCAAACTCACCAACATTGCAGCTGTACGGAAACCTTGAATTATTCTCTTTCTATCCTCAAAGTGTTTGTTTCATAAAAATCCACTGTATACATGTTATGAGCTACTGCAGGCGATAGTGCTGGAGTTTGGAAGTGCTCGTTAGATATCTCTGAACTGCCCTGCGTACCACCTGTTTTGAATTAGCACATAATGCAAGAGGCAGCAGGACATCGCTTTACTGAAAACGAGTGCTTCCAAACTCTGATGGAAACATGGCCGCGGTCTGCAAATGGTCTATACTCAGCTCTCTAGCACACGGCACAGCTATTTTACGAGGACAGGTGTGCGTAGGAATGAATTAACACGAAAAGAGGGAATGCGTTCTGTTGAGTGCTTCTCGAGCCAACTGACCTTCATCAGGTTTGTTTGTTTGTGTAACAATGAAAGCTTTTCACTTAAAGTGAAAAAGACATTGCAAGACGTTTTTAAAGCATTACTGTACATTTTATCCCCGGCCAACGTACAATACAATAGTGAGTGTGGTAGTGAATGTAACCGGTGCAAAAATGTAACCAATTGGCAACATTTGTCCATTCTCAGAATTAAATTAACGATTTGATAAGTTAACAGGTCATCATGTGGTTTGAAGCGTCTTTGTAAGGGTCTGGGTGCCTTTTCCCACACACTATCATCCTCATGTGAGTGTATGTATATACAGTATGTAACCAAATGGACCCTTACGGTTACAG
Source organism: Electrona antarctica (assembly GCF_951216825.1). Taxonomy (NCBI): domain Eukaryota; kingdom Metazoa; phylum Chordata; class Actinopteri; order Myctophiformes; family Myctophidae; genus Electrona; species Electrona antarctica. The sequence goes on from NC_136797.1 coordinate 40,357,897, forward strand.
GTCAGGATACAGTGCGTGTCTGAAATGGACACGGGCATGAGGGAGTGGGCGGTAATTATAGTCATGCAGGAGGAAAAGATGTTCTCCTGCAGAGATGCACACGTGCACATCGCATGCACGCACACACACACACACACACACCCACACACACACACACACACACACACACACACACACACACACACACACACACACACACACACACACACACACACACACACACACACACACACACACACGCATGAATGAATGCATGCACAGTTGCGCACACAGTAATTCACAGACAAATACAGCACACACAGACGCATGTGCACACACCCACACATGCTGCACTCACTCACACTGTCGCACACCCACACGTGCGTCTCTTGGCCCTGTTCCACAGCTGATAATCGGTGCCTAATTAGAGGTGGTGTCATCACAACACAACATGTCCGGCTGTCTCTTTGCAGCTGTGTTTTGTGTGTGTGTGTGTGCGTGTGTGTGTGTGTGTGTGTGTGTGTGTGTGTGCGTGTGTGTGTGTGTGTGTGTGTGTGTGTGTGTGTGTGTGTGTGCGTGTGTGTGTGTGTTTGTGTGTGTGTGTGTGCGTGTGTGTCGGGAGGAAATCTCCATGTTTTAGCTGTTTTTTCATAAATGAATGCCCTACTACTTCATCATCATACAAAGGCCTTTGCAGTGTCACACATGCAGCAAAGGGAGTGATTTACAAGCAATGCGACCCATTTAAGTACGCCTATATTTTGATGCCAATACTATTACACTTTTACTAAATTATAAAGCAGGACTTTTACTTGTAATTGAGTGTTTCTACATTGTGGTATTGCTACTTTCGTAAAAGTAGCAATACCAGAATTACTTTTCATCAGCACTGTCCATATGGTGAACGGTATAACGCTGCAATGTATCATGAAAAGCAACATGGTTGGAGATTGTCATTGTGTGTGGCTGTACTATACGAGTGGGTTGAGAGGCCTTCTGGGAATCGGAAGGTCGCCGGTTCGACCCTTATTGGATCGCCCAGTGGAAGTGTCCCTGAGCAAGGCACCACCGCCCGGGCGCTCATACTGTAAGAGCCATCTGTACAGCCATCTGCTGGGTCAATGCAGTAAAGTAACCTCCCCTCCCCTGGAGAACAGCAAACGCTCCCTTTCCATCCCAGTTGGATGATCTACACCAGAACTAATTAAAAAGCATCTCTCTGTAACTGCTGTACACAGTAAAATCCTCAATGTTCATGTATTCATGTGGAACACTGAGCAGGGCTGGAACAAAAATGTAGCCCTGGCATTCACTTAATGCCTTGACCGGTCGGTCCACTTCTGATGTGGAAACTAAATCACATTTTATTTCAGCATCACTTATTCATTAATTAACAGGGTTAGCAGACCCCCCTCTATTGCAGGGGTTCTCAACCCGTGGGTCGCGACCCCTCGGGGGGTCGCCAAATTATTTTAGGGGGTCCCCAAATTATTTTCAAAAAAAAAAAAAAAGATTTATTTTTAAATTTTATTTTCACTTTTTTTCAAAAATAGCAGACCTACAAGCTCGTAGGTATGAGCTTGTAGATCTGCTATTTTTCAATAGCTAAATTATAACAATGCTTAAAACACCAAAAGGGGTTCCCGCCCAAAATGGTTTAAGGTTATTGTAGCAGTCAATTTATATTGGGGGCCGGGAGGGGGCGGGGCGGGGGTCCCGAGACATTGCCAAAGCATTTCCAGGGGTCCCCGGCCAAAAACGTTGAGAACCCCTGCTCTATTGCACTAGAGTGGTGGTGCACACAGCCTCTCTCACACAGCTGACAGTCCAAGGATGTTTGAAATGTAATGTCGTCACGGCTGCCTATCAAATCCAGCACTGTGGTTCTCAAAAAATGTTCATGCCAAGGACCTGCAGCAGACTGATACTGTATGTCAGACAGTTCTACCACAAGACCTTTGCTCTTGGCAGTTGTCTCCTGGTGCTTATGAAGTGTTCTGTGTACGCTCTTCTGTTTGCAGAGTATCCAAGGACACAGGTTGTGGTTTAACTTGAACTCACCCAGTAACCCAACACGTTGCGTGCATGTAGTTGTTCATCCATTTTTGTGACCTAACACAGGAACTACACATAAAATGAAACACACTTTTTTGTGATGATATAGACAGACAGACAGACAGACAAACAAAGGGTATTTAAAATCAACTGAAGTATAAAACAGAGAAGACTGAGAACATACAGTACTGTACTGACCATGATACTGATGTCAGTATCCCGGTCAGTATCACGTCACAGGGCTGTGGCAGGCCTGTCACATGGATGTCAGGCCCTCTCACATCAGGCCCCTCTAAACGGCACTGTGTGATAGCGATGTCAAGTCTCACAGATAGTTTGTGTGTGTGTGTGTGTGTGTGTGAGTGAGTGAGTGAGAGAGGGGGAGGGGGGGGGGGGTGTTGTTGATCGGCCAAAAGCCAAAAGATCAACTATAGAATAGAGCCCCATCAGTCAACTAGTCCTCATGCTCAACAGACTAGCATTATTAAGACCCTTCTAACAGTACTAATATTACATAATTTCTCGAAGTAGTCCAACGCAACCGATGGCTTGATTTGGTAAACTCTCAGCTTGATAGACAGAGAGGCAAATGTAACATTCCTCAGTGACATGGTCACCTGATTAACACAGCCAGCATTAATGAACGACCCTAACGTGGTTGTAAAAGTACTAGAAATGCATAAATAAATAAATCAGCTTCCCATCATGCACCTGTATGTAACCCAACATGCCTTGCAGTGCGGTGACGCACGTGTCACGTGATCGGCTGTAGCCAATCGGTAGAAGGAAACACTGGAGTCCAGTTCCTGTTTTTGGCCTGTTTTAAAAGGCTGTTTTCTCTGAATATATCCGCTGTGATTGAACACAACGCGGACGCTGTGTCGAGGTTACAATATTAACGCTTCTGAAGAGAAATAGATGTTTAACCCATTCAGGCCTGACGTCGAAATTTAAAAAAAAAAGTTTTCTAAATCATGACAATTTTCGGAAAGATTTGAGGCACATTTTAACGATTTTTCAAAAATAGCAGATCTACAAGTTCATAGCGCGCCACTCGGTGGCGCGCTATGAGCTTGTAGATCTGCTATTTTTCAATAGCTAAATTATAACATAATGTTTAAAACACCAAAAGGGGTTCCCGCCCCAAAATGGGTTAATGGTTAATGTGGTTAAACGCTAACGTGACATGGATGCGTTCCAGGTCTCAATGGATTAAGGAGGGAGTGAGTATAATGGCGGTTTCAGAAATGGTCTGGAAGCAGGCACGATGCAGCAGCAGCTCGGTTAAAGGCCGAGGTGAAGTGAGTGACGTCAGAGCACCACGGAGCGAATGGGGCGAACAGGCAACATTTTGGGAATTGTAATATAGGATATAAAATATCTAAAAATGGAAATACCAGTACTCAAAATAGAACTAAAAACTCAAAATTGTACTCAAAGAATGCACTTTTACCGGTGTTTACTTTGTGGAGAAACCAACCACCACATATAATACCAGTAACACTACGTTTTAACAGCGGGCGACAGCCAGACGAATTTTCCAGAAGTGCATTATTTGTCAATGGGACCCGGCTACTACTGGCGATAGAGGCGAACAGGCGATGGTCGAAAAGTGGGCGGAGGAACGTCGGCCGAAAAGATACAAATAATTCATCTTTTGGGCGACGTCGCCCGGCGATAGTGGGCGATAGCCAATGAAATTCAAGCGACGGTCGCCGTTGGTCTCTAAGGTCTCCCGCTGTTAAATCGTACTGTTAGACGCCCTGGGGGCGAGAAGCGACCGAGGTCGCGTGCACGCATCCGCCTGGGTGACGGCAGACTGCTGGGCGAGCGCTGGCGCTTTGGCATGGGGAGTCAGATCAACATATGGAATGAATTCTGTACTGGCCATATATGGAGCGTGTCTTGAGTGTATAGGGTTTGATGAGGTCAGATAAACATAATGGAATGTCAGAACAGGAAGGACGGGTGGGGTGGGATCAACATATGGAATGTCAGAACAGGTCAGCTCCATATATGGAGATCTAAGGGCTTGAGGTCAGATGTAGAGTTGCTGGCCGGCTCCATATATGCTGATATGGAGATCTAAGGGTCTCCATGATGTCACATGTCACGAGGCATGACCATATATGGAGGCGTGATGTCACGAGGCCTGACCATATATGGAGGCGTGGGTGACTTAACTAACGGACGGACGGGAGATGCAGGTTTTCATAGTAAATGCGACCTGCGGTCGCAATTAAGGTAAAACAAAACATGAAACCAATTCATGGTTTTATTCAAGTTTATTGAACAAAATATCTTACAGTATCTTGGATATACATATATACATATATCATCTGTTACTGTTTATAACACCACTGTTGAACTTCTTGACCTCTGCATTGACAGCGATCATAACACTGTGTCTCCCGTCATCAACGGATGCTTCCAGGAAAATATTAACACGTCATTGACTTCCAAACACGTTATACAAACCTCAATATAGAAAGCACAAAAAATAAGAATTTGTCATCTAAAAGTACTCTTAGGACAGGAAGTTTCTTCATACAAAAAAACCTCCAAAACAAAACAAAAAAACGTTTACAATGTCTTTTGTTTTTGTCTTTTAGCGCTTAATAATATTAGCAGGTAATAAACATACCTGGAATTCCCTCATTTCTGTTTTTTAAAGCCACAATCCGTAAATTTGGCGTCCTCTCCGAACGGAGAGAATTCACCGCAACACCCCCAGGATTCAAACCCGGGTCAGAAACATCCGCTGTGCTCGTTGAAGAGGGAATCCCCCGCCGCTTGTCCCAGGGGAGAGCTACTGGCCTCATGAGCTTCTGGCAGGGCTACTTGTCGTCCGGTAGGTGATCTACCAGGCAGACACCAGGGTCTGAATGGCTCAACAGAAAGACTCACCAGACTTTCCACCTCGGAGAAGCCCCGTGTGATCCGGTCTAGACCGGAAAGAACAACAAAACAAAGAATACTCTGGTTCCAATAAAGTGGTTCCTGTTTTTCGGTGTAGCTTTGTTTTGGTCTCACCTGTTTGTTTTTAGTCTCGCCAGTCACTACAGGTTGGAATAAAAGATGGATACCAAACAAACTATTCCAAGAAGTACTCAAATAAACATATCAGGTTCATAGTATATGTTTTTCATTGGGTAGGCCCCTAAAACGATGATGCCCTTGATCGCGGGGGAATTATTTTGGGTAATTTTGGCTCCGGAAGGTGGTTCCGGCCTGATGATTACAAACCAGTGACTACAACAGGACGTAAGTTCTTTCCGCTCCCGACCGGATGAGAAACCCGAAAATGGTATGCCTCCCAGGCTAGTTATATTGTATTAACATACGCTACCACACAGATTGAGTAAAATAACATTGTATTCATTCAAATAAGTTCCTGAATGTAGCTTTAACTCCAAGTGCGAGCAAGTGGAACCAAATTTGGGTCCACAGCCTAAAGGTGCCGCTATTTCCCCTTCTGCTGGTTGCAGAAATCGTTTCATTCCATTAAACCCCAATGGGTATAGTTGACCGGACTTTACACTTGACTTTATTGCCTTAGTAAACATTGTCATAGATCCTTTTTGCTTTCAGTTGCTAGTTTCAAGTCTTCTTTCAATTATCAAGATATGCGTTTTTGTAAATTATGGTCCCATTAAAAATGTTGATAAAGTAGGTAATATGTTTCTAGGGCTTCTATTGGTTCTACTAAGTGGAGACCCGCCCTCGCTGCCTTTCCACCTAACAGTTTATTGTTTCGTTTCCAGTTCCATTCCGGGGGCCGGAAATTCCAAGATGCCGGATTTGAATTTCGCTGAAATAGTGGCTTCAAAACGGGTCTGTAGAATCCAATGGGTGACATCACAGCTCCCTTTGTCCATCTTCTTTTTTTCTTTTTTTTTAAAACAGTCTATGTTACAGACCCAAAAGGGCCCATTTTTTGGGGGGGAGGTTTCCAGATTGCAGATTTAAACGGTAGCGTTGCTCACATGCTTCCAGTAGGGGGAATCACCAATAGGGACTTATTCTAGAACAAATAAAGTAGTGGCTTCTTCTGCGCCCGGCAGGGAGTCATGTGGACGTCTGCACTCTGCTCGCTGCTGTCACCGCACCGCTATCAGCAACGGCTTCTCAGATAACATACACATCGGTCTTCTCCCCTTGAAGCCAATAGGTTCTCATTTTGCCTTTGCCCTGTAAAAACACAGAAATCAATAGGTTCATCAGTGTGTAGACCAAGTGTGGTGTGGAGGGTGGGAGGTGGGCGGGTATGGAGATTATATCTCTCAAAGGCTGCCTGTCCTTTAAAGCAGTGGTCCAGGGACCCCCCCCCCCCCCCCCTCCTTGAGTTTGATTGAGTCCTTGGGTTTTTTGTTTTGTCGTTATTTATTTTTGCACAATAAAAACAGTACAAAGGTAACATTATTAAAATACACAGACATAAGGAAACACATGAAGGGCTTATACAAGGTTCTCACCTACAGTAATACACATATTCATATTAATTTGGGGGTCCTTGACGTGTTTTAAAGGACAACTCTATACCACTTTGTATCCAATCAGGTGCTTAACTTTGCTTAAGAACAAAAGATTTAACCTCCATACAACATATTTGTGGGCCTCACCTTCATTTCTACATCCCCTCGTAGCTGGAGATCAAAGTAGCCAAACTCGTCCAGAACTTCTTTGGTCGCTGATGACATGTGGATCCTTAAGGCTACAACACACAGGACCACAACAATGACTGTGTTAATAAATAAAAAAACACACACACACACCAAGTCAACCTGGCATCCATACTTTCATTATATAGTAGGTTAAAGTTTTCAGAAATAAAATAAAGAGTTCAAACAAAGTGAAAATAGCCGATCTACAAGCTCACAATGCGTTTTCAGAACACAACACCCGAGCGCAACCAAACATAAAATGTCTTTTAGTTCTACTGGATCACTTCTCCACTAGTCCCTCTCTAACATTTTAGTCTAGTTTTTATTTGTTGACCAAATTGTCAATATATCTAGTCTCAGTTTTAGTCATCAAAGCTTAGTTTTTATTTCGTTTTCGTCAGTGAAAAAGGGTAGTCGACAAACATTTTCCCGTTTTCCGTCATAGTTTTAGTCAACGAAATCAACACTGCATGACAGTGTTGCTTCTTCCCAGCTTGAAGTTCTGTTCCTTTCATCCAATGACACCGTCGTTATGCGATGGGAGTATAAATCGAACCTTAACGCATTCAGGCCTGACGTCGAAATTAAAAAAAAAAAAGTTTTCTAAATCATGACAATTTTCGGAAAGATTTGAGGCACATTTTAACGATTTTTCAAAAATAGCAGATCTACAAGTTCATAGCGCGCCACTCGGTGGCGCGCTATGAGCTTGTAGATCTGCTATTTTTCAATAGCTAAATTATAACAATGTTTAAAACACCAAAAGGGGTTCCCGCCCCAAAATGGGTTAATGGTTAATGTGGTTAAACGCTAACGTGACATGGATGCGTTCCAGGTCTCAATGGATTAAGGAAAATGCCAGCAGAGATCTGACACTGGAGGCCATTAGTGTTGTAAACCTAATAATTATGGCTGTGTCCAATCAATGGCAGCCATGCAGAGTTGTCCTGCGACTACTGTCTCAGACGCTTCACACTGTGCAGCGCGGCACTGGATAAGTGCTATCAATTATTTACCAATGGAGGCACAATGCAGGAAGTGCGTTGTTACTTAATCAATACACGTGATGAGTCACTCACAATATTATACAACCACCATGTCCTAACACTAGTGCTAAATAAAATAATAACTGGAACTGCACTCTGTCGACCGCTACAAACTTTCAGCCTCTCAGTAAAACATTGGAATTTAAATACTAAAGTCGGGTTATAACTGGCTGTCAATGGTGACGTAATTACGATATGTTTCAATATAGGTTGGGTAACGTACAGTATGTATACATGTACAGTATGTCAGTGGCGTGCACAGATAGACACTAGGGGGTGCTAGAGCACCCCCTGCCCTTTTGGCAATGTGCCCTTTTGAAAGAAAAAAAAAAGAAAAAAAAACATTGATCAATTCTTAATAAAAAGCTTCTAATCTATTATTTAGTCCCCATAATCTATAAATCTCACACTATTTAGGCAACCGGCCGGTTCCACGCGCTGCACAAGGTGCCCTTTTTTTTCCTTGAGCACCTGCCCCTCTAAATGTCTGTGCACGCCACTGCAGTATGTAAGTTGTAAGTTGAAAGTACTATACTGTGGACGGCTGGCTTTTTTATGTGCGTATGCTCGGAGGTATATATACCGATGTTGATTGTGACGTAATTAAGATATGTCTCAATCTCGGGTTATAACTGGCTTTCGATGGTGACGTAATAAAGATAGGTTTCAGATTACATACATGTATACATACAGACATTACCTTTAATTCACCCGACACTGAAACATATCCTAATTACGTCACCATTGACAGCCAGTTATAACCCGACATTGAAACATATCTTGATTACGTCACCATCAACATCAGTATATATAGCAAAGAAAAGTTCTTTGTTTACCCAGGGTGAATGGACTAAGCTCGAGATGCTTGTTTACAGCCAGACCCTGCTCATAGAACATTTCATGGTAGGGGTACAATGCCTTGCTCAAGGGCACTTCAGCGGTGGTAATTTTAACGTGCCGGTCCGGGGATTCGAACTGGCGACCTTCCGATAACAAGACCGCTCCGCAAACCGTTCGGCCACCGCTGCTCCATATACCTCCGAGCATACACGTGCATTCATACGAACACGACCACAATACTTGCGCGATCTGCTTGCGCAAGTAATAACAACAACAATCATCAAACCCCCCTTGCTCAAGGCTAAAACGCTAAACAAGCCTTTTAACTTTCTATCCTAATAAAGTTGTTTATTTTGTTTCGTTTGTTTGTAAAGTGACTTTGGGTACTAAGAAAAGCGCTGTATACATTTGATGTATCATCATTCTATTCAGTCTCAAACTCAATATATTTTTTAAACCGAGTGAACATGTTTCACTTAAATAGTTGATTACTCCATTTGTTTTGAATTGAACTGAACCTCCTCAGGCAACAAGCAAAAGGATTCATCTATCTAGAAGTTTCTGTCAGCTGCAGAGGAAGCGAGTGGCTGCTGTCCAGTTTGACATAGACAGGCGGTGTGGTGCCGCATTCTTTTCTTGGCAAACTCATATTAAAATGAATATATGCTATTTAAATTAAAATGTTATCTTTCATTTGACAAATACCGTAACGTAATCTGTGGCTATGGTCAATTGGGGATACGGTACGTACATTTTTCAACTCCATTGAATCAGAACAATAACAGCAACAATACCCTATATTCCCTAATGTAATGATAAAAACCAAGGGTTTTGCAAATACCAAACAGCAACAACTCTTTTGCTATTGTCTGTACTGTGGATAATGTGTTTTCTCCCCACATAACAGGATGGCAGAATGTGACATTGCGGTGTATTCCCTGCTGTTGAGTATAAAACCCCAACCCCCCACAGAGAGCTACAGACAGAGAGCATAACAATGAAACAGATCTTTCTTGTTACCGGACACTCACCCTCTCCGTTTGACTCCATGCGAGACGCTGTGTTGACCGTGTCCCCAAACAGGCAATATCTGGGCATTTTCAGACCAACCACCCCTGCACAGACAGGTCCTAGAAGACATAACGCATGCAGTCAGTTACAGTATTTTGACAGCATTTTGATTTAGTTTTAGTCATACAGCCCTATTTTTGTCAGTACCATAGCTTATCCCTTAACATATTTGCCTTTTAATTATTATTTTTTTACTATTTTGAAAAACATTTTTTAAATTGTTTAAATAGCCGATCTACTAGCTCACAACCTGTCGATGTAGATCGGCTATTTGAATTATTTTAAAATGTTTTTTTATTTTTGTATTATATAGTTTTTGTCATATTTTTAGTCATCTGAAAAGTTGTAGTTTTAGTCTAGTTTCAGCTTTAGTGGAATAAAATGGGATCATATAAGGTGTGATAGGGACAGATCTATGATTACAACACACCACATCTGCTGCAGTCAAGTGTTTGACGAAGAGCATAAACACTGCCGCTATGAACGCAAACAGTCTATGGGAAAAAACCCTCTAATAAATTACTTTAGAATAAATGTGTCCCGCAGAGCGAGGCAAAACTTCCTGCATTCGTCAACCCAGTCTAAACAATTGCAAATGGACTCCCTAGCTCAGTGTTCCTCAAACTGTTCCATTTCGAGGACCAACGGTTTCACATACAATGAGCCACGAACCCTGTTTTTTCTAGCACCCAAAATCTACAATGTAAAACCCTAAGTGTTAATCTGAGCGGACCCCTAGCGGTCCATTTGGTTCCTCATAGGGATGGCCCAAACTGAAAAAAGTCCAATTTGAATGTTCTACATACTGTATGTGTTGTACTGAAAAAGTGGGTCTCAGCCCTCAGTGTGTTCTCCGAGAACTAAATAAAGGTTGAAATGAAAATGAAATGTATATATTAGGGGTGTAACGATACATTTAACAGCGATACGATACGTATCACGATACATGGTTGACGATACGATGCATGGACGATATTGGTTCATTATGGCGATACGATACGATTCAATGATTTAAAATCGATACAGTAACTATTTAGCAAATAAATAAAATCTGTGTGAAACAAGCATAGTGCAGTTTTTAATGTGGAAGGCTGGGACTACTTCTAATTTAATTGCCCTTGTCGCCGGATTACTTTTATGAGTTGACGTCAATTGTCAATTGCGTGTGTCTCATGCTCATTGCGTGAGATAATTGGCAGCTCTGCGGGAGACATCTGCACCCCCCCCCCCCCCCCCTCCTATTTAAATAATGACCAGTCCCTAACTATCAATCAATCTGCTGGGGACCCCCTGGAACTTGAGTAAATGTATTTAGTTACTTTCTGCCACAAGGAGAGTAATGGTCCTATACTCCTACCTGTATGGATTCCTATCCTGAGGCGTAGCTGGTCGTTCGGTCTGTGTCGGATCTTGAATGTTTTCACCTCCTCTAACAAGGCCAGAGACATGCCAGCGATCTCTCTGGCGTGGAGCTTCCCGTTCCGTACCGGCAGCCCGGAGACCACCATGTACGCATCGCCAATGGTCTCCACCTAGTGGAACACAGACAAAAAGCACTACAGTTGTAGTTCTCTTGTAGTTCGTGGCCCGAGGACCCCCACATTGCAATATATTTGGTATATAATATTTGGCCGCGAATCCCTGACCCGCCATCTGAAAATGCTTTGTGTTTTCAGGATTTTTCTACAATGTTCAAAATTGGCAGCTCTACAAGGCAGCGGAGCGGTCTTGATACCGGAAGGTCGCCAGTTCGAATCAGCGGTCCGACACGTTAAAATTACCACCGCTGAAGTGCCCTTGAACAAGGCATTGAACCACTACGATGAAATGTTCTATGAGCAGGGCCTGGCTGGAAACAAGTTCTTGAGCTTAGCCCAGATACCCTGGGTAAATATAGTAATCATTTCATTTCATTTCACAAGCTTGCGGCACTGCACACATGACATGCTGTGAGCTTGTATATCTGCTATTTTTGGTACCCCTCCAAGAACAGAGGGAGTTCTATAGATCGTTATGCGGGACTTACCTTGTATACATCAAAGTTATCAATGATGGCGTCGAAACACGTGTAGAGGTCATTGAGCACTGTCACAACCTAGAGAGAGAGAGAGAGACAGAGAGATTGATTGATTGAATATTCTATTTTCATTTTTAGAGGTAAGGCAGTGCAAGTACAGTTTTTACTTTGAAGTTGTATGTTCTTGTTCGGTAAATCTGTAAATCTACCATCATACCATCAAAACCATCATATTATTATTATTAATAGGGCGGCTGTGGCTCAGGAGGTAGAGCCAATTCGTCCAATGATCCCTGGGACAGTGGTTCAAATCCCGGCTCCCCCTGTCCACATGCCGAAGTGTCCTTGAGCAAGACACTGAAACCCACAATGCCTCCAATGAGTCGGTTGGTGTGAGCTCGCCACCATTGGTGTGTGAATGTTGGAAGTGAGGACGCTGGCGTCGACCGTTCGCCGCTTCACCTCCTATGAATCATCTATGAATGAATGGACGGTACCATTGTAAAGCGCTTTGAGCACTTGGAAAAGTGCTATACAAATGCAATCCATTATTATTTATTTCGCACTCACTGTATTGAACATAGTATTTTAAAAATGTTTTCTATTATTGGATTTTATGCTATCCTGAGGCTGTGATATTTTTCAAGGTTCATAATGGTTATTGTCTGTGTGTTGTGTTTTGTTTTGTCCATATATGTAAGACAAGTATGTAATTTGTTTTGTCTACTCTACTACTTCTCAAGGGGTTTATCCTAATAAAAAGAAACTTCAATCATCAACGACAACGAGCCATGCTGGCTTGTGGTGAACATTTTTGTCAAAATTATTATTTTCTTGCCACGGACATACAACATGAGTACACAAACTAGCTAGCCCTAGATGACCATTACAGGTCTGTAACTCTGGGAGTATACAAATGGAACCAAATAGACCCTTACGGGTGCATTTGGTTCCATTTGTACACTCTCAGAGTTATGGGGGTCCTTGAAAATGTTTGAGACATACATATTCTGAAGAAAATCTGTAGACTGACA